>NC_079497.1:92930268-93245374 GCF_030052815.1 Hevea brasiliensis
CATTCCTGTTATCAACCTCTGGTTTCTAGATCCAAGTTGATTTTAATTTTCTAGGTCATTAACTTAGGTGTGCTTTAGTTCCCTAATTTCAAATACCTAATCGTCCAAAATATGAGTCGGAATCTTTACATAATTCCTATACGGAAATTTTTCCTTTAATTGAAATTATGTAAAGAGGGGCAGCTGTCGACACCATATTTTGGCCGATCCCTAGAATCAATAAAAAATTCTTTTTTGAACAGCTAATCACGTTTCCAGTCCCTCTTTGATAGGCGGTCACATTTCCGATCTCTCCTTACAGAGAATTGAATCAATGCTAAGTCCTCACATTCATTAAAACTCAGCCGATCTCTCAAATCATTTACCGATCCCTCAAACCCGTTGCCGAATTTCCGGACTCGTCGGGTATATTCCTGATCTCTGTTGATGAATAAAATGAACGGGCACTAGATCTTTTCCTACCAGTTTTATTGCCGACCTCCTTTCCGAAAGTTTAAGAGCTAAAGTTTTGGTTCGATTCCGATCTTAAGTGTTCGAGTTAAATTTTCAGTCAAGTTCTGTTCAGCATTTCTTCCCTACCGATCTCATGTTCAAAGTGCTTTCCGATCTCTCATACTTAGATTAATAATCACATTTAGTTTTTGTTTTGCTGTGCTCATACAATCAAATACTCAGACAAACAATGGTTTAAAATTTTCCGATCACAATCATTCATTGAACAAAAGGCATTTCATTTCATGTCATAATTTGTACAAGTTATTCGGCTGGGGGATCACCCCCAGCCTGATCTACATTTGGATCACTCCCTCTCTCCCTTTCACCCTCGGCTTCATCCTCACTGTCTTCATCATTGTCCTCAGGAGCCACATCGGCCATCCAAGAAAAGTCTTCTTCTGGGTAACGCTCCTGGAGTGCGGCCAAGAGATCCTTGTGAGCCTTCACATAGGCCTCGGCTATTCCCGTCACCATCTCCTCATCCCTCTCCTTAAGCTCCTTGTCTTTCTCCTTAAGCTCCTTATCCTTCGCCTCAAGTTCCTCTATAAGTTGAGCGACCTGAGCGGCTTCGTTGGCGTGAAGCACCTGGACTTCCTTAAGAGCACGGTCCCTCTCATCCAAAGCACGATTCTGTTCGGCCAACCGGTCTTCATGGAGCTTTGCCCGTCCTCGACTTGAGATATATAATCCCGAGCGGATGAGAGTTGGGATCGAGGGAATCCACCTCCGATTCTTCTTCCCGATCTCCTTACCCAGCGCTGAATCCTTTCCGGATCATGGTCCGTTCACGGACACTCCACGCTTAAGCTCATGGTCCGAGTCAATATGTCGTCGAGACCATTCTCAGGATAGCTGTCCGATCCTCCGGAAAGAAGATGGTAGACCCGGGACTTTGGCAAAATCGAGTTCTCCTTGCGATCCGATTATTCCTCAAGCGATCGATCGATGCTTGAGCGCCCAGAAGAGGTCCTCCCGAAGCTTGAGTAGGCCCCCTTCCTGCTTGGAACAAGCTGCAAGAGTCGGAGGCTGCTCCTCCGATCTAGGAGGAGATCGGGTAGCTTCAGTGGTCGGCGGACCCGAAGGTTGGGGAGGATCACTTTGTATCTCCCCAGGTTCGTGACCGGGCGTTTGGAGTCGTTCCGAACGCTTTATCTCCTTTATCTTCCGGGAGATCTCTCTCTCCTTCTTCCGTTTCCTTGAACCCTCACCACCCGCCATACCTGCACAAAGAAAAGGTTAGTGAGATCGCTAAGGTCCTGAGATCGAGGTATAGAAAATACCGATGCGAGGTTAGAGAGCGGAAGTTCGCGGTCTTGGCGATGGCGGTGAGCAGTCCAATGGTGCGGCTCGGCGATCACGAATCCAAACAAGAATACTTTTTAGTGGCGGCCTCACTCTTGAGATCCATCACTATCAAACTTTCCTCTTCGCTCGGGGTAATATGGTTGGAAGCAAGGGTCCACTGGTACCACCGGCTACGGGGAAGTCCTCAAAGCGGCTCGGATCTTTGCTCCTCACAATGAAGAAAGCGATTCTTCCAGTTCTTAAGAGACGAGGCGGTCGGAAAAGAGCCGCAATTAGGCTTCGCTGAAAGAACCGATGGTCATCGTCCTTTCGGTGAGTTAGCGGTGCGGCTTGGCGAACACTTTAGCCGTAGGTCCGATTCCCTTAGCTCGGCATAGACCTCGGAAAGCTACCAAGATCCGCCACGAGTTGGGGTGAATTTGAACAATGGATGCTCGGTGAAGTTTTAGGACTTCCTTATAGAAATCGTCTAGAGGAACCTCGGAGGCCTTTAACTATTCCTCATATACCATAACCACTGCCGTTCTCTTCAAAGAAGTGATCGACACGAAGGTCGCCATGGCACTTGATTAGCTCGAGCGAATCGGGACAAATATTGTATTCTTGAACAAGCATTGCGAGCGGATTCTCGAAGAACCGAAGCTCGTCTATGGGAAGGGTCTCTCCTTGAAGAAGGCGCGTGCGCCTTAATGGTACGACCCGACGACTGGCGAGGGACCTAAGGGGTCAGGTTGCGCGCAGCCCATCGCCTCTTCTTCATCGACGATGACCAAGAGAACTCAATGGAAGGAGGGCTCGCCGCTCTCGACCTTCGGCACGCTCATTTTCAAAAGAAACAAAGAACTTAAACAAAAAGAAGATCAAAGTCCTTACGAGTCTAATCGGCGTCGGGAAACGGAGAAAATGAGAGAACTTGAAGCTATGAGCGGAGATCGAAAATGGAATGAGAGAACAAGCGGCTAACCCTCCCCTATTTATACTAGTCCGAGCATTTAATGCTCGCGAGGTTCTAGCGGCGCATCGATTGGTGAGACTCGGCAGTGTTCGACACTTCTCTCAAATATTCGAATGTTCGAGATCGGTTAATTGGAGATCGGCATAATAAGTTAAATATTTTGAATAAAGGATCAGTTAAGTGTCATTCAGGTAAAGAACCAGATCGGATAAACACAGTAGAGATCGGAAAATAATCAATGCAAAAATAAGATGATAACCGATAAAATAAAGTCTTTATTCTCAAAAGATCGGATTACATCATTTGGGCGATCTCTAGGGATCGGATTACAATAAAGGTCTAGCTACATCATGTGGCCGATCTCTAGAGATCTGATTACATTGAAAAATTACATCATTTGGACGATCTCTAGAGACAGGTGAAAAATCCTATCTGAAGAGGCTGATCTAAGGATCAGTTTATAACTTATCCCAAGGATACTCCCAGGTGATCTAAGGATCAGTTTATAACTAATCCCAAGGATACTCCCAGGTGATCTAAGGATCAGTTTATAACTGATCCCAAGGATATTGCCGACCGGAAGCTTAATCCGCTGTCGGAACACCCAATGTGGATCAGAATCGCTGTCGGAACACTCAATGTGATGAGAAGCCGAATGAACTCAGTTGAGCAACTCGAGATCGGTACAACCGAAGCCCTCAATACGGATCGGTCAAATCCAGTTCTCTCACCATCGTCAATTAGAACCATCCAATCACCTGGATAGTAAATTTTCAGTCTATGAATAGGGATTTCCATCGGTAGAGGATCAATACAACAGTTGTAGCCGGAACTTTCCCCGGAACAGCTAGAACCAAGAAACAAGGAGAAAGAGAAAAATCGAATGAAGGAAATGCCACTATCAACGAGGGTATATATAGGGAAAATGGGCATTTAATCTTTGGCGGAAAAGCGGCGGATGCTTGAAAATCGAGATGTAATTAATGCTTGGACCGAATCCAGGTGATCAAGGGATAAAGAGATCGGAGATAGGAGATCGGCATGAGAGATCGGAATAGGAGCTAGGGGAGGATCGGAAGACAAAAAGAATAAGACAAATTCCAATAACCGTAAATCGAGAATCGGGAGGTAGTTAAAGCGTGTGACGAGATCTCCACCGCACGCCTAAGAATCGCCATAATCTTGACAGTGCGGGTATGTCATGACATCCTGTACATCCCAATCTCCACCATTGATCTCACTTGTAAGGATGAATCCGAACCCTTGGATCAAAAGAAGATGACAATACCGGCGTTTTCACTCTCAGCCCTCAGATCGTTCCGGACAAGAGGATTCAAGACCGTCGGATTAAAAGAGGAAAAGGACAAATACTTTGAGAAGTGATCTCAGCCATTCGTTTTGATTCTCTTTAATTCCTGAACATCCGATCATGTACTTCAAAATCCGACCCTCCATCTCCTCAAAATGAATCGACCCTTCATGGGGAGCACCGATTCCTATAAATACTGCATGAAAAAAGCTGTTCGGGGAAAAAATATAGACCAGAGGCTGCTATTATCGTGGAGGAACTCTGAAACTTCATTCAGTTTGTTACTCTGCTGTTTTGTAGTGATTAAAAATACTTTTGAAACTAGTTTTCAGGAGTGTTTTCTTGAAAAAGATTTTGAATATTGGAACTCTACATTTCAAGTTTGTTCATTATCTGGTCATACTCTCATCATCTCTGCTTTCCTTTCCTCTGTTCAAGCTCAACTTCCTTTCACTGGTTCTTACCGGTTACCTTTTAGCTAAAGCATCTCTCGGTTTCACGGACATCAACTCTCGGTGATCAATCAGCCATCACTGCTACCACTTCACGCTTATTTCAATATATTTGGCTCCTCACGGTAAGAGTTCACACTCATTTACGTTTGTTTCTGTACTTCCTTTGTTCTTCATACATCCGCAACTTTCTTCAAGGGTATTTTGTACAAGAGAACCCAAGAGAAAATATTGTTATAAGAGTTCATGTTCTTTGTTTTATTAAGCGTCTACGTTTATTTCTGCATTTTCCTTGTTCTTCTTACATCTAGACCATTTACGCACAAGCAATCCCAAAGAAAGTCACTCTCAAATCATTTTTAGTGATCGGTTCATTTTATTGATCTCGTCATTTCAAAACCAGTTTTCTAACTCTTTGTAGTATGTAAATGGTTGGGTAACGTAGGTAGCTGCAACTTAGAGGTCTCCTTTAAAGAGGACTGAATAACCGTCGGAAGATAGCCGAACTATTAGGCCGACGTAAGCGACAATTCGACAAAGATGTCATGAAATGGAATAAGACCAAGTAAACGAAGCAGTGGATCGGTCATTAATAGATATTGGTAAAATGACTACATGAAAAGGTCAGTGAATCAAGTCTAGTGTTCCCCGTTCAGCCACAGGATATCCATAAACCTTATCCCCGGCATTTTTGAAGGTCAGAATTCTTAGTTTTAGGTTCTTAAGACCCGTAGTTGTGGTTAAATTTTTGAAGGTCGGAAAAGTCTTTGTCCGAGTCTCATCAAAATAGAAGGGGTCGGAAGAGTCCTTATCCTATCCTTGCCTAAAAGTTTTAAGTCAACTCTTAAAGGAGATCGGAGGAGGGTTCTTATCCGGTCTCCCTTCAAAATTTTGATAAACATTAAGTAGGGATCGGAAGAGAGTTCTTATCCGGTCTCAACTCAAAACATTAACGAATAACTCTAAAGGAGATCGGAGGAGGGTTCTTATCCGGTCTCCTCTCAAAATTTTAATAAATAACTCTAAAGGAGATCGGAGGAGGGTTCTTATCCGGTCTCCTCCCAAAATTTTAATAAATAACTTAAAAGAGATCGGAGGAGGATTCTTATCCGGTCTCCCTTCAAAATTTTAATAAACATTAAATAGGGATCGGAGGAGAGTTCTTATCCGGTCTCAACCTCAAATTTTAATAAACATCTGAAAGAGATCGGAGGAGAGTTCTTATCCGGTCTCATCCTCAAAACTTCAAATAAATAACTTAAAAGAGACCGGAGGAGGGTTCTTATCCGGTCTCCCCTCAAAATTTTAATGAACAACTTAAAAAAGATCGGAGGAGAGTTCTTATCCGATTCTCACACCCGTTCACTAAGGTTGTCTCATTTACTTATGTATCTGGGTGATCCAAATTTAGTGAAAAATCAAACATTCCTTCTACCAAAAGGATTAACATTGCCGCCTAAGCCCTTCTAACTAATTTGTAAAGGACGCAGAATTAAATCTACTTACCCTTATTAAGGGACGAGGTGGGGTGCCTAACACCTTCCCCACCCGTTTACGGACCCCGAACTTAGAATCTCTGTTTTGAAGTGGTTTCATTTTTAATTTAACTTCTCAAATGGTTTTCTTTAGTTTCCCTCAAAACTAAGGTGGCGACTCCTCACTTTTTCCCACTTCGGTGAGTGATCGTCCGGGCGACCGCAAAATCCCATTGCGACATCAACAATTACACAAAATCCTCAAAACAATAGTTACCTGTCAAAACAATTTCATATCATATATGTTCTATTCATCTTGTCATATAATATATCTTTTCTTACTCAAACAATTTCAAGTGAATATACTTTTCATTCATTCATTCATATGGGAATTTATATGCAGAAATTCATAACTTTATTTATAACCCAAAATATATTTACAATTTTTATTTACATCACAAACTAGTAATTACATCATGATTATACACAATGAACCAAAATACTAGTCTATACATGGGCCCTACCAAAATATAAAAGACTGATGAGGTGACTCTAGATAGTGGCAAATCTGGTCGGAGCTCTGTCCAAACACTACTATGGCGGCTACTGCTGTGACGGCTGCTAATCTCCAGTACCGACGAGATAGAAAATCCAACGCACAAAGCAAATTGCTTAGTGGTGCATAATCTTAAAGCAGAATACTAAATGATTTAAAATGACAATAATATGTATAATTTCATAATTCTAGGTCAATTGCATATTTTATAGCACTTTGGAATCAATATATTTATCAGGATTTTATCTATGCATACATTTTATTTTCAGTCTCCTTAACTCATATCAGTGAAATTGTTATCAATTCTAAGACATTTATAAATTTTTTACACTTTGGGAACAGTTAAATTTAACAGTATCTTTTTTGTCCATTTCTTATATAGTCTAAGTCATTTACGACTTTTCTGTACTTTAGAAATAAATTAGTTATTAGTATCTTTTCTATGTATTAATTTCATTCTCTGGCTTTCGAAACTCATATTACAGTATTTGAAATCATATCAGTGTATTTTATGTCATATCAGTGTATTTCATGTCATACCTGTATATTTGTGCCCAAGTAACCTATAACAAACAATAATGCTGGATACACGGGAGTATACGGGTTAGACAGCCATATGTCTACCCTGTATACATCTGTCAAGCATGAGGCCAGCTGTCAGGCTTGTAAAGCTAGAAATAAAGTTAAGCACAATGGCCAATAAGTAAGCATATAGCCTATAGAACGATCATACCAGACATATATTGTCAGTTCATGATTTTCTCTGTAGGCAGTACTGCTATCTGTAGTCCCTAATTGGTATACCAATCGATCCAAACTAAATAAATAAGTCTAGGTATACTATGGGCAATTACACATTATTACTTATTTGTTTGAAATATTCATATCACTTTATAGTGGGAAAATAGGTCCCACATATCCCTTTCATGTGCTTTATTGTTTAATGGCTTGTTAGGGTTAAATTCCTACCATAAGATAATTTATCTCATGGACCTTTGTTTAGGTTCAATTTTTGGGTCTTAACTTTACCTATCCATTGATCAGTTTGTAGCCACTGTTTGGCCACACTTCCTTCATGGAAGTTGTTTCTCTATGTCTTATGTTTATTTTCCCTTTTGAATCATGTCAATTTGATTTTTAGAACTCAAGTTATGGTCAGATAACCATAACTGATTCATTTCCAGATTCTGATTCCTTAACTAGGCAGCTTTTGGACTTAAAATTTTCCTAATTAATAGAACATGTTTCAGTCACTTCTAGGCATGGTAATCTTAATAAAAATTGTTGTCCTTTGTCTTATGATCATTAAGAAATTTGAATCACAATTTTTCAAGTTTCGTGGAATTATTTATGGCCAATTAACTGACCTGAACTCATATACCCTTTGCCAACAGGTGTTCAGTTCGGGTCAGTGACTGCAGGTCACTTTTTGAGGTTATTAAATTCATAATTTAAAGAAGGTTCCTAAAACAAGGTTGTATCCCTGTTTCTCAGGTTTCTAGAAAGGTATGGCTCATCCCAATTGTATTTTCCTAGTGGGAGATATGACTAAAAGACTATTCTGGGGTCAAATGAAGTTTGGTCAGATTCCAAGTTTTGATGTATTGGCTTGTTCTAACAATTTGACCTAGTTCTCTTGATTTTTGGGTTTTGGTCAAAATGCCAATTTTGTAGATCTATGTTTTGTGGACATTTTGCCACTAGTTTCATTACATTTAAGTTCTTGTAAACCAAGTTATGGCCATTTTGCCAAAACTGGTCGGGTAAATTTATGTCCAGCAATTTCTGGACAACCTAATTCTGGACAGTTTTGCGACCCAACTTAAGCCAGCAATTTGGTTTGGTTTTTGGCATTTTTGGGTTCAGTGGTCTTGATGAAAATTGTAGCCCTATGTCTAATCTTCCTAATTGTATAAAATTCAGGTCATTTGGACCAGTATAAAGGGAGTAATAACCAAATGAATATGTACTGTTCATTTGCTCATTTTCTGGGTTTTGTACAGGGTCATCCGGATTTGGGCAGAAAATTGGTCAAGATTTTGATGAAATTTAGGCATGGTGTCTTCATGAAAAATGGGCTATTTTTGGTCTCGTTTCACCTTCAATTGGCCTCAAAGCAATTGGAATCACATAATTTCAGTTATGGTTCCTCAAACACACTGGACTCATTAAGTCCTAACCTGCAGAAAATGGCACTTCCAAATATTCAATCTCCTCCAACTTCCTTACTTCAATTTGCATACAAAGCACTTCTATAAGCAAAAATCTCATCTCAATTAGGCTAATCTCAATAATTACACAAAATCCTCAAATCATGTACACAAACCCTAATTTTAAAGTTCCAATTTGCACAAACACAACACATTCAAACCCCCAATCATATCAACTTATCAAACATTCTCATGGAACCTATTTTTATCACTTAAAATCATCAAACCCCAAGGGTTCCATGGCTGCCAAAATTAGGGTATTTAATTTTCTTATCATTTGTTTTCATTTTCATGTGATACTCACTCATCTCATCATTCTTACATCATTCTTACAAGAGAGGGAGTGGTATCTTGCACTTACCTCTTGTGACCTCACTTCAAACTTCAACTTTCTTGCTTCTTATGGGTATCTGAAGTTTCCTTATGGAGTGGGGAGGATTTTTAATGAAGGGGACCATGGGTTTTGGTGAGTGAATGAAGAGGAAATCAAGCTTTAAGCTTAACAAAAATGGTGGAAGGGGGGGGGGGTGGGGACCCATGGAGCCGGCAATGAGAGAGAGAAGAGTGGAAAAGATGACTTGAGTTGGTAACTTTTGTCATCTTGTGTCTTATATATATTCTATCTTTTTCTTTTCTTTTCTTTTCTCTTCTTCTTCTTTTCTTCTTCTTTCTTTTCTCATTCAATTCATAAAGTTTTAATTTATGTTAATTATTTTATTCTCTAAATTTTTAATTTTGACATTTAGGTCAAAATTCACCTCTAGGGGTGAAATGCCCAAAATGTCTTTCATAGTGCATATCGAGTTATTATTATTATTTTTGTACCAATTAATAAATTCTCTTAAATTTTATTTTATTTTCTCTAAATTTTTCCTATATTTTCTTAACATTTATTCCATCAACTTATGCCTCCTCACTATAGTTTAAGTGTAGTTCCAGACATTTTGGCTGTCCGAACAGATATTAGTCATCGAAATAGTAGAATGTACGGACTACCTAAGGTCAGAGAGTTACAGAAACTGTCACACTCTACCCTCTGTAAGGTATGACATGATCCCGTAGTATACCTAATAAATTACCAAACTTTGCTTACCGATAATCTATTAAATATACTACAAGAAATTTTGACAAAACAAATGCATTTTTAAAATTTTGTGGAAAATTCGCATGGTTACAGCTAAAACTAGGTAAAAACAGTTCTTCAATTCACCTAAAAAAGGAAATTTATAAAAAATATTCCAGTCCAATCTCCACATTTCACAATTCGTTTCAAGCAATCAACTAAAATCCATCATAAGAAAATGATTCATTATCTACAAGACTCAGAAAGAATTTAAATATTACATTCATTGGGGTGATAAAATTAATTTTACAAAAATATATGCAAGTAAATAAAATCTCAGATTAATATTACAATAATTGCATTTGAGTACATTCCAAAATAATATTACATGAATTTTTGTACACTGCTCAAACGTATTTACATACAAATAGTTACATAATTATATCAAAATCTAATGTCTAGAGGTATACCTATAATATACCCAAAATTAATCTCAACACGTCTTCAAGATATAACTTCAAGTAATCTCACTCAGCTGCTCTATCCTTCCTTTTACCTACGACAGCACACAAAGCTATCGCTCAGCGGTGAACTCAGTGGTGCACAACTAATAATTTAAAATTTAATACACTATACTTTGATAAAATCAGAACAAAGAGATTGGAAATATTAAATTTCTTCGTAATACATAAAATCAAAGTCAATGTTTTCAATAGTGCAAATCATTTATTTAAATGACATTGATCAATAATTAAGATTTACCAAATCAAAAGTGAAAATTTGAAATATTCACATCAAATTATGAAAAAAAACATTCAATTTCACGAAAAAGGAAAGTGTAAAAATATAAACCAAAGATATCATTTTAGAAGCACAGTTGCTCACTTTCAAATCCATTCTTATTCTCACTGACTTAATGCAAGACTAATCCGTAAGGGCCATCTTCGAAGTTATTCTCACTCCCTATGGTAAGGGAGATCGAATCGTGCACATTCCATCCATCACACCATAACAAATTAAATTTCGAAAGGGCCATCTGTTAGTAGTATACCCTAGAGCATATCATTTAGTATGTATCTTGTACATGTTTTTATTAATAAAAGGCATTTCCACTTTTTCGTTTACATAATATATTTATGTGTAATATAAAAGGTCCATTGATATTTTGTTAAAAATTCTATTCTTAAGTTGTTAAGAATATGAGTGACAGTATTTCTAATACAAAATATCATAAATAGGTTCACAATCGAGGATACTTCATAATAAGGACATGACTTATCCAGAAAGATTATATTCATGTTTGTTCCCAAGTTATTTATATGAGATATAAATAAAATGGAATGGTGAGTCTCATACCATATAACAAACATGATAGACACTTATACATGATAAGTAGGTCGAACCAGTGACATTTATGACAAGCACATGGAGTTTACTCTTGTCAATGCATTTTCATAAATCATATCAGTCCATATAATCTTTAGACCTGAGATGTAACACCCTCCCGGTAGCAACTCCGTACATTCTACTGTTCCGGTGACCGGTGTCGGTCCGGACAGCTAGAACGTCCGGAAAAATATTTAAACTAAAGTGAGGAACCATAATTAACTCAAATATTAATAAGAAAAATTTAGGAAAAATTTTAGAAATAAAATACAACCAAGTTAAACGAGCCGGTGCCCAAGCGATGGGTAACCAGAGGGAAGTTGCGGTTCTCGCAACGAGGAGCCCTAGACCCGGGGAAAAATTCATAAAATAATTTTTGGGACTCCAGAGAAGGGTCATTGAGGTTCCTATGACATTAGAATGCCAAGAAAATATTTAGAAAAATTTTCAATCGGTACAGACAATTTTGACCCGTTAAGCCAAACGGAGGGCATTTTGGTCATTTCGCCTTCAGAGGTGATTTTTGGCCGACTTGTCCAGTTGAGTAAATAATTAATATGACATAAAATATGAAGAAACATTACTAAAAATTAAATTGAAATTGAGTAGTGATGAAAAGAAAAGAAAAATGAGAAAAAAGGGTTTATTTATGACATAAGATGATGTCATTAAAAGCCACCACCAATCACTATTGAACAACCAATTAATTAACCAATAAAAGAGACCAAAAATGGACCAAAGGAATTAAAAATGCAGCAGCCATCTCCTTCCCCAAAACCAGCCAAAACGTAGAGAGAGAGAAGAGAGGGTTTCCACCATAGCCATTCTTTGCAAGCTTTCATTCTCATGCTTCCTCACCATATTTCCTCAAGACCCCAACACTAAAATGAATCCTTGGACCTAGAGGAAGTGTTTGGCAGCCAAGAAAGTACAAGAAAAGTGAAGTTTGAACTTGGAAAAAATCTGCCTACAAGAGGTTAGTGCACTTATCTATTTAAAGCTCTTTATTTCTATGCTAAGGGACTTAAAATAAGTAAGGAATTGTAACTAAAATGAAAAAAATTATGTGTATGCATGCCATGCATTTTGGCAGCCCTATTGAAGGAATAGAAATGGAGTGTTTGATGGACTTAGAGTGAACTAGAGCTTAGGTTTAAAGTGTATACATATATATATATATATATAGAATGAAAGAGTAAATTAGGGAAATTGTGAAAACTTTGAAATTTAGCTAGGGTTTAGGAATGAAAATTTGACTTGACTTATGAAATGGTTAAAGAACATTCTAATGGTCAATTAGTGACCATTTGAGGTATGTTGACCATAAATTGGACTGAAAAATGGCATGGCAAAGTGGAATGGTAGGCTGCCTAAGGACAGCAGCAGAGTGACTAAAATTTCAGTCCACTTGGACTGCCATATCTTGGGCTGTGTTGGTCCAATTGGTGTTTGGCCAATTGGACATGAAACTAGGCTTATAATGGCACATTTTTTCTGAAGAAACCATGCCCAAAAGACCAAAGCAAGAGGACCAAAAGTTGGCCCCAATCCGGATACCCTGCAACCAGCACCTGTAGAAATGACCAAATGAACAGTAACTGTTCATTTGGCCATAACTCACTGTAGAATGGTCAAATTGATCTGAAATTTTTACAGCAATAAGATAGGATATAGACAAACAACTTTCATGAAGAACATCACCTCAAATTATGCCATTAACCCATTCAAATTATTGATCAAAGTTAAGTTATCAAACCTGCAACTCTGCAGATTTTCATTTGAACAGTAATGTTTGGATGACTATAACTCCCTCTAGAAAACTCGGATTTAGGCGATTCTTGAACCGATGGAAACCTAAGGCATGGTAGAACATTTCATATGAAGAAAGTTAGACCAAATTATGAGCTTAACTTGATCAAACTACTGACCAAAGTTGGACCAAAATCTGCCAAAACCCAAAATTGCAGCATGAACAGTACACGTGAACAGTAAACTTATTTTGGCCATAACTTGAGCTACAAAACTCCAAATGGAGTGATTCAAAAAATTAAATTCAACTAGACAAAATAAGGAACAACTTTCATGTTTACCATTTCCTCAAATTCACACTGCAATAGGGCTTAATGGAACAGTAAAGTTAGGCTTCAAAAACTGAAAATTCTGCCCTTTTGGTTTTAAGCATAGAAATGGTAATGGCAATCAATTCCAACAAGTTTTAAATACAAAATGTGGTATGTTTGGGGTGTTAAAACCAATACACCTATTTTCTATCCAAAAGTCAACATTTTTGTTGACCAATGAGGTGAATAGTGACACCAAAACTTGAAATTCAAAATTTGAAATTAGAAATGCATCTAGGGGACTTTAAATTGCAATTGGCAATTAATACTAGCAAATGTAAAACTCAAAATGTGGGATCTTGGTGTAATTAGAATTAACATATCCCTTAAGTATGAAAAAGTCAACATTTTGGTTGACTAGTAAGGTGAATAGTAATCAAAATGAGTAACAAACTAAGATGAAGACCTAGAACCAATTCTAAGCTTAAATGCTTAGAATTGTATGACAAATGTGGACTATGTATATTAGTCAAAATTGTTAAAAGGAAATTAAGACCATAAATTTGAAATCCATGAAGTATTCATGGATTACTTGAAACATGAAAAATAAGTCACCTAATTGATGTGAATAGATAGTTAGGGCTTATATGCCCATCACAAATGGAATTCATAAAATATTAATATCTCAACTTGAAATATAAAATTGTGACTACATAAGTAGATTCTTAAATGTATAAATGAGAAAGGAAAATGTTTTGAATACAATGGTACATGTGAACCATTGTTTAGAATTGTGATCAATAAGAATAACATAATGAATGAATAAATGAACTATATTAATGTGTGAATGAGACATTGGTTCTCATTATTATAGAAAGGAGAAGTATTTTGAGTACAATGGTATAAAAGGATAATTGATGTGAATTGTGATCATATAAATGATCAAATGAATGTATGAATTATAATTGAAATTTCTCATGAAATAATGAATTCATAAAACACAATATATTAATATTTAATGATATTATGTGCCCTTGTATTGCCTAGACACGTGTGTCAGATTGGATAGATTGGCATGCCAATAGGGTATTGTTTTAGCAGTACTGCGAAAGGCTTTATGCCTGTATTCATGGCTTTATGCTCGTATTCATGGCTTTATGCCAACATTCATGGCTTTTATGCCCGATTATGTGTTATCATGGCTTTTTAGCCATCTTGTTTATGTGGTTGACGTTCTACGTCCCATGGTATGACGGCCCGAGGCACCGCGGTGTCCAGTGCCAACGACCCGTTATCCAGTTTAGTCAGCCTGTCGTAGGTTACTTGGGCAGTGTAATTTATTGAGATAAGTTAAGAATATTAGCAATTAAAAATATTAGAAATTAAATAAAATAAATGAGTAAGATGACCTAAAATAAATTAGGATAGTTATTTATTAGAAAGAATCGAAATGAACTGAATGAGATATCAAAATTTACTTATTATGAAATTATCTGAGACAACCTAGCAAGTATAGAGAAAATGCTAAAAGATTAGCAAAGAAAATTATAACATAAATAAATATTGCAAATGTGCTTATATAACAATATAAGCATAAATTTATTATTTTCAAATCATTTTTCTTTGTACATCATTACTGTACATTGGCAAATAAACACTTTCAAAGAAGACTAAATTAGGATATAACACATTAAATTTTAGAAACCGCATGTGAAATATAAATAAATCTTGATTATTTGAATTATGTTTTATTTCTATCTTTATTTGTATATTATTTCCTTGTTATATTATTGCACCACTAAGCGTGATGCTTAGCGTGATGGAATTGTTTCCTTTCTTGCAGTCTTGAAGCTAGAACCCAATGGACGTTTGACTGGGAATTTTGGGAGTTTTGATCTGCAGAAGTATCTGAAGTATTCAAGGTTGTCACCTCCTCAGCAATGCATGTAGATAGGGCCCATATAGATCCTATTTTGTATTTTGTATAAAATGCTAGATATTGCATTATGATGTAAATTATGAAATTTTGTAATTATTTTGTAAATTATGTAAATTAAGGAAATTTGAAAATTTTGCTTATGTAATTTGAGAATGTTTACATATGAATTGAGTATGCATGGAAATGATTATGAAATTGAAATGTATGAATGAGATTTGAAATATGAGAAAATTATGAGAATGATTGATGAGATAATTATGATTAGCATGGATAAGACTTTATTCTGAAAATATTGTTGAAACTTTCAAACAGGTAAATAGTAAAACACGTCAACTGGTAATAAAATAGGGGAAACTCCGCTGGTTTCTCCATCGAAAAATAATTAATATTAAAATATAACGAGATCAAAATATAAAAGGAATAAAGTAAGATAAGATAGGGTGCTCCAACACCGAATGTAGTACACTTTGCTCGGCTACACTGTAGTCAGGTGAGGGGTGTTACATGAGATAGCACAGTTATATTGTATATAGGTGGTTTGAGTTTGATACTGCTTTCATACTTGTACTGTGTATGGGTATATATGCATGTGTTGACTCCTACTAGTTATATATGGAGATAGGTGTTGATCAAGATGGAATCTGTTCCTCTAAGTAAATAGAGATAAAATCCTATGTTCATTTAATTATTCTTGATGTTTCAAGTTCCTGGCCAGGACAGATAGATTTAATCAGAAAAGAGTTTCTGATGAGAAAATCTTTTTAATCAAGAACTAGAATTAAAAGAGAACATAATATTCATAGCAAATGGGGTTTAACATAAACCATGACTCCAGCTTGAGTTGGGATTTTGTAACAAAGAGATTTTAGTGCATGGTAACATATGATTATAGGTTCATTTAAGGTAAAGCTTATTACTGATTGGGTAGCCATGGCATGCTATGCTAGGTATTAACCATGGTTTATGAGGTGCATAAAATGATTTAGAGAAATCATTTATGGTAAGAAAGAGTTATGATGATATTAAGAGTTAATATCATCTCTCATTGCCAATTAGTGATGAGCCTTGTAAGTCACACACATACACAAGTTATCACCTAATTAAATATGATTTAATTAATTAATTAAAGAGTTTAATTGATTAATTAAATAGGTTTGGTTTGCAATTAGATTGCAAAGTCCCTAGCATGACTTGAAACCAAATCTAGGTTATTGGATGTACAATATAAGTTAAATTTATATTTAAAGTGTTTAAATATAAATTTAATTAATGAGAAATTAATTAATAAAGATTAATTAATTGATTTATATTTGATATAAATTGATTATAAGAAGAGAAATAATTATTTTGGGTTGAGAACTCAAAATTAAGACACAGGGGCATTTTGGCCATTTCACAGTGTGATATGTGGCACCATGAGATGGTGACACATGGCACTACACATAAGCTTACCAAATATTTTTTAATAATGTAAGATGATTAAAATTAAGATTAAATATAGGTTTGACACTTGGCACAATGTGATTGGGTCAATTAAACCTAAAACCAATCAGAGGGTGACATGTGGTAAGGGTTTAATGTGTTGACCTAGCTATATAAGTGATGTTATGAAAAGAAAATAACATAACAAGCAGCAGCCACTCCCTTGGTACCGCCACCTAGAAGCTCTCATTCTTCTCTTCTTCTTCTTCTCTAATCAGTCCAAGAGATTAGCAAACAATCTCTTGAATTAAGAACACCAGAAATTGTTTCTAGTGCCTGTTTACATCTTTAATCTCTTAAAAGGCAGAACTTGATTTTCTAAATAATAGAAAAAGCTTTAAAAGCTATTCAAGGGCTGCCATAGGTGTTCTTGGTGTAGACAAGCTAGAGGGACAACATCTGGTGTCCTGAAGATGAATCTCAAAGGCGCAAATACACTGCAGTGCATCAAGAGGTTAGTGTGTTTGTTCTTGATTTAATCTAGGGTTCTAAAATTAATCTGATTAATTTTAAAATCTTAAATGGCAAATACAAATCCAAAAACATATTAAAAGAGTTTCAATATGTTGTTTATCATTGAAATCAAATAGATAAAAATAAATCTTGCATGATGCATGTAACCCTAGGTGAAAATTTTTGAATTCAATGGTATAAACTTGTGTTTTTCATGCTTCCGTTCCTTCACTATCTTCAACTTAGATCTAACCTCTTATATAAGGAAGATCAAAGTCATCAATGTGCACATACCATGGTTTCAAAACATAGCTGACACCAGTGTCTCCGCAACAAATGAGGTGTCACACCTTACCCCTTTGTAAGGCATAACATGATCCTGTAGAATACCTAATGAACTACCGAACTTTACCTACCAATAACTCATTAAGTACCCTACAAGGGATTTTAAAACCATTTTCTTACTTTTTGGAAGTGGTGAGTGTTTTCTTACATTTAATAGAAGTTTAAAAGCTAGTTAAAATGTTTGTCAATTTTTATTTTTCCGCAAATTTTAGAAAAATTTTGGTAAAGTGCCGTCTGTGTTTCAAGAAAAAAGTTCTTCAAAAACCTGTAAAAACACTTCCTATAATTCTTTTCATCAAAATCCATTACTACTACAACATAATCAACACAATTTTTTCCAAACTCCAAAATTCAAAACAATTCTCAATTTAATTGTCTTAAAAAATAATGCTAAATAACCTCATTTATATTTTAATAAAGTAAAATCAATTTTCATTCATCAACTCAAAATATACATGAGAAAATCCAAACTAATATTATTACAAATCTATACAATTGCTCAAGACCAGTTTATACATATACATACAGTTACATACACAAATATAAACATTACAATCAGGGTATAAAATTATACTAGACAAAGCCTCAGGGATGTAGCTCCAAGATCCTCAGCAGCTCACTCTGTTGCTTCTCTAGTCTCTATATCTGCGATTGTAATAACAATCATCACTGAGTACTATGACTCAGTGGTGCATAATATACTAAAATAATATTTTATGCGTAATTCAAATCACATTTATTCAAATATGGTACTGAACATGAAAAACAGATACAAAACATGATTTATAAAAGTCCAGACAATTTCATTTAGGAAGTCTCAAAACGAATTTCACAAAAACACACAATTATATCATGCCATTCAGAACAATATTCATCTCAATAGCCGGAGGCTTATGAGAAATCACAAGGCTAGTTAGCTCAAACTATGGGCACCCATTCAATTTCTTCCTCTACTAGCACACACCTTAACACTTCAGCCAGAGAGGGAATCAAAATTCAAAGCTAATTCCTCCCACTAGTCATGCTAGTGAGGCATTCAAATATATGATCATGACACTGTGGTTTCAAAACTGTCTTAACAATTTACTAAACATTTATTGCCAATTCAAACACATACAATTAAACTTTCAACAATTTAAGTCAAAAGCGTAATATACATTTCAATCACCATTTTGCAATTTAAGTAAATCACAATTCATTTCATGCACTTTACAAAGGAATTTTAAAGAATATCTATGTTGTGCACAAACTTTATGCGAGTCGCCTCTTGGCCTTGACTCGATGCCTCGGGTTCTTTCCCGGTATTCTTTTCAACTGAAACACACAGTTTTACAGTGTTTCAGTATCATAATTTATCATAAGTCCAAAAATAAATTCAAATCTATTTATATCTAGCTTTAATACGCTTAACCTGACATTCTTTAAAATTTGTATTTGAGGTTACTATTCATGATACTATTCAAATCAAATTGTTGACTTTCTCATGCTTAATAGGTATGGGAATTTTAATTTCACCCACATACCACATTTTGGTTACCTAATTTGTTGGTTTTGGTTGTTTCCTCAAATCTTAAGTCTCTTGGGTGAAATTTCAAAATTTCAGATTTGGTATCTTGTATTGCACTGTTCCATTGGTCAAGTTGATGTGGTAATTTGGCTAAGTTTTCTGAATAGAAGTTGTTCGTTATTGTCTTAAATTTATTTCCCTTTTTGAATCACTCCATTTGGAGTTTTGTAGCCCAAGTTATGGCTATTTGAACATGACTGGCCAGATTTGGTGTTACCCAGAATTCTGGGCATTTTCTGGATATTAGCAATTTTTGTACACTGATTGCAGGTGACTTTTTGGACAGGTTATGATCAAAATTTGGTTTTATTTTCTTCATGAAAGTTGTAGGGCTATGTCTCAGATTTCTATCAGTATAAAATTCAGGTCATTTAGACCTTTCTAGACCAAGTTATGGTCATTTACGTAACTACTGTTCATTTGGTCATTTTTGTATGCAGTCGGTTGCGAATTTGGTTGGCCTAATTGTTCACTAAGTTATGGTCACTTTCTAGGCATGATTCCTAAATGAAAAATGTGCCATTTTGTGTCTAGTTTCATTCTCAATTGGCCTCACACTAATTGGGTTGGTAAATTTTTAGTTTTGGTCCCTGAAAGGGACCTAGGTCAAGCTATCTGCATATTGACCCTAACCAATCCGAATTGAAACTTAGTTCTAGCAATTCACACACACAACAAATGGTCACAATTGACCATTTCTCAACTCAAGTAAGGTCAACAATATCAATTGATCAATTCTCAAATTTTTTTTTCAATTTTTCATATGCTTAAAATCCTAATTACATAAAGTTCAATCTAATGCATTCAAAGTGCACATTCATGATCTGTATACCTAGTTCACCTCAAATAACCATTCAAATCCACCAAATTCATTCAATTCCAACCCTACCTACTACTGGCCGAATTCCATATTACTCCCCCAATAATTATTTTGTTTTGATTTTAAGTTAATTTCTAAGTTAATTAAACTAGAACATAAACATTTAACTTCAATTTCCAAGTTTAGATTACTAACCTCAAACTTTGATTTTCAATTTCTCCAAATCTTCAATTTCCTCTTTTTCTTTCTCCTTCAATCTTCTTTTCTTGTTGGGATAATAAGGTTTGATGGAAAATTTTGGGGAATTTAGGGTTAATTGATGGGATCAAAAGCTTGAGATCAAGCTTTAATGGTGAAAACCATGGAGAGAAAGAGAGAGTGAGGGTAGCCGGCTGGTTTAGTGAGGAAGATGAGAGTGATTTTTTTTTTATGTCATTTATGTCTTTAATTAGCTATTTGACTTAGTCCAAATTTGTAGGAAAAATTAAATTAATTTTGACATAATAATTGATGTCATCACATGATGTAATAATTTCATTTTCCTTACTTTTTTTTTTCCTTAGTTCTTTAATTTAATTCTCAATCCCAATATTTTCGTTTATCTAATTTTATTGGACAGTTAGGTCAGGAGTCAGCTCTAGGGGTGAATTGACCAAATTGCCCTTCGCTGGTTCAATCAGGTTTGCAAGTTATTCGATATTTCTTTCGGATCACTAATCTAATTATTTGACCTGCTTAACAACTCTTTTATGTGATTTTCTCTTTTCCACTGTGTTTGCAATAGTCCTAAGGACTAAGGCGTTACATTTTTCGATTCAAAATTTGAGTTAAGACTGACCTCGCAGTAACTTCCCGGGAATGTCACCCATCGCTGTGACTCTCGGCTCATTTAACTTTTTATGCTTTGCTTTTCTTCTTTATACTTAACTATTTGGCAATTACTAATTATTTATATTTAGGGCTTATCTAGATGTCTTAGATGTGGTTCTACTTCTCTTAATTATCTGGACCGACACCGGTTAACGGAACAGTGAAATATACCAGGCTATGCAAAGAGGGGTGTTACAATTCTCCCCCCCTTAAAATAAATTTTGTCTCGAAATTTTACCTGGTATCAGTCTCTGAACAGCTATGGGTGCTGTCTCCTCATGTCCTATTCTTATTCCCAAGTAACCTCCTGGCCCGAATGATGATTCCACAACACCTTTACTAACTGTATCTGCTTATTCCGTAGCTGCTTCACCTCATAAGCCAGAATCTCTATGGGTTCTTCCTTATATGTGAGGTCTGGATTTACTTCAATTTCTTCCACTGGTAGTACATGAGATGGGTCAGATCTATACCTCCTCAATATCGATACATGGAAGATGTTATATATCTTCTCTAACTCTGGAGGTAGTGCCAAACGATATGCCAAAGGACCCACTCTCTCCAGAACCTCATATGTCCCAATGAAACGAGGACTCAGTTTCCCCTTTCTGCCAAATCTCATAATTTTCTTCCAAGGGGAAACCTTGAGGAATACTTTGTCACCCACTGCATATTCAATATCCCTTCTCTTCAGATCAATATAGGATTTCTGATGGTCTGATGTAGCTTTGAATCGATCTCTAACCAATCTGATTTTCTCCTCAGTTTGCTAAACGATTTCAGGACCAATCATCTTTTTTTCACCCACTTCATCCCAACACAATGGGGTTCTGCACTTCCTGCCATACAAAGCTTCATATGGAGGCATCCTAATGCTTGATTGGTAGCTGTTGTTATAAGAAAACTCAATCAAAGGCAAGTGTGTGTCCCAACAGCCCTCAAACTCAATCACACAAGGCCGTAGCATGTCCTCCAAATTCTAAATTACTCTCTTAAACTGGCCATCTGTCTGTGGGTGGAATGCAGTACTGAAGTTCAATCTAGTTCCTAGGGCTCTCTGAAGACTACCCCAAAATCAAAAAGTGAACCTAGGATCTCTGTCTAATACGATAGATACTAGCACTCCATGCAGTTTTACTATCTCATCAATGTACAACTTGGCCAATCTTTCTAAATTGTAGTCCATCCGTACTGGTGGAAAATGAGCAGACTTGGTCAGTTTGTCAATAATGACCCATATTGCATCATGGCTCTTCTGCGTCCTCGGAAGTCCCATCACAAAATCCATTGTTAATCTCTCCCATTTCCATTCCGGCACTGGTAGTGGATGTAACAAACCAGCTAGTACTTGATCCTCTGCCTTCACTTGCTGACAAGTTAGGCATTTGGAAATAAATTCTGCTACATCTTTTTTCATACCCATCCACCAGTAGTGCTCTTTCAACCCTCTATACATTTTTGTGCTACCAGGGTGCATAGCAAAAGGAGACTCATGTGCTTCCTTCAAAATGATCTGTCTCGAGTCAGCGTCATTAGGAATGCACATTCTGCCCTAGTGTAGCAATAGGCCATCATCTCTTATTAAGAACTTAGGTTTCTTGCCCTGTCTGACTTCTTCTAACAGCTTCTGATACTTCTGATCATTCTAAGCAGCCATTCTGATCTGATCAATCAACACTGGCTGTACATGCCATGCAACTATTGTCTGCCTCTCATCATTAATCTCTAAGCTGGCATGCAATACTCTCAACTCATGTACCATAGACAAAGGAAAAACCCGTAGACTTGCCATAGTCTTATGACTTAAGGCGTCAGCCACCACATTAGCTTTCCCTGGCTAATAGTCTATTAGATAATCATAGTCTTTTATCAACTCTAACCATCTCCTCTGTCTCAAATTCAACTCTTTCTGAGTGCCCAGATACTTCAAACTCTTATGATCTGTGTAGATGTAGCACTTATCCCAATACAAATAATGTCTCTAGATCTTAAGAGCAAACACAATAGCTGCTAGTTCCACGTCGTGTGTCGGATAGTTCCTCTCATGCGGTTTCAGCTGGCGTGATGCATAGGCAATGACATTCTGCTCTTGCATCAATACACAACCTAAACCATTGTGAGAAGCTGTAAACTGTGTATTCTTTACCTGGGGCAGGTAAAGTAAGGACTGGAGCTTCAGTTAAACATTTCTTTAGCTCATCAAAGCTCTATTGGCATTTATTCGTCCACTGAAATTTTACATCTTTTCAAAGTAGCTTAGTCAATGGAGATGCCAACATGGAGAATCCTTTCACAAAACCGCGGTAGTATCTAGCTAAACCCAGAAAACTGCAAATTTCAGTGATATTTCTGGGTGGCCTCTAATTAAGGACAGCTTCTATCTTACTTGGATCTATCTTGATGCCCTCTACAGATACTATATGCCCCAAGAAGGATATTTCCTTCAGCCAAAATTCACACTTCGACAATTTGGCGTATAGCTGTTTCTCCCTCAAAGTCTGCAGTACAATCCGCAGATGTCTATCATGCTCCTCTGCACTCCTCGAGTAAACCAATATATCATATATGAATACCACAATAAATTAGTCAAGATATGATATGAAGGTAGTGTTCATCAGATCCATAAAAGCATCTAGAGCACTAGTTAACCCGAATGGCATGACCAAGAACTCATAATGGCCATAGTGGGTTCTAAAGGTGGTTTTTGGAATACTCTGCTCTTGTACTTTCAGCTGATAATAACCTGATCTCAGGTCAATTTTGGAGAACACAGCTGCACCCCTCAACTGATAGAATAAGTCATCAATGCAGGGCAATGGGTATCTATTCTTTATTGTCACCTTATTCAACTGCCGGTAATCAATACATAAGCAGAGAGTGTCATCCTTCTTCTTAACAAACAATACTGGCACTCCCCAAGGTGACACACTAGGGCAGATAAAGCCTTTATCAA
Source organism: Hevea brasiliensis (assembly GCF_030052815.1). NCBI lineage: Eukaryota > Viridiplantae > Streptophyta > Magnoliopsida > Malpighiales > Euphorbiaceae > Hevea > Hevea brasiliensis. The sequence goes on from NC_079497.1 coordinate 92,953,964, forward strand.
GCAGCTCTTGCAACTACACTTTTAATTCTTTTAGTTCTACTAGTGCCATTCTACATGATGTTATCGAGATTGGGTCCACACCAGGCATAACATCAATCTCAAGCTACACTTCTCTTTCCAGAGGTAATCCTGGCAACTCATCAGGGAACACACCCGGAAAGTCACATACGGTAGGGATGTCCCTTAGTATTGGGTGTCTATCACATGTGCCAAGTATGCTTTACACCCCTTTTTGATCATCCTACTGGCTAGTGCAGCCGATATGATGTTTGATGGCAGTAACTGTCTCTCCCCATGTATTACCACATCACCGTACAAAGGGAGACCAAAAGTGACTGTCTTTAGTTGACAGTCAATCATGGCATGATGTCTGGCTAACCAATCCATGCCCAAGATGATATCATAATCTCTGAAGGGCATTTCAATCAAATTTGATAAAAAAACATGTCCTTGGATCACCAAAGAACAATCTCTATACATTCTGTTGACTCGGACCTCTTGTCCTAATGGACTAGTTATTAACACCTCAAAACCCATTTTGACACATGGAACAGCAAGAGAACTAACTATACTAGCACTAACATACGAGTGGGTAGAACCCTGATCAAACAACACAAAGACATCCTGATCAGAGAAAGAGAAAGTACTGGCTACAATATCGGAAGTCTTAGCCTTTTCCCGCTGTCTCATAGTGTAAACTCTGGCCGGAGCACTCCCTTGTGCTGATTGGTTAACAGTACCCTAACTGCCAGAAGCATTGCCTCTACCTCTGCCTCTTCCTTTGCTAACTAGTTGTGAACCTCTAGTAGCAGAACTCTGAATAGATCCCTCAGCAGTAGTAGGAGCTGGCCCAAATCTACGGGCATTGGTGCAGTCCTTAGCGAGATGGCCTATACCTCCACAGTTAAAGCAAGCTCTTGTAGCCCAATATCATTCTCCCCCATGAGTCTTGCCACATGTCTCATAGGGGCGGGGAGGATATGAACCCCTGGTCAACTACTGACTAGATCTAGGGGGTCTCCGTCCGGAAAATCTGCCCCTTCTGAACCTTCCACCTCTACCAAATCCCCTAAAGTTTTTCCTCTTTCCAGATGTACCACTGGGACCTTGCTCTACTGCCTTTCCACTTTTATCTTTCTCTAATTTTTCGGTCTTCCCTGATTTTTCTTTCACTGGTACCCCTTCTGACTTGATCCTTTTTAACTCAAGTGCCTAAGAGATGAGCTCAGAGAAGTTACTATGTCTGAATACCACTACTTGCATCCTCAGACTGGGCTTCAAACTGGTCTCAAATCTCTTGCAACTTTCTCTGCTGGTAGATAGGAGACTCCCAGCATAGTGGCTTAAGCAGGAGAACTCCCTCTCATACTCTAGCACTGATCTGTTGCCTTGTTTCAAACTAAAAAATTCTTACAATTTTTGATCCACATATGCATCTGGGACATATTTCTGTCTGAACTCTCTAATGAAGTCATCCCAAGTCAATACTGGCAGATCTACCAAGCTGTAGGGGATGGTCTTCCACTAATCATACGCATCCCCTTGAAGTAGCGGCACTGAATACTCAAATTTCAGTTCATCCGGGCATAGCAGTTTCTTGAATACTCTGTCCATTCTTTCCAGCCATTGCTCTGCCTCTAGAGGGTCTATTGTACCCTTAAATTCTGTCGACCCATATTTCAACAGCTTGTTATACTGTCTGACTGGAGCTTGAGGTTGCACAACAGAAGTCTGGACTGGAGCTTGAACAGGCATACCCCCAGCCATCTGTTGAAACATTGTAGCCATCTGCTAGGCAAATTGTGCAAGAAATTGTGGCATGTGTGGGGCTGGTGCCACTGACCCACTAACATTTTGGAGAGCTGGGGCTTCCCCTTGGGCCTCAGCCTCTACCAACTGCTCAACAGAGCGATCCCCTTCTTCCATTTCAGTTTGGACTTAGGATATCTCCTGAACAAATAACACAAGGAGATTTTCCTCCATTAGTTCATATTTATGATGTAATGCACTGTATGTAACAAATAAGGACATTGAGCAGTGGCAATTATCAAAGAAAAGACACATATTCACAAGTCAAAACATACTTCAAAAATTCGCTCTGATACCACTAAAACATGTCACACCTTACCCCTCTGTAAGGCATAATATGATTGTAACACCCCTACATGTATAGTCCTATGTATTTCACTGTTTCGGTGACCGGTGTCGGTCTAGATAATTAAGAGGATTAGAACCATGTTTAAGACACCTAGAAAAGCCCTAAATGAAAATTAATAGTGATTACCAGAAGGTCAAGTATAAATAAGAAAAATAAAGCATAAAAGGTTAAATGAGCCGGGGGTCACAGCGATGGATGATTTTATCGGGAAGTGACTGTGAGGTCAGTTCCAACCCTAATTTTGTACGGGACATTGTGACAGTACAGTCCTAAGAATTATTGCGAAGCTTGTGGAAAAGAGAAAATCATAGAAAAGAGTTTATAAGTAGGTCAAATAATTAGATCAGGATTCCAGAAGAAATACTGAATTATTAGTAAATCGGATCAGACCGACGAGGGGCAATTTGGTCAATTCATCCCTAGAGGTGACTCATGACCTACTGTCCAATAAAATCTGAGAAATGAAAATTTTGATGTATGGATTTAAATTAAAGAAGTATGGAAAAAGAAAGGAAAAAGAAAAAGAAATGAAAATAGAATTATGACATCACCTACATGACCTAAGCATGAGGTCATAATTAAATTCCATTTAATAATGCTATTTGACTAAGTCAATTAAAGGCTTAAAAAACCAAAAAAATAAAAGAAAATTTTGTTATCTTCTTGATCCAACAAAGCCAGCACGTCTCTCTCTCTCCCACTTCTCTCTCTACACACCTCCATGGAAGCTTGATTCAAGCTTTTCAAAACCCTCATTTCGGCCATAAATTCCCTAATCCACTAAATTAAACCTTGATCTAGCACCTTAGTTCAACTATTGATCAAGAAAAGGAAGGAGGAAAAAATAGAGATTTGAATATTGGAAATTCAAAGAAAGAGTTTAGTGTTTTAACTTTCAATTTTCTATTTAAATGCATGCTTAGCTACTTAAATTAACTTGGAAATTAAAGAAATAAAACAAATCAAACATGAGGGATACCTTTATGAATTTTGGCCAACATGTAGTGAACTAGGGTTTGCATGATTTTGATGCAATTAAAAGTGTAATTAAGTTGAATTAAGTGTGTAGAGAATGTTTAGACACTTTAATTGCATGAATTACATCATTTGTGAAATTAGGATTCTTGAACCATTAAAATTGGGGGAAAATTTGGGAAAAATTGGTAATTGATGCTATTGGACCTAATTGAGACTTGAAATGGTCAATTGGGGCCAATTAGGGTGCGTTGGAATGGTGAGGAGTAACTTTAAATTCGGATTGGTGAGAGTCAATTCTGGACAGCCAGACCTAGGTCCACTTTAGGGACCAAAATTGTAATTCTATCACTCCAATTAGTGTGGGGCCAATTGGAGATGAAAGTAGACACATAATGCCACAATTTTCATGTAGAAACACTACCCTAAAAATGGCTTTAAGTTAGTGAATAATTAGGTCAAACCCGGAATTAGCACACTGCCACTGTACATAAATGACTAAATGAATAGTGGCCATAACTTGGTGTAGGAAGGTCCAAATGACCTGAATTTTATACCGATGGAAAGCTGAGACATAGCACTACAACTTTCATGAAGAACAAAAATCCAAATTCTGATCATAACCCATCCGAAAAGTGAGCTGCAGTCGGCACACCAAAATTACCAGAACATAATTGGTACCCAAAATTCTGGGTTAAAACCAATCCTGCCAGCCACCTTAAAATTAACATAACTTGAGCTAAAAAACTCCAAATGGTGATTCAAAAAGGGAATTGAAGCTAAGACAATAAGGAACAACTTTGATGAAGGAAAGTTGGCCAAATTCCCACTGTAACCATACCAATGAAACAGTAGAAAATAGTGATCCAAAACTGAAAATTTAGAATTTCTCTTAGGAGGCTTAGAAATTGAAATGGCAACCAATGCCAACAAATTAAACACTCAAAATGTGGTATATGGGTGTAATTGGAATTGACATACCTATTAAACATGAGAAAGTCAACATTTTGACTTGAATAGTGCCATAAATAGTAACCCTAAAATGCAAAGTCTAAAGAATTCTATTTTTAGCAATTTTAGGGTTGAATTAAGTAGGCATGAAATTATGTATTGGATTAATTATGTGACTTGATACTGAAACACTGAAAACTATATATTTCAGTTGAAAAAGACATTGAGAAGGATAAGGACAAGTGAGTTAAGGCTTAGAGGCGACTCAGTCCAGGTTTGTGCACAATAACTTTAAATTATCGTTTTCCCATTGAAAACTTGATTAGTATGCATTGTGTTAATTATGGGTTTCGATAATTACTGTGTTGCCACTTTGTGAATGGAAAATTGACTTTGGAAATTAATTATGTTTTACATGAAATATTTGAATAACTTGTTTTAAATTGATTTCGGATTCACACTTAGCATAATAGTACCATTATATTCCTCCTCCATTTATGAGGTTGAGATCGATTATTTTTCTTCCCTCTCTGGCTTACCAGTTGAGGTCGAGATTGGATGAGTACTCATATAGCTAGCTAGCCACCTCCCTCATTGATTTCGATTAGTGGGGTCAAGATTGCTTTGTCGTCGTGTACAACACGGCATTGATTGGAAATTTTGTGTCATGACTTAAGTTGTGTATGGATTGGCAACACTGTGTTTATTAAATTATTTGACAAAATTATATTATAAATATTGATTTGAAAATTGTGAAATGCTTGAATTACTATTTATTAGTGAATATTTTATTGTCAGCATTTTAAATTTTTATTGTGCACCACTGAGTAAATCATACTCAGTGATAGCTTTATTTGCTGTCGCAGATAGGAGAAAGGAAAAAACAATAGAGTGAGCTGCTGAATTGATGAGGACTCCGCTGAATTTTTGTGCGGGTATTATTTTATACCCAATTTAATTTAGTTTGATGTAAATAAATATTGTTCATATGTATTAATTTAGTTTCAGCAGTTGTACATTAAACTTGTAATAATATTATTTTTTTGGATTTTTTTTTCTGTAAATTAAGATTTGTGTATTTAAATTAATTTTAATAGAACGTTTATGAGTTCGTGGAATTATTTTGACAATATTTTGAAATGTGAATTTTGAATTAAATTGTGGTTGACTGTGTTGATTTGAGATGTTATTAGAGGTTGGGGTTATGAAATGAATTTATTGGAAGTGCTTTCACAGGTTTTGAAGTTTTGATTTTTCTCAATTACAGACGGCACTTTGCCGAAATTTTTCCAAAATTTGCAGAAAAAAAGGACAAAAATTTTAACTAGCTTTTGAACTTCTATTAAATGTAAGAAAATGCTCACCACTTCCAAAAAGTAAGAAAATAGTTTTAAAATCCCTTGTAGGGTACTTAATGAGTTATCGGTAGGTGAAGTTCGGTAGTTCATTAGGTATTCTACGGGATCATGTTATGCCTTACAGAGAGGTAAGGTGTGATAATGATCCCGTACAATGATCCCGTAGAATACTGAATGAACTACCAAACTTCACCTACTGATAACTCATTAAGTACCCTACAAGGGATTTTAAAATCATTTTTTTACTTTTTGGAAGTGGTGAGCATTTTCTTACATTTAATAGAAGTTTAAAAGCTAGTTAAAATTTTTGTCCATTTTTATTTGTCTGCAAATTTTGGAAAAATTTTGGCAGAGTGTCGTCTGTGTTTTAAGAAAACAGTTCTTCAAAAACCTGTAAAAACACTTTCTATAATTCTTTTCATCAAAATCCATCACTACTACAACACAATCAACACAATTTTTCCCAAACTCCAAAATTCAAAACAATTCTCAATTTAATTGTCTTAAAAAATAATGCTAAATAACTTCATTTATATTTTATTAAAGTAAAATCAATTTACATTCATCAACCCAAAATATACATGAGAAAATCCAAACTAATACTATTACAAATCTATACAATTGCTCAAGACCAGTTTATACATGTACATACGGTTACATACACAAATATAAACATTATAATCAGGGTATAAAATTATACTCGACAAAACCTCAGGGATGTAGCTCCAAGTTCCTCAGCAGCTCACTCTGCTGCTCCTTTAGTCTCTATATTTGCGATAGCAATTACTGCCATCGCAGAGTACTATGACTCAGTGGTGCACAACATACTAAAATAACATTTTATGCATAATTCAAATCATATTTATTCAAATACGATACTGAACATGAAAAACAGAAACAAAACATGATTTATAAATTTTTAGTCCAAACAATTTCATTTATGAAGTCTCAAAACGAATTTCATAAAAACACACAGTTATATCATGTCATTCAGAACAATATTCATCTCAATAGCCGGAGGCTTATGAGAAATCACAATTTATTCCTCTACTGGCACACACCTCTACACTTCAGCCAGAGAGGGAATTAAAATTCAAAACTAATTTCTCCCACTAGTCATGCTAGTGAGGCATTCAAATATATGGTCATGACACTGTGGTTTCAAAACTGTATTAGCAATTTACTAAACATTTATTGCCAATTCAAACACATACAATTAAACTTTCAATAATTTAAGTCAAAAACATAATATACATTTCAATCGACATTTTTCAATTTAAGTAAATCACAATTCATTTCACGCACTTTGCAAAGGAATTTTAAAGAATATATATATTGTGCACAAACCTTATGCGAATTGCCTCTTGGCCTTGACTCGATGCTTCAGGTTCTTTCCCAGTATTCTTTTCAACTGAAACACAAAGTTTTACAGTGTTTCAGTATCATAATTTATCATAAGTCCAAAAATAAATTCAAATCTATTTATATCTAGCTTTAATACGTTTAACCTGACGTTCTTTAAAATTTGTATTTCGGGGTTACTATTCACGATACTATTCAAATCAAATTGTTGACTTTCTCATGCTTAATAGGTATGGAAATTTTAATTTTACCCACATACCACATTTTGGTTACCTAATTTGTTGGTTTTTGTTATTTCCTCAAATCTTAAGTCTTTTAGGTGAAATTTCAAATTTTCAGATTTACTATCCTATTTTGCACTATTCCATTGGTCAAGTTTCTATGGTAGTTTGGCTAAGTTTTCTTCATAGAAGTTGTTCCTTATTGTTTTAACTTTATTTCCTTTTTTGAATCACTCCATTTGGAGTTTTGTAGCCCAAGTTATGGCCATTTGAACATGGGTGGCCAGATTTGGTATTACCCAGAATTCTGGGCATTTTCTGAATATTGGCAATTTTTGTACACTGATTGTAGGTGACTTTTTGGACAGGTTATGATAAAAATTTGGATTTTTTTTCCTTCATAAAAGTTGTAGGACTATGTCTCAGCTTTCTATCGGTATAAAATTCAGGTCATTTGGACCTTCCTAGACCAAGTTATAGTCATTTATGTAACTACTGTTCATTTGGTCTTTTTTGTACAGGTCAGTTTGCCGAATTTCGGATTTGGCCTAATTTTTCACTAAGTTATGGTCACTTTATGGGCATGATTCCTGAATGAAAAATGTGCCATTTTGTATCTAGTTTCATTCCCAATTGGCCTCACACTGATTGGGTTAGCAAATTTTTAGTTTTGGTCCCTGAAAAGGACCTAGGTCAAGCTGTCTCCATACTCACCCTAACCAATCCGAATTGAAACTTAGTTCTAGCAATTCACACACACAACAGATGGTCACAATTGACCATTTCTCAACTCAAGTAAGGTCAACTACATCAATTGACCAATTCTCAATTTTTTTTTTTAATTTTTTACATGCTTAAAACCCTAATTACATGAAGTTTAATCTAATGCATTCAAAGTGCACATTCATGATCTATACACCTAATTCACCTCAAATAACCATTCAAATCCACCAAATTCATTCAATCCCAACCCTACCTACTGTTGGCCGAATTCCATATTACTCCCCCAACAATTGTTTTATTTTGATTTTAAGTTAATTAAACTAGAACATAAACATTTAACTTCAATTTCCAAGTTTAGATTACTAACCTCAAACTCTGATTCTCAATTTCTCCAAATCTTCAATTTCTTCCTTTTCTTTCTCATTTGATCTTCTTTTCTAGTTGGGATAATAAGTTTTGATGGAATATTTTGGGGAATTTAGGGTTAATTGATGGGATCAAAAGCTTGAGATCAAGCTTTAATGGTCAAAACCATGCAGAGAAAGTGAGAGTGAGGATGGCCAGCTGGTTTAGTGAAGAAGATGAGAGTGATTTTCTTTTTTTTTTTTTTATGTCATTTTTGTCTTTAATTAGCTATTTGACTTTTTCCAAATTTGTAGGAAAAAATAAATTAATTTTGACATCATAATTGATGTCATCACATGATGTAATAATTTAGTTTTCCTTACTTTTTTTTTCCTTAGTTCTTTAATTTAATTCTCGATCCCAAAATTTTTGTTTCTCTTATTTTATTGGATAGTTAGGTCAGGAGTCAGCTCTAGGGGTGAATTGACCAAATTGCCCCTCATTGGTTCAATTCGGTTTGCAAGTTATTCGATATTTCTTTCGGATCCCTGACCTAATTATTTGACCTGCTTAACAACTCTTTTATGTGATTTTCTCTTTTCCACTGTGTTCACAATAGTCCTAAGGACCACGGCGTTACATTTTTCAGTTCGAAATTTGAGTTAAGACTGACCTCGAAGACACTTCCCAGGAAGGCCACCCATCGCTGTGACTCCCAGCTCATTTAACTTTTTATACTTTCTTTTTCTTCTTTATACTAAACTATTTGGCAATTACTAATTATTTGTATTCAGGGCTTATCTAGGTGTCTTAGATGTGATTCTACTTCTCTTAATTGTCTGGACCGACACCGATCACCGGAACAGTGAAATATACCAGGATATGCAAAGAGGGGTGTTATAATTCTCCCCCCCTTAAAATAAATTTCGTCTCGAAATTTTACCTAGTATCAGTCTCTGAATAGCTGTGGGTGCTGTCTCCTCATGTCCTCCTCTCGTTCCCAAGTAGCCACCTAGCCCAAATGATGGTTCTACAACACCTTCACTAACGGTATCTGCTTGTTTCATAGCTGCTTCACCTCATAAGCTAGAATCTCTATGGGTTCTTCCTCATATATGACGTCTGGATTCACTTCAATTTCTTCCACTGGTAGTACATGAGATGGGTCAGATCTATACATCCACAATATCGATACATGGAAGACATTATGTATCTTCTCCAACTCTGGAGGTAGTGCCAAACGATATGCCAAATGACCCACTCTCTCTAGATCCTCATATGGCCCAATGAAGTGAGGACTCAGTTTCTCTTTTCTGCCAAATCTCATAATTTTCTTCCAAGGGGAAACCTTGAGGAATACTTTGTCACCTACTGCATATTCAATATCCCTTCTTTTCGTATCAATATAGGATTTCTGACGGTCTGATGCAGCTTTGAATCGATCTCTAACCAATCTGATTTTCTCCTCAGTTTGCTGAACGATTTTAGGTCCAATCATCTTTCTTTCACCCACTTCATCCCAACACAATGGGGTTCTGCACTTCCTGCCATACAAAGCTTCATATGGAGGCACTCCAATGCTTGATTGGTAGCTGTTGTTATAAGCAAACTCAATCAGAGGCAAGTGTGTGTCCCAACTACCCTCAAACTCAATAACACAAGCCCGTAGCATGTCCTCCAATATCTGAATTACTCTCTCAGACTGGCCATCTGTCTGTGGGTAGAATGCCGTACTGAAGTTCAATCTAGTTTCTAGGGTTCTATGAAGACTATCCCAGAATTTAAAAGTGAACCTAGGATCTCTGTCTGATACGATGGATACTGGCACTCCATGCAGTCTTACTATCTCATCAATGTACAACTTGGCCAATCTTTCTAAACTGTAGTCTATCCATACTAGCAGAAAATGAGTAGACTTGGTCAGTCTGTCAAATTTGTAGGATCTCTGTCAAATTTTTTTTATGTCATTTATGTCTTTAATTAGCTATTTGACTTAGTCCAAATTTGTAGGAAAAATTAAATTAATTTTGACATCACAATTTATGTCATCACATGATGTAATAATTTCATTTTCCTTACTTTTTTTTTCCTTAGTTCTTTAATTTAATTCTCAATCCCAAAATTTTTGTTTCTCCAATTTTATTGGACAGTTAGGTCAGGAATCAGCTCTAGGGGTGAATTGACCAAATTGCCCCTCACTGGTTCAATTCGGTTTGCAAGTTATTCGATATTTCTTTCGGATCCCTGACCTAATTATTTGACCTAATTAACAACTCTTTTATGTGATTTTCTCTTTTCCACTGTGTTCGCAATAGTCCTAAGGACTGCAACGTCACATTTTTCGGTTTGAAATGTGAGTTAAGACTGACCTTGCAATCACTTCACGGGAAAGTCACCCATCGCTGTGACTCCCGGCTCATTTAACTTTTTATGCTTTGTTTTTCTTCTTTATACTTAACTATTTGGCAATTACAAATTATTTGTATTCAGAGTTTATCTAGGTGTCTTAGATGTGGTTCTACTTCCCTTAATTGTCCGAACCGACACCGATCACCGGAACAGTAAAATATACCAGGCTATGCAAATAGGGGTGTTACATGAGGGATGTGTAATAACCATGTCGAGCATTAGTAGTGAGATATAAAATAACATCAGAAAATTCATTGCCCTTTTTGTGAGCATATAATCACAATACAAATCATTTCTATTCCAATATCAGCAAGCAATATTTTCCATTTTCCATGCAAACCCCATTTCAATCACAATTTCCCAAAACCAATTTCATTCACATCATAACAATATTCAATAATTGCTAAGATAAAATCATAACTTAATAAGTATAAATCATGTAGCAATAAAATCATTTAATCATTTAAAATATGTAAAACATTTATTAGTTAAGGACTAGTTGTGCACAAACTTTATTTGACTTCCCTATTTTTGACTTAATCCTTCCCTTGCTTGGGAGGCTCCTTTCCAACTGAAACACATAATTAAAGTGTTTCAAGAGCCTTTCAATCCATTTCTAATAATAAATCCAATAATTGAATTCTTGCATACTTAATTTTACTTCCAAATTCTCCTAAGAGTTAAGTTCTTTGTATTTGGTATGTTTATGGTTACTATTCACATTACTATTTATTCAAAATCTTGACTTTCTCATAATTAATAGGTATAAAATTTCTAAAACCAAGATCCTACCACATTTTGGGTCACAGTTTTGTTAGCATTGATGACAATTGAATTTTAAGGCCTATTAGAATTAATCCCGAAATTCCAATTTTTGTCTCTAAGGTTTACTGTTCTATTTGACCAATCTACAATAGAAATTTGACTAAACTTCCTTCATCAAAGTTGTTTCTTAATTTGTCTAGTTTAATATCCTTTTTGAATCACTCCATTTAGAGTTTTGTAGCTCAATTTATGGCATTTTAACCACAACTGGCTAGATTGGTCATTTCCAAATTTTCTGGGCAATTTAGGGATTTGGCAATTTGATGACTTAAATTTGGTTAGCAATTTGAATAGGTTATGGTCCAAATTTGGGTTTTTATTCTTCATTAAAGTTGTTCTACTATGTCTAAGCTTTCAAATGGTTCAAAAATCAGGTAATTTGGACCTTCCTACACAAAGTTATGACCATTTTAACATGTACTATTCATTTGGTCAATTCTACTCAGAAACAGGGTACCAAATCCGGATTCAAGCAGATTTTAGGTCTACTTGGGGTCAGTTTTTGAGCAAGATTTCTACACAAAAAAATGTTGCATTATGACAATATTTGCATGTTCAATTGGCCTCACACCAATTGGAGCAACAGAATTCAACTAATAACCTCCTAAATGAACAAAGGTCAAGCTGTCAGAATTTGGCCATTCCACATTCACACTTCAATTCAATTCAATCCATCAAATTACACTTATAAACACACCAATTGATTAAAATGAGCATCAATAATACCAATTGGTCATCAATTCTCAAAAATCTCCAATTTCATTCAAAACTCTAATCACCAAGAACCCTAATTTTTTCAATTGTCACAATTCATGAAATTAAAGTGTACTAATCGCCTATTCTTACTCATCTAAGCATGAATACACATTTAATTGGATTAAAACACATAATTTCCCCTTAATTCCTATTGCTACCGAAATTGCTTCCCTTCCAAATCATGCATGATTTTCAAGTTTCTCACATAAATTCATCAATTTCAAACTCAATTCACTCAATTATTCAAAAAGAAAAGCTTGGATTTACTTACCTCTAATGGAGCTTTTCCTCACTTCTTAAACTCTTCAATTTCCCTCTTCTTTCACTTTCAATCTTTAACCCAAGGTGTAATTTCAATATAGTGTTAAGAATTATGGAGACTATGAAAGAAAGTAGGGTTTTATAAGCTTTTGGTGTGTGTTAATGGAGGAAAAAAATGAGAGAGTTAGAGAGAGAAGGTGGGACGGCTATTTGAGGAGGAAGAAGACTAATTTTACTTTTAATTTTTGTCATATTCTTACAATATTTATCTCTTAATTTTGTAAATTTAAAATTATAAATTATTATTGTGTCATGCTTACTTAAGCATGATGTCATAATTCACTTTTTGAGTTTCTTTTCTTTTCCTTTTTCCTTTCCTTCTACACCTCTTCATGTTTCTAATTATTTTTCATAATTTTAATTTCCTACATTTTAGTGGATCTTTAGGACAAGAGTCACCTCTAAGGGTGAATTGACTATTTTGCCCCTTATCGGTCTGACTCGTTTTTCCAATAGTACTAGGTTACTTCTTGAACTCTAATTCAATTTTTCGATCTAGTTCTCTATTCTTTTCTGTGATTTTCACACTATCATTAGCTTCACAATTTTCCTTAGGCCTGAGGTGTCGCAGGGTCCTACACGAAATTAGGGTAGCAACTGAGCTTATAGTCACTTCCGTTTTTGGTCACCCATCACTGGAACCTCGGCTCAGTTAACTGATTATGCTTTATTTTTCTTATTTTCATTTCACCTTTATATAATTTCTATTAATTTTTATTTATGAATTTTCTAGATGGCTTAAATATGGTTCTAAACATCCTGACTGTTCGAACAGACCCTAGTCACTGAAATAGTAGAATGTATGGAACTATCTAATGTGAGGGTGTTACAATTCTCCCCTCCTTAAAAGAATTTCGTCCTCAAAATTTGCCTAATGTCAGTCTCTAAATAATCATGGGTGTTGTCTTCGTATGTTCTTCTCATATTTCTATGCGGCTTCCTGGCTGGGATGATGGTTCCATAGCATTTCAACCAAAGGTATACATTTATTTCAATTCTAGAGATAAGCAAATCTATATGCTAATGGACCTACTCTTTCTAGGACCCCGTATATTCCCATGAAGTGAGGACTTAGTTTTTCCCCCTTTCTCCATAATCTCATAGTCTTCTTTCAGGGGGGAAAAACCTTCAAAACACTTTATTATATACAATATCTTCAATATCTCTTTTCTTTAAGTCTATGTAAGACTTTTAACAATCTAATGCAACTTTTAATTTGTTTGTAAAATTTTAATCTTCTCTTATTGTTGTTCTATCTAATATTTCGATTCATATTTCCTTATTAAGTAACCATTGTGGTCATATTAGAATTACTTATCTAATCATTGGTCATAGATCCATAACTGCTATCTTACTATCTTTATTTATGACCATGACCTAGACCAATGTGTCATTTTGCACCATCTTGTTCACTTTTATTTAAATTACTACTTACTAATTCACTCCCTTATCTCCCTTCATAATTCAACTTGGTTATATTATTCTCTAATCTTATTCTTTTTCTTTTATTTACCAATATTCTATAACTTAGTTTTCACTGATTTGCAATCATTGCCTTCTCTCTTTTACTGAACTATAAACTACTATCTAATACCATAAGAAGGGAGTCCACAAAACTCTCATTTTTCCATTCTATTCAAAAGTTTTGCACTAATCATACTTTAATCCTTATAATCCGCACAATAAAATTATGCTCTTTCTAAAGAATACCTGACCAACTATTTCCTATCACATTACTGTCCCTATTAGAATATCATTTCACAATAACTTTATAAGTTATGATTATCATTCATAGCATCCCGTCTTCTTCAGGGGAACAAAATCATATTTTATGTCTTGCTACCACACAATTAAGATATTGTTTTCCTCTAAACTTTAGGCAAAAGGTCCATTGCAGCGCTAAAACAACTATAAAACCCAATATCGAAGACCGAATGACCTCGCCCTATAAGTGTTATCTTTAATTTACGACTATACTGAAATCTGTAGTCTTATAGCAATTCCTGATGTACTGTAACTCGTGTTAGGGTAATTGAGTCGTTGAATTTCGTTACCATGAAACCATGATCTTTTGATATTCTAATTATAGGGTTTTAAATCCCTAAGTAGGATTTTCAAACTAAGTTCTAGTAATAGAACTTTGTTCTGGCATATCTGTACCAGGGAAAAAACTATTTGTAACTATTCTTACCTTGGTGCACTATCGGGCAATACGTAGCTCTACACAATAAATTCTAAGTCGATACTATAATCTGTAACTTACAGTACAAACATTAAGAATATTGTATAGTCACTATTATACATCCCAATAGACCAAATTTTTCTATATCTTATCTTTCTTGAGTCCACTGATATCTTAAATTTATTCTAATTATGATATTCACTGACATTTCTTAGTAGTAATACCTTACTCTCATTTAGGGCAACTATATTGCCACAACTCATCTTTAGGTCCTCTAGCCTTGCACTAGATAAGCATATTAATTAATTCTAAAATTTATTATATTCCAGAAAAATATCTTTCACTAATAAACTCTTCCAAAACTGTTTCCAATCACACTTAGTACCGTGGTTCTTATCCTAAAGGGCTAGTCATTAACAAATCAAAATTTATTTTCAGGCAAGGAAATAGCAACAGAATATATAATTCTAGTACTAACATGCGAATAAGTGGAGTCGAAATCAAATAGTACATAATTATTCCCTTTAAAAACTGAGAACGTACCAGTAACTACATTTGAAGTTTTTGCCTCTTCCCCTCGATGCATAGAGTACACCTTGGTGGGTGTATTACTCTGTTCAGGTTGAGTCATTGTGCTATAATTGCCAATAGCACGACCTTTATCTCTAATTCTGCCCCTATTGACTATTTATGGACCTCTAAGGATAGAACCTTGAACTGATCTCTTTGATGTAGTATGTGGCATAGGTCGATGTGCTCTAGCATAATCCTTAACAAAATGTCCGTGTTCCCCACAATTATAACAGGCTCCATTGGCCTTATAGCTATTACCCCCATGTAGCTTGCCACAAACATCACAGATAAGGGTAGGATAAGAACTTCTAGTTGTTTGACGACTAAATTTTGGTGGCTTCAGTCCTGAAGATCCGCCTCCATCATATCCATAAGCACTAGACTCCTCACTTTTTTCCTTTTTCATGCTGCCCTTGTGGGGGTTGGGTTTGGGTTAATATATTGTTAGCCAGTTGTTGAAAATACGTACCCAACTGCTAGGCTATTTGTGCAAAAATCTGCATAGGCAAGACTGGTGCAGTTGGATCTCTGACGCTCTGAGGAGTTGGGGCCTCCTCTTGTGCCTCAACTGTATCCGGTTGTTCTACTGTTTTATCTCCCTCTTCCATTTCTATTCACATAATCTTTTATTCCCGGAACAACCTACACAAGGAGATTTCTCTCCATTAGTTCATATTTACGATGTAAATGTAGTATATGTATCAAACATTTGAGCAGTTGTATTTATCGAGAAAAAATAATCAAATTCACAGTTCAAATCATGCTTTGAAAACTATGCTCTAATACCACTTAAACATGTCACACCCTACAATTTGTAAAGTATGACATGATCCCGTAGTATACTTAATACATTACTGAACTTCGCCTATCGATAATCTATTAAATATACTACAAGGGATTTTGACAAAACAAATACATTTTTAAAATTTTGCGAAAAATTTGCGTGGTTACAACTAAAACTAAGTAAAAATAGTTCTTCAATTCACCTGAAAAAGGAAATTTACAAAAAATATTCCAGTCCAATCTCCACATTTCACAATTCGTTTCAAGCAATCAACTCAATTTATTTCATTCCATTCTCACTGAAATCCATCATAAGAAAATGATTCATTATCTACTAGACTCAGAAAGAATTTAAATATTATATTCATTGGGGTGATAAAATTAATTTTACAAAAATATATACAAGTAAATAAAATCTCAGATTAATATTACAATAATTGCATTTGAGTATATTCCAAAATAATATTACAAGAGTTTTTGGATAAATGCTCAAACGTTTTTACATACAAATAGTTACATAATTACATCAAAATCTAATGTCTAGAGGTATACCTACAATATACCCAAAATTAATCTCAACACGTCTTCAAGATACAGCTTCAAGTTATCTCACTCAGCTGCTCTATCCTTTCTTTTACCTACGACAGAATACAAAGCTATCGCTGAGCGGTGAACTTAGTGGTGCACAACTAATAATTTAAAATTTAATACACTATACTTTAACAAAATCATAACAAAGAGATTGAAAATATTCAATTTCTTCATGATACATAAAATCAAAGTCAATGTTTTTAATAGTGCAAATCATTTATTTAAATGACATTAATCAATAATTAAGATTTACCAAATCATAAGTGCACATTGAAATATTCACATCAAATTATGAAAATAAACATTCAATTTCACGAAAAAGGAAAGTATAAAAATATAAACCAAAGATATCATTTTAGAAGCACAGTTGCTCACTTTCAAATCCACTCTTATTCTCACTGACTTAATGCAAGACTAATCCATAAGGGCCATCTTCGAAGTTATTCTCACTCCCTATGGTAGGGGAGAACGAATCGTGCACATTCCATCCATCACACCATAACAAATTAAATTCCGAAAGGGCCATCTTCAACTTAGATTTAACCTCTTATATGAGGAAGATCAAAGTCATCAATGTGCACGTATCATGATATTCAAAACAAAGCTAACACTTGTGTCTCCTTAACAAATGAGGGATGTGTAATAACCATGTTAAGCATTAGTAGTGAGATATAAAATAACATCAGAAAATTCATTGCCCTTTTTGTGAGCATATAATCACAATACAAATCATTTCCATGCCAATTTCAGCAAGCAATATTTTTCATTTTCCATGCAAACCCCATTTCAATTACAATTTCCCAAAACCAATTTCTTTCATATCATAACAATATTCAATAATTGCTAAGATAAAATCATAACTTAATAAGCATAAATTATGTAGCAATAAAATCATTTAATCATTTAAAATATGTAAAACATTTATTAGTTAAGGACTAGTTGTGCACAAACCTTATTTGACTTTCCTATTCTTGACTTAATCCTTCCCTTCCTTGGGAGGCTCCTTTCCAATTGAAACACATAATTAAAGTGTTTCAATAGCCTTTCAAACCATTTCTAATAATAAATCCAACAATTGAATTCTTGCATACTTAATTTTACTTACAAATTCTCCTAAGAGTTAAGTTCTTTGTATTTGGTATGTTTATGGTTACTATTCACATTACTATTCATTCAAAATCTTGACTTTTTCATAATTAGTAGGTATAAAATTTGTAAACAAATGATCCTACCACATTTTGGGTCACAATTTTGTTGGTATTGATTGCCAATTGAATTTCAAGGCCTTTTAGAATTAATTCCAAAATTCTAGTTTTTGTCTCTAAGGTTTACTGTTCTATTGGACCAATCTACAGTGGAAATTTTACTAAACTTACTTCATCAAAATTGTTCCTTAATGTGTCTAGTTTAATGTTCTTTTTCGAATCACTTTATTTGGAGTTTTGTAGCTTAAGTTAAGGCATTTTAACCATAACTGGCCGAATTGGTCATTTCTAGTTTTTTTGGGCAATTTAGGGTTCTAGCAGTTTTGATGACTTAATTTTGGTTAGCAATTTGAATAGGTCATGGTCAGAATTTGGGTTTGTGTTCTGCATGAAAGTTGTTCTAATATATCTAAGCTTTCCAATGGTTCAAAAATCAGGTCATTTAGACCTTTCTACACAAAGTTATGACCATTTAAATATATACTATTCATTTGGTCAATTCTGCCCAGTAACAGGGTACCAAATCTGGATTCAAGCAGATTTTAGGTTCACTTAGGGTTAGTTTTTGGGTAAGGTTTCTACATGAAACATGTTGCATTATGACCCTATTTTCATCTTCAATTGGCCTCACATCAATTAGAGTGACAGAATTCAACTTATAACCTCCTAAATGAACAAAGGTCAAGCTGCTAGAATTTGGCCATTCCACATTCACACTTCAATTCAATTCAATCCATCAAATTACACTTATAAACACACCAATTGACTAAATTGAGCATCAATAATACTAATTGGTCTTCAATTCTCAAAAATCCCCAATTTCATTCAAAACTTTAATCACCAAGAACCCTAATTTTTTCAATTGTGACAATTCATGAAATTAAAGTGTACTAATCGCCTATTCTTACTCATCTAAGCATGAATACACATTTAATTGGATTAAAAAACATAATTTCCCCTTAATTCCCATGGCTGCTAAAATTTCTTCCTTTCTCAATCATGCATGATTTTCATGTTTCTCACATAAATTCATCAATTTCAAACTCAATTCACTCAATTATTCAAAAAGAAAAGCTTGGATTTACTTACCTTTAATGGAGCTTTTCCTCACTTTTTAAACTCTTCAAATTTCCCTCTTCTTTCACTTTCAATCTTTAACCCAAGGTGTAATTTCAATATTTAGTGTTAAGAATTGTGGAGATTATGAAAGAAAGTAGGGTTTTATAAGCTTTTGGTGTGTGTTAATGGAGGAAAAAATGAGAGAGTTAGAGAGAGAAGGTGGGACGGCTATTTGAGGAGGAAGAAGACCAATTTTACTCTTTAATTTTTATCTTATTTTTACAATATTTATCTGTCACACCTTACCCCTCTGTAAGGCATAACATGATCCCATAGAATACCTAATGAACTACTGCACTTCATCTACCAATAACTCATTAAGTACCCTACAAGGGATTTTAAAACAATTTTCTTATTTTTGATAAGTGGTGAGCGTTTTCTAATAAGTATTTAAAATATTTAATTTAAATTAAAAACTAGTTAAAACTTTTGGCCCATTTTATTTTTTCGCAAATTTTATAAAAATTTTGACAGAGTTTCGTTTATACTTTGAAAAAACAGTTCTTCAAATACCTGTAAAAAAAGCACTTCTAAAAATGTTTTCTCAACAACTACTTCAATTTCACAATCAAACTCAATCCATTTCAACAACTCCATAATCATTTCAATCAATTTCTCAAGTTCAAAATTCAATAATCCTCCAAAAACTAGCAATACATTTCATTCAAATTAAATAAAATAGTTCCACTCATTTTTCATTAGAGACAAAACAATTTATATACATCCTTACAAAATTTACATCAAAAGAAATACAAACTAAACTTTATTACAAACTTCATACAGATTTTGTACAAGCTGCTCAAGACCCATTTATATGTCCATACTTTTATATGCAATACATACATCAAAAGAAATATTCATAATTAGGGTATAAATTATACCCGATAACTTCAAGCTGAATGATCTTTAATCCTTAGTAGCTCAGTCTGCTGCTCCTCTAGTCTCTGTATCTGCGACAGCAATAGAAGTTATCGCTGAGTACTAGGACTCAGTGGTGCACAACATACTAAAATAATCTTTATGCAAAATATAAATCACATTTATTCAAAAATTTGACTAAACATGAGCATTAAACACAAAACATGAATTATGAGATTTTAATGCAAACCAAGTTCATTTCAAAGTATCAAAACACATTTCATAAAACCCATAGTTAGATCATGCCATTCGAAACAAATAGAATCTCAATAGCCAGAGGCTAAAGAGAAATCACATCACAAGGCTAGCTAGCTCAAATATATGGATATCCATTCACATCCTCTTCTACTGGCACACCTCAACACTTCTCCAGAGAAGGAATCAAAATTCGAAACCAATTACCCCCACTAGTCGTGCTAGTGAGGTGTTCAAATATATAGTCATGACACTGTGGTTTCAAAACTTATCTTAACAATTTGCTAAACATTGTCATTTCAAATATACATAATAACTTTCAACAATTTAGACCAAACATCATAAGAATGCCATAATTCAATATTTCACATTATTCAAAACAGTATGTAAAAGATGATTATAAAAAGTATATGTTGTGCACAAACCTCAAACGAGTCGCCTGTTGGCCTTGACTTGACTCCTCGGGTTTTGTCCCGGTATTCTTTTCCACTAAAACACACAATTTCGTAATATTTCAGTACCATAACTTGGCATAAATCCAAAAATAAATTTAACTTCACTTTTACCTAGCTCTAACGTG
This sequence comes from Hevea brasiliensis, assembly GCF_030052815.1. Lineage (NCBI taxonomy): Eukaryota > Viridiplantae > Streptophyta > Magnoliopsida > Malpighiales > Euphorbiaceae > Hevea > Hevea brasiliensis. Next base: position 92,974,514 of record NC_079497.1, read on the forward strand.
TTAAACTCGACGTTCTTGAAATTTTATGTTTCGGGTTACTATTCACTATACTATTCAAGTTAAATTGTTGACTTTCTAAGGCTTAATAGGTATGGGAATTCCAACTTCACCCACATACTACATTTTGGTCACTAAATTTGTTGGTTTTGGTTGTTTATTCAAATTCTAAGTCTTTTAGGCAAATGTGATAAATTTTTAGTTTTGGTGTCTAAGGTTGCACTATTCCATTGGTCACTTTTTTGTTGGAATTTGACAAAACTTCCTTCATAGAAAATGTTCCCCAATGTCTTAAGTTTATTCTCCTTTTTGAATCACTCCAATTTGAGTTTTGTAGCTCAAGTTATAGCTATTTGAACCATGGCTGCCGGATTGGATTCAACCCAGATTTTCTGGGCAATTTTTTGTGCTGGCAGTTTTAGGTCACCAAATTGGGATGACCAAATGACTTGGTTAATGGCATAATTTGGGTTTGTGTTCTTCATGAAAGTTTTAGGTCTATATCTCGTCTAACCACTGGTAAAATTTCAGGTCATTTAGACCTTCCTAGCTCAATTTATGACCAAATGAACAAATATTGTTCATTTCGTCAGTTTATAGAGGGCAGCCTGCAATTTTCTAACTTTGGTCAATTTGTTCACAATTTCTTTGCATTTAACCAAATCTAAACATTTCAATCTCACTACCACATTCACATAAGCTTGCCTAACATATTAAATTCAATCAAAACACATGCTTTTCATCACAAACCCTAGCTGACAGAATTTCCATCTAGTCCTCCAACAATTAATTTCCAAGTTTAGCTACTAACCTTGAATGCAGAATTTTCAATCTCCCTTTTCTTACTTTTTTCATTTTCTTTTTTTTTTCTATTTATTTTTCTATTAGTTCTTTAATTTAATTCTCGATTTCGAAATTTTCTTTTCTCCGATTTTATTTGACAATTAGGTCAGGAGTCAGCTCTCGGGGTCAATTAACCAAATTACCCCTCGCCGATTCAACCCGGTTTGCAATTAATTCAATATTTCTTTCGGCTCCTTGACCTAATTATTTAACTGGCTTAACAGTCCTTTTTCGTGATTTTCTCTTTTCCACTGTGTTTATAGTGGTCCTAAGGACCACGGCGTCACATTTTACAGTTCGAAATTTGAGTTTAAATTGACTTCACAGTTGTTCCCGAGAAGGTCACCCATCGTTGTGACTCTCGGCTCGTTTAACTTCTTATATTCTGTTTTTCTTATTTATACTTAACTAATTGACAATTACTAATTATTTGTGCTTATGGCTTATCTAGTTGTCTTAAATGTGGTTCTAATCCCCTTAATTGTCCGGACCGACACTGGTCACCGGAATAGTGAAATATACCAGACTATACAAATATGGGTGTTACATTATCCCTTAATTTCATAAATTTAAAATTATAAATTATTATTGTGTTATACTTACTTAAGCATGATGTCATAATTCACTTTTTGAATTTCTTTTCTTTTCTTTTTCCTTTCCTTCCACACCTCTTCATGTTTCTAATTATTTTTCATAATTTTAATTTCCTACATTTTAATGGATCTTTAGGCCAAGAGTCACCTCTAAGGGTGAATTGACCATTTTGCCCCTTATCAGTCTGATATGTTTTTTCAATAGTACTAGGTTACTTCCTGAACTCTGATTGAATTTTTCAAATTGGTTCTCTATTCTTTTCTGTGATTTTCATACTACTATTAGCTTTGCAATTTTCCTTTGGCCCGAGATGTCATAGGGTCCCAGATGAAATTAGGGTAGCAACTGAGCTCGCAGTCACTTCCCATTTCGGTCACCAATCACCGGAACATCGGCTCATTTAACTGATTATACTTTGTTTTTCTTATTTGCATTTCACCTTCATATAATTTCTATTAATTTTTATTTATGGCTTTTCTAGATGGCTTAAATATGGTTCTAAACATCCTAACTATCCGAACAGGCACTAGTCACCGAAACAGCAAAATGTATAGAACTGTCCAATGTGAGGGTGTTACAGAAACCAATCAAAGTGTTAAAATTTTAGAGGTAATGAAGTTAGCAATCAAGCTAAAATTAAGATATAATAAAAAGGTTAAAGTTAATGTTGATAGTATGGATATCTTCAAAGGGAAAGTTACAAGGTATGGAAAGACAAAACAAGAATGATATGAGAGGGACAAGGGATGTTTAGGACAAGTTATGATAAAATGACAGGTTAAAGGAGTGGTGGAGCCTCAATTTAAGTACCAATGTGTCAAAGAGTATGTCCAATAGTAAGAAGTTTCAAGTAGAAGTTAAGAAACTCCCTTTTCAAAAAGAGAATAGGATATGACAAGCCGTGTTGATTGGGTGGCTTGAGAATACATAAACTTTTATAATGTTAGAGGAGAGACCCAGTTCACTTTCAAATATTAATAAAAGGTGTAAAGAACGTTTGGGTTTTGGATGGAACTCTGTATAGCTGATGACTTATGAGATAGGTAGGAGTTGATACGAGGACCTTGTTAGTGGCACAAAGTAAGTGGGAAGTTCACAATATCATGGACTTAAAAAGTACAGGTTCTTTTAGCACGAAAAAAGTCTTACCAAAGTTTCAATGGCCACCAAAATCAATAATAATCTTGGGTAAAGTGCGTGCAAAGATAGTTATTTCAAAAGGGCACTTCATGAGCCATTGTATGACAAAAGTGCGTGCAAAGAAGTGTAGGTCTCTCTCTCTGTTGGACAAAAGTTGGAGAAGTAAGAGTACATGACATGGATTTGGTGCATCATACGTCAAACATGGTTCCTTTGATCAAGGAACGTTTAAAGACAGCCTTTAGCAAGTAAAAGAGTTATGTAGATCCAAAGCAGAAGGATGTAGAATTTGCAATGGGTGAGTATGTGTTCTTGAAGGTTTCTCCTATGAAAGGGGTTATGACATTTGAAAAGAAAGGCAAGTTAGCACCTCGTTACATAGGATCTTTTGAGACCACGGACAGAGTGGGAGTAGTTGCTTATCAGTTAGAGTTGCCACTAAACCTTTCTCATGTCCACCCAGTATTCCACATTTTTATACTTAGGAAGTATGTTCTTGATCCTTCTCATATGCTGCAACTAGACATAGTAAAGGTAAATGAGAATTTGACCTTTGAGGAGCAACTAGTAGCCATAATAGACTATTAGATGAGATAGCTTCGATTAAGGTAGATCCTTATAGTTAAAGTCCTTTGGAAGAGTCAATCTATTGAGGAATGCACTTGGGAGTCAGAGCGAGATATGCGCAGTAAGTACCCATATTTATTTGATAGGTAACTCTATGTTATTGTTTTGCCTTGTGTAAAATTTGAGGATGAATTTTTTTTGTAAAGGGAAAAGATTATAACACCCCGAATTTTTAAATAATTATTTTATGTGTAATTATATGTTTTTTTATTGGTTTCGTAGGCCTAGAAGGGTCCATGTGATGTTGATAATATGTGGGCTTGAGGCTTATGATCTTAGAAGTGTTGTTTGAACAACTTTGCAAGTTGGGTAGGCCGTAGGTACAGGAGAAAATCTGCCGGATTTCCGGCATAAATTAGAATGTATTTGCATCTTTAAATTCTTGTTTTGAGATAGTACTGATGAATATATAATACAATTGTTTAGGTGATCAGAGTCAGCCATCCTCCTCCACTTAGTTGCCACAGTGATTCCCAGTGTACTGTGAGTAGATATTGATTTTATTTATAATTTTAGTATTATTATGCATAAAAGGCATGCTCATGCATTCACCTATAATTATATGTACATAGCTATTATAAGCACACTTTGTATTGCATTATTATATAATGAAATTGATGTGGGTGTTGCCTTAGGGTAATTTGGAGCTGTGTGAGTGAGGTGTGGCACCGGATATGGGTAGGACGGGCAGATCAGCTTGAGCTAGTCTCACTTGGGGCTAGTCCTTTTTATGATAAGTCAGAGTGAGTACGACTTTCAGTTGATCTCGCTGACCCTTGCATTTGGATTATTAAGAGAAAGTCAGGCTTGAGTTGATCTCACTGGCAGAGGTTGGAATTAAGAGAACTGTGTAAGGGATCAGCTCCCATATATATACATATATATATATGGGTGTGTGAGTGCTCCAAATTATTCTTTGTGCAAATATTGTCTTAATTTGATTGACTTTGATGATGTATGTTGTATTGCATCCTTAGGGATGCATTAGCCCTAGGTAGTTATAGAAATTGTATTTAAAATCAATATCTTACTCTATGAGTTGAACGCTCACTCCTGTTCACTTTATTATTCCAGGCTACAGGAGGGTTTCATTTTCAGAATAACCTACTTCCTTTCTCGTAGGTTTACCAGCAACCATTCCTTGTATTTCGTTTTCTTGATTTAAAATTTAGAACACCGCATGTGCTAGAGTTATTTTTAATTTGTGGAATTGTAATGATCTATTTTCTTTAGAAACTAGTAACTTAATTTTTATGGATATATTGAATGTATGAGATGGATTTTTTTGAGGATTAGGGAGCTGAGCTCCTATTTGATTATATGATTGATTGAAGATTGTAAGGGTGAGCTGAGCTCCCCAATTTGATGTATTCTGTGATTATAGGTCGAGTGAGCAAAAAAATCCCCATTGGATAGTCTCGGTTGTGGTCGGACTCTGTCCAGTTGATTCCTTGAAATGAGACTTAGAGTATGGGTTTTACAGTTAGGCTAGAACAGTTAGGTTTTTAATGGGCTTTGGGGACCTTATGCTGATCCAATGTTTAGTGCCAGTCCAGCCTAAAATTTGTGTCGTGACATCCAAGCACAACCACATAATAACCTTTACAACATCTAATAGAATAAGTTATTATAGTCCCAGAAAGTTTAATAAACCAATGGTATATGTAGAGTTTCTACAATACAAATAAGGAAATGAGAAAGTAATAAATTTGCTTCTGGTAAACCTACGAGGAAGAAAGTAGGTTAAACTCAAAGAGCTCTCTTGTTACTTGAGGAAAAATAGTTGAACAAGAATGAGCATTTGACTTATAGAGTAAGATATTAATTTTAAATACAATTTCTATAACTATCTAAGGCATTCCCTAAGTATGAAATGCAACATATACAAACATATTCAACCAAATTCAAACAATACTTGCACAAAAGATAATTTGGAGCACTCACACACCCATGTGTCACATCACTATATATAAATATGGGAGCTGATCCCTTATATAGCTCTCTTAATTTAGTACCTACCAGTGAGATCAACTCAAGCCAGAATTTCTCTTAATAATCCAAATGCGGGGGTCAGTGAGATGAACTTAAAGCTGTACTCACTCCGACTTATCCAAAAAAAGGATCGGGTCACAGCGAGTCAAGCTCTAGCCGTTCTACCCACCTACCCATATCCAATATCACACCAAACGCATGCTGACACATGTACACAGCTTTAAGTTACCTTAAGGTGGCACCCACAACAATTTCATTAAATAAAGATGCAATATAAACTGTGCCTAAGATTTAGCTATATACATATATTTATAAGTGAATGCATGAGCATGCTTTGAATATATAATAATATTAAAATTATAAATAAAATGAATATCTACTCACAGATCAACTAGAATTTACTATAGTGGTTGGGAAAAAGAAAAAGGTTGACTCTGATCACTTAAACAATTACATTAATAACTTTATTAGCACAAATACAAAATAAGAATTTAAAGAGTCAAAAGACACCCCAATTTATGCCAATCCGACAAAGTATTCCCTGTACCTAGGATCTATCCAACCTGTAAAATAGCTCAAACAACACTCCTATAACCAAAGGCCTCAAGCCCATATCTCAACAATATCACAGAGCCCCTTCTGAGCCTGCCAAACCAGACAAATCTCAAGTAATTGCACAATTCAGTTATAAAGCTTAAGACTAATATTTTGCAAAAACCAACTAAACTAACTTCAAAAATTCTATAATTATGCCCCACAGTCCTTAACGATGCTATTAGGTTATTGCAAAAGGAATTATAGTTTTTTAATTACCCATGAATATTTTATGAATTTTTATTTTAAACTCAACACTAGCCAAATAAGGCAATTTAAAGTTTGGATTTACTTACGCCTATTCGGACGCTTGGAATGCATTTAGGGGGTCTAAAAAAGGTGGCGAGGACTGCAATATTGACTTGCTTCCAAGGTGGGGTCCGGCGACTCATCTGTTCCACCCAAAAATGCAATACCGACTGCCTGTGGAATTTCTATGAAATAAGAACTCCTATGCAAATCCCACAATGTCAAGAGTTAGAATATAATTTTTATTTAATTAAATAGGCTCAACAAAAGCTCGAAAAAAATACTGCAAAGTTCGTGGGATGCATCAAAATTTCGATATTGAAAAAATTTGAAATTTATGTTGTTGCGAAGTGTAGAAACCATATTTTAGCTGGTCAATTTTTAGCAGAAATAACAATTCTAGTCTAATTAATTTTCATCTGTTAGTTCATTAATTTCATGTAATTCTTAAATCGGGATTTGATCCCAACATTATCCGATCTCAATAAAGGTTGCAATTCTGTTGTAGACCGATCTTGGGATTGCCTGAACTTAATAATACTAGTTTTAATTTCATCAATAATGCCGGTCAATAAATTCATCATTGGGCAAAAATTACAATTCTAGTTTAATTAATATGTAATTGGTTTGTTTGTTGAAGTTTTAATTTTCATGTAGTCAATTTCTGAATCGGGGTCCGATCCCGACATTATCCAATCCTGATAAAGGTTACATTTTTGTTCCAGTCTGATTTTGGGATTGCTCGAACTCAATATTGTTGGTTTTGAATTTTATTCTGATATACTTGTTCAAGTTTGAAAGTTTAGGTGCTGATTATCCGATCTCCTAGCTCATCCTTGTTTTAGTTTTAATTGAAGTTCGATCCTGGTTTAGATCCAATTTGTCTACAAACTGCACAATCTCAATTGCTTGTTTTGTTCTAGTCTGGTCCTCAGACCATCTGATCTCAATAAAGCTCAATTTTTAATTTTAATTTTGTTATTGATTGAAGTTCAGTATTACGTTTGGTTTCCAATTTCTATGCTGTTAGTCCGATCTCTAAAGCTCATTGACTGAACCTGTCAGTACATGACGATTATGTGATTGTCCGATCTTAATAAGAGTGAGAAAGACTGATATTAAAGAAAACTTTTATTTCATTAAATAAGTTTGATATTGCATCATTCTGCGGGGAGGTCCTCCCTAGCCTGTTCATCAGTTACATTTATATCCTCTCCCCCCAGTTTGCTCTCGCTCTTAGCCTCAACACCCGGAGCAAGCTTCTAAAGCCAGGTGAACCGTCTTTAAGATCTCCCTCCTCAGAAAGTTGACCTTTTGACTAATCATATGCTGGGTAGCGACTGCTTCTAAGCTCAGACTCATCAACTGGATGAGGAGTTCCTCGATGCTCTCCGTGGCCATTCAAGCTCGGTATTCAGGGAAGCAAATCAAAGTGCCGGTGACTCAGGCCAGGTCTATATTACCTCGCATGGTGCGATTCCTCTCCAATGAACTAATTAGCACCTGAGCACCTCGGAAGAGTGGTTACCCGGATGGGACTGCTTGCCCTAAAGATCCGCCCTCTGAAATAGTAGAGACTAAAGGTTGAGTAGTGGGTAGGTTATTCCGCGGTAGGAGATGGCCCCTTGGTAACAGCTTCTGCTTGAGCTTGGGCTGGCGAGCTCATCCCTCCACACAAGCTCATTTCTGGGCCTCGAGCTCAGCCCTAGAGGTAGCGGCGGCAGCCTCCTTTTTCTCTAAAACTTTTTTGGCTAGCTCTCTTTTTCCCATTTGAGCTACCTTGTCAGCCTCGCCTCCCTCTATGCTTGTGCATAAAAAGAAGTTAGTGAGTTCATAACAATCATAGGACTTGAGATGAGAAGCTTTATCCTTCTCGGGCCTGAGGTTAAAGAGCTGGAGCGAGACGTCTTCTTGGATGATCACATTCATCATCCACCATCTAAGCTCAGCCCCAATTACATCTGAGCACAGGTATCTGTGAGAGTTCACCTGGCTTTTGAGCTCCTTCACCATAGCCTTCTCGACCTCATTGAGATTAAACTTCTTTTCGGGCCTCTCGGCCAAGTAATTCTAACTCCGTGGTAAGCTTTCAAAGCCACGGGGATCTCGACTCTACAAGATGAAGAATCAATCTTTCTAGTTCTTCAACGAGGAGGGGAGATCGGCGAAGAGCCCACAGTTTGGCTTTTCCTAGAAGAACCAACATTCATCATTCTTTTATCCAGCGAGTCAGTGTAGTTCAACAAAGACTTTCACCATGGGCTGTAGGCCTTTTGCTTGGCACTAACCTTGAAAGGCTACTAGTGTTCGCCACGAGTTCGGATGCACTTGACCCACACAGATTTGATTGTATCTCAACACGTCCTTGCAAAATCGATCTAAGGGGAAGTGTAGCCTTGTAACACCCCTATATACATAGCCCTGTGCAAATCACTATTCTGGTAACCGGTATCGGTCTGAAAAATTAAGAGGAAAAGAATCATAATTAAGTCACCTAGAAAAACTCTGAACAAAAATTAATAGTGATTACCTGAAGGTTAAATACCGATTAGAAAAATATAACATAAAAAGTTAAATGAGCCGGGGGTCACAGCAATGGGTGATTGCACCGAGAAGTGACTGCAAAAACAACTGTAACCCTAAATTTATACGGGGCATTGTGACACTGCAGTCCTAGGAAAAATTACGAAGCTAGGAAAAATATGAAAATCACAGAAAAAGGTAGAAAATCAGATCAAATAATTAAGTCAGAGTTCCAGAAGAAATACTGAATTATTGGCAAATTGGATCAGAATGGCGAGGGGCAAATTAGTCAATTCACCCCTATAGGTGACTCACGACCTAACTGTCCAATAAAATTTGAGAAATGAAAATTTTGAAATATAGATTTAAATTAAAGAAGTATGGAAAAAGAAAGAAAAAAGAAAAGAAAACAAAAATCGAATTATGACATCACTAAGATGATATGAGCATGACTTAATAATTTTATATTTTCTAATTATGAAATTGTGGGAAAAATACTAAACTAAAGACAAATGAATAAATTAAAAAGCAAAAATCTTTACTCTTCTTTTCACTTTGGCCGGCACCTTCTTCTTCCTCTCTCCCTCATATTTTTTCTTTCCCCCAATAATGAACCTTATAGCTCTTACAAACCCTAAATTCTCACCATAAAATTTATAGTTCCCTCAACCAAACTTTGATAATCAAGCTTGGACAAGAGATTGGGCACAAGGAAGAGAAGAAAATTTGAAGAATTAAAGAGATCGAAAAGCTACATAAAGGTTAGTGTTATTCTTTCAATTTTTTCTCCATTTTCATGCTTAAGTACTTGAATTAAGTTGAAAATTGATGAATAATTGAAAGAATTATGCAAGAAAGGGACCCCATGAATTTCAGCCAGCCCTAGTCTCTTAAGGTTTTGATGATGTTTATGTGAATTAAACATGTAATTAGGCTTGATTAAGTAGGTAGAAGTAAATTGTAAGCTTTAATTTGAATGAATTAAACAAATTAGTGAATTAGGGTTATTGACCCTTAGGGTTTTGGGGGAGAAATTTGAGAATTTATTAAATTGATGTAATTTAACCTAAGTGAGGTTTAAAATGGTTAATTGGAGTCAATTGGCATGTGTTTGAATGTTTGGAATTAGATTGGAAATGGAATGTGATGCTGTCCCAAATTGGGCAGTTTGACCTTGGTACATTTCAAGACCAAAACTGTAATTCTGCCACCCCAATTGGTATAAGACCAATTGGATATGAAAGTAAACACATAATGCCACAATTTTTGTGCAAAAACCATGCCTGGAAAATGACATTAAGATATTGAACAATTAGGTCAAATCTAGGGAATATCCACTGCCACTATACAAAAATGACCGATAGTTTATTTAGCCATAACATGGTCTAGATAGGTTCAAATGGCCTGATTTTTGAACCATTAGAAAGCTATGACATAGTACTACAACTTTTATGAAGAACACCAACCCAAATTTTGCCCAAAACCAAGTCATTTTGCCACCCAAACTTGGTTGCCCAAAACTACCAGAACAAAAAACTTGCCCAGAATTCTGGGTAGCTACAAATCCGGCTAGCCTTAGGAAAATGGCCATATCTTGGGCTACAAAACTCCAAATGGAGTGATTCAAAAAGAGAATTAAAGCTACGAAAATAAGGAACAACTTTAATGAAGGACATTTACCCAAAATTCCACGGTAGATAGACCAATGGAATAGTAGAAACTTATGACCCAAAACTGAATTTTTGGGATTTTACTTAGGTATTTTGGAAATTTAATTGGCAATCAATGCCGAAAAATTTGACACCCAAAATGTGGTATATGAGTGCAATAAGAATTAATAAACCTATTTAGTAGGAAAAAGTCAATATTTTGACTTGAATAATATAATGAATAGTGACCTAAAATGCAAAATTCGAAGGATATCATTTTAAGCAAATTTAAGGCTGTAATTAAGTAGGCATGAAATAAATTAATGGATTAATTATGAGATATGGTACTGAAACACTGTAAATTGTGTATTTCAGTTGAAAAAGAGATTGGAAAGGGATCTTCGAGGAAAAATCGAAAATTGGATTAAACTAGTCGACAAAGAGGTTTGTGCACAACTAGTTTTTAATTGATTTTGTTCTAAATATTTCATATGATTAAATGACGTTATTTTCCTTATGTATTATGTTTATCAAGTATTGGATTTATTTCAATGATTGACTTATGATTTTATTCTTGATATGGATTGAATGAATTTAGTTTGGAAGTTGTGATTGAAATGGGATTTGCATGGAAAAATACAAATTTATGTTTTCAATTGTGATAAGCATAAAAATTATTGGATATTGGAATTAACATTGAATTGAATTGTGTTGTGATTTAGTATCACAAAAAGGATAAAGAAATTCATGATATTGTTTTATATCTCACGATAGATGCTTGACTAGGTTTTTACTCGTCTCCCTCATTTGTTGAGGAGACAATGGAGTTAGCTTTGTTTTGACTATCATGGTACGTGGACAGGCTTAGATTCTCCTCTTGTTAGAGGTTAGATCTAAGTTTTTCATTGGCCCTTTTGGAAATTGCATTATTATGGTGTATACTGTGCACGATAATTCGACCTCCCAACCATAGGGAGTTAGAATCCCGATTCGACCTCCCCGACCATAGGGAGTTAGAATCGTCCCGAAGATGGCCCTTACAGATTAGTCTTGCATAGCTAGTGAGATAAAGAATGGGTTTTTGAATAGTAAGGAATTGTGATTTTAAAGAAGATTTGAGCATACTTAATTTGATTGAAATTAATATCTATTTTCATAAATTACTGGAATTACTTTAAAGGTTCAGTTATGATTTGATAAATTGAATTTATTGATTAAGGTCGTTTAAACAAATGATTTATATTATTGACAATGAATATTTTAATTTTTGGAATTTTGATGAATTTCAAGATTTCTAAATTATTTACTATAATTTTGTCAATGTATATTGTATTACATTTCATATTATTATTGTGCACCACTAGTTCACCATTCAGCGATAGCTTTGTATGTTGTAGCAGGTGAAAGTAAAGATAGACCAGCCGAGTGAGATTTCCTGTAGCTGTGCCTTGAAAACACATTCAGATTAACTCCGGGTATATCATAGGTATACCCTTGTACATAGATTTTAATGTATGCATGTAATTGTATGTATGTAATTTATTTGAGCAGTTGTACAAGAACTTTTGTAATATTATTTTGGGTATGTAATTAAAATGCAAATTATTGTAATGTTCAAACTTATTTATGAGTTTTGTAATTAATGTAAATAATTAATTCTTTTTGTAATTTGTGAATGATAAATTATTCCTTTTTTCAAATGAGATGCTTCGAATTGCGGTTGATTTTGAGTTGAGCTTCTTGTATGGGATTGTGAGATGAAATGGATTTGTATTGGAGTTATGGCTGAGTAAAAATATTGAAAGTTTGTTTCTTTTCAGGTTTTAAAGAACTATTTTCTCAAAATACAACTGGCACTCTGCCGAAATTTTGAAAAAAAAAAATCGTAACACCAGATTTTAATCAAGGATTTGATACATGACCAGAATTTCAATTAAAGGTTTTTGATAAATATTCAATGTTCCCACCACTATAAAAATGATCAAAAATTGTTTTAAAATCCCTTGTACTATATTTAATGGGTTACCGGTAGGCAAAGGACGATAATTCATTAGGTGTAATACGGGAACATGTTATGCCTTACAGGGAGTAGGGTGTGACATGTTTAGTGGTGTCAGAGCAATGGATTTAAAGTAAATTTGAGCTGTGAATTTGAAATATTTTATTGGTAAATATAACTGCTCCAATATTTGATACATATAGTACATTTATATCATAAATATGAACTAACAGAGAGAAATCTCCTAGTGTAGGTTTTCCCGAGAAAAGAAGATTTTATGAATAGAAATGGAAGAGGAAGATAAAACAGTAGAACAACCAATTATAGTTGAGGCACAAAGAGAGGCCTCAGCTTCTCAGAGTGTTAAAGGCCTGACTGTACCAGTTTCACCAGTACAAATTACTACACAAATGGCCCAGTAAATGGCCACTTTCCTTCAACAAATGGCTTATCATCTATCACCTAAAGCCCAAGTACAAACCCAACCCCCAAAAGGGCAGCATGAAATAGAGAAAAGTGAGAAAACTAGTGGTCAGAGCTCGAGTAGTAAATTGGGGAAGAGAAAAGAATTTGAGGAATCCTAAGCTCAAGGATATGATAGAGGCGGATCATCAGAACAGAAGCCACCAAGATCCAGTCGTCAAACAACTAGAAGCTTATATCCTCCTCGCATCTGCACCTCTTGTAGCAAACTACATGAGGGTATTTATTGTAAAGCCATTGGAGCCTACTACAATTGTGGAAAGATTGGACATTTTGCTAGAGATTGTACTAGAGCACATCAGCCTGCTCTCTAAAACTCACAGACAGTTAGCCAGGGCCGAGATAGAAATAGAGTTGGCACTCCTCACAACTATAACACAGTGAATCAACCCGAATATAGTAGCGCACCAGTTAGAGCGTTCACTATGCGCCAAGGAGAAAAAACAAAAACTTTAGATATAGCTGCTAGTAAGTTTTTAATTTTTAGAGGAAACAATTAGTTATTATTTGATCCCAACACTACTTATTTGTATGTTAGTGTTAGAATTATATGTTCTGCTGTTATTCCTTTGTATGGGAATAAATTTTGAGGTTTTTATGACTAGTCCTTTAAGATAAAAACTATGATAATAAGTGTGATTAACATTAATTTTGGAAGAGTTTGTCAGCAAAAAATATTTTCTAACACACCATAAATTATAAAGCTAATTGGTGAGCCTATTTTATATAAGGCAAGAGGACCTAAAAGTAAGTTATAGAAATATAATTGCTCTAAATGAGGGCAAAGATGTTAATGTTAGTAATTGTCCATGGCTATTAAAATCAGAATAAGTTTAAGATACTAGTGGATTACAGAAGGATAAGAGATAAGAAAGTTTGATTTATTGGAATGTATCGTAGTACCTATACAATGTTCTTAATGTTTGTACTGTAAGCTACAAATTACAGTACCGACTTAGGATTATTGTGTAGAGCTACATACTACCCGATAATGCACTAAGATAAGGATGGTTGCGAACAACATCAGTTTTGGTAGAGTTCTGCTAGGACATAATTTTATTATTGAAAATGAGTTTGAAAATCCTAATCTGGGATTTAAAACTCTAAAGTTAGAATATTGAAAGGGTATAGTTATAAGATAGCTAGAGTCATTGACTCAATTATCTAACCCGAACTATGATATGTCAGAAATTTCTATAAGATTAAAGATTTTGGTATAGTCATAAATTAAAGATAACATTGATAGTGCAAGGTCATCTGGTCTCAGATATGGGATTTATAATTATTTTGGTATTGTTATGGATTTTTCACCTAAAGTCTAGCAAAAAACCGTATTATAATAGTATAACAGCAATGCACAGAGAAAAATTTTGTTCCTCTAAATAGGGCAAGATGCTATGGATGATCATTATAGCTTATAAAATGATGTTCTAATTAAGACAAGAATAAGATAAGAATAATTGGCCAGGTATTTCTTAGAAAGAGCACAATTCTATTGTGCGGACCAAAATGAATAGATTATGATTGGTACAGGACAAGAGAAAAAGGACAGTTCTGTGTACTCCCTTCTTAGGGTATTAAAGGATAGGTTATAGTTCAGTACTAGAGGAAGTAATGATCGTAAATCAGTGAAAAATAAGTTATAGAATATCAATAGATAAAAGAAAGGTGTAAATGAAAATTGGAATAATTAGCTCAAATGTAAAAGAAATGTTATGAATATTAGTAAAAGTGTTTACAGGAATGGTCAGAGGACCAAAACAAAGTAATGTTGAGGTATAGTGGATTTATTAGGGATGATAAGAGGTGCTAAATCATGACCCGACAGTCAAGTTAAGGAAGAAGATAAGATTGAGGAATAAAATAATTAAAGTTAAGTTGTGGAATGGAAAAAGAAACAAATAGAACAGTAAGAAATGAGTTAAATAAAAACAAACAAGATGGTGCAAAATAGCACATAGACCTAGATTCGAAATAAAGTTTACATGATAACTGTTATGAATCTATGGCCAATGACTAGATAAGTAATTCTAATATGATCACAATGGTCATTCAATAAGGAAACATGAATCAAAATATTAAATAGAACAATAGTAAGAGAAGATTAGTGTTATACATACAAATTAAACGTTGTAGTAGATAGTTAGAAGTCTTACATAGACTCAAATAAAAGAAAATTATAAGAGAAAAAAAAACTAAATTCTCACTTCATAGGATTATATGAGGTCCTAGAAAGAGTAGATCCATCAACACACAGATTTGCTTACCTCTAGAATTGAAATGAATTCAAATTTAACTTATGATAGAAGCTCATAAGGAACTTGGCATACGAGGTGAGCAATCGATATGTAAATATTATGGGCTAAAATGTTGTGGACCATCATTCAGATTATGAGGCTACATGGAAATGTGAGAGAGACATGAGAAAACAACACATACAAATGATTAAGGACTGACAGTGGGCAAAATTTCGAGGTCGAAATTTCTTTTAAGGGGGGGGGGGGGGAGAATTGTAACACCCCTATATGCATAGCCCTGTGCAAATCACTGTTCCAGTGACTGGTGTTGGTCCAAAAAATTAAGATGATTAGAATCATAATTAAGTCACTTAGAAAAGCTCTGAACAAAAATTAATACTGATTATCTGAAGGTTAAATATAGATCAGAAAAATAGAACATAAAAAGCTAAATGAGCTGGGGGTCACAGCGATGGGTGACCGCACCAGGAAGTGACTGCGAAGTCAACAGTAAACCTAAATTTGTACGGGGCATTGTGACACTTCAGTTCTAGGAAAAATTGCAAAGCTAGGGAAAATATGAAAATCACAGAAATTGGTAGAGAATCAGATCTAATAATTTAGTCAGGGTTTTGGAAGAAATACTGAATTATTGGCAAACCGGATCAGAACGGCGATGGGCAAATTGGTCAGTTCACCCATAGAGGTGACTCATGACCTAACTGTGCAATAAAATCTGAGAAATAAAAATTTTGAAATATAGATTTAAATTAAAGAAGTATGGAAAAAGAAAGGAAAAAGAAAAGAAAACAAAAATAGAATTATGACATCACTAAGATGATATAAGCATGACTTAATAATTTTATATTTTCTAATTATGAAATTATGGGATAAATACTAATCTAAAGACAAATGAATAAATTAAAAAGCAAAAATTTTTACTCTTCTTTTCAGTTTGGCCGGCACCTTCTTCTTCCTCTCTCTCTCATATTTTTTCTTTCCTCCATTAATGTACCTTAGAGCTCTTACAAACCTTAAATTCTCACCATAAAATTTATAGTTCCCTCAACAAAACTTTGATAATCAAGCTTGGACAAGAGATTGGGCACAAGGAAGAGAAGAAAATTTGAAGAATTAAAGAGATTGGAAAGCTATATAAAGGTTAGTGTTATTCTTTCAATTCTTTCTCCATTTTCGTGCTTAAGTACTTGAATTAAGTTGAAAATGATGAATAATTGAAAGAATTATGCAAGAAAGGGACCCCATGAATTTTGGCCAGCTCTAGTCCCTTAGGGTTTTGATGATGTTTATGTGAATTAAGCATGTAATTAGGCTGGATTAAGTAGGTAAAAGTAAATTGTAAGCTTTAATTTGAATGAATTAAACAAATTAGTGAATTAGGGTTCTTGACCCTTAGGGTTTTGGGGGGAAAATTTGAGAATTTAATAAATTGATGTACTTTGACCTAAGTGATGTTTAAAATGGTTAATTGGAGTCAATTGGCATGTGTTTGAATGTTTTGAATTGGATTGGAAATGAAATGTGATGCTGTTCCAAATTGGGCAGTTTGACCTTGGTCCATTTCAAGGACCAAAACTATAATTTTTCCACCCCAATTGGTATAAGGCCAACTGAATATGAAAGTAGACACATAATGTCACAATTTTTGTGTAGAAACCATGCACAAAAAATGACATTAAGATAGTGAACAATTAGGTCAAATTCGGGTAATATGCACTGTCACTGTACAAAAATGACCAAATGAATAGTCTCTATTCATTTAGCCATAACTTGGCCTAGGCAGGTCCAAATGATATGATTATTAAACCATTAGAAAGCTATGACATAGCACTACAACTTTTATGAAGAACACCAACCCAAATTCTGCCCATAACTAAGTCATTTTGCCACACAAAGTTGGTTGCCCAAAACTGCCAGAACCAAAAGCTTGCCTAGAATTCTGGGTAGATACAAATCCGGCCAGCCTTAAGAAAATGGCTATTCTGAGATTGGAAATGGATCTTCGAGAAAAAATAAAAAATTGGAGTAAACTAGTCGACAAAGAGGTATGTGCACAACTAGTTTTTAATTGATTTTGTTCTGAATATTTCATATGATTAAATGACGTTATTTTCCTTATGTATTATGTTTATCAAGTATTGGATTTATTTCAATGATTGACTTATGATTTTATTCTTGATATGGATTGAATGAGTTCAGTTTGGAAGTTGTGATTGAAATGGGATTTGCATGGAAAAATACAAATTTATGTTTTGAATTAAGATGAGCATAAAAATTATTGGATATTGGAATTGACATTGAATTGAATTGTGTTGTGATTTATGCTCACAAAAAGGACAAAGGAATTCATGATATTGTTTTATATCTCACTATAGATGCTTGACTAGGTTATTACCCGTCTCCCTCATTTGTTGAGGGGACAATAGAGTTAGCTTTGTTTTGACTACCATGGTAAGTGCACAGGCTTAGATTCTCCACTTATTAGAGGTTAGATCTAAGTTTTTCGTTAGCCCTTTCGAAAGTTGCATTATTGTGGTGTGTACTGTGCATGATGATTCGACCTCCCTGACTATAGGAAGTTAGAATCTCGATTCGACCTCCCTGACCATAGGGAGTTAGAATCGCCCTGAAGATGGCCCTTACAGATTAGTCTTGCATAGTTAGTGAGACAAAGAATGGGTTTTTGAATAGTAAGGAATTGTGATTTTAACGGAGATATGAGCATACTTATTTTGATTGAAATTAATATCTATTTCCGTAAATTACTAGAATTACTTTAAAGGATCTGTTATGATTTGATAAATTGAATTTATTGATGAAGGTCATTTAAACAAATGATTTATATTATTGACAATGAATATTTTGATTTTTGAAATTTTGATGAATTTCGAGATTTCCAAATTATATGCTATAATTTTGTCAATGTATATTATATTACATTTTAAATTATAGTTATGCACCACTGAGTTCACCACTCAGCGATAGCTTTGTATATTACCGCAGGTGAAAGTAAAGATAGAGCAGCCAAGTTAGATTTCCTATAGCTGTCCCTTAAAGACACATTCAGATTAACTCCGGGTATATCATAGGTATACCCTTGTACATAGATTTTGATATATGCATGTAATTATATGTATGTAATTTATTTGAGCCGTTGTACAAGAACTTTTGTAATATTATTTTGGGTATCTAATTAAAATGTAAATTATTATAATGTTCAAACTTATTTCTGAGTTTTGTAATTAATGTAAGTAATTAATTCTTTTTGTAATTTATGAATGATAAATTATTCCTTTTTTTAAATGAGATGCTTCGAATTGTGATTGATTTTGAGTTGAGCTTCTTGTATGGGATTTTGAGATGAAATGGATTTGTTTTGGAGTTATGGCTAAGTAAAAATATTAGAAGTTTGTTTCTTTTCAGGTTTTGAAGAACTGTTTTCTTAAAATACAGCCGATACTCTGCTGAAATTTTGAAAAAAAAAATCGTAACACCAGATTTTAATCGAGGATTTGATCCATGACCAGAATTTCAATTAAAGGTTTTTGATAAATATTCAACGTTTCCACCACTATAAAAATGATCAAAAATTATTTTAAAATCTCTTGTAGTATATTTAATAGGTTACTGGTAGGCGAAAGACGGTAATTCATTAGGTGTACTATGAGAACATGTTATGCCTTACGAGGAGTAGGGTGTGACATGTTTAGTGGTATTAGAGCAACGGTTTTAAAGTAAATTTTTGTAACACTCCTCATCCGTCTACAGTGTATCCGAGTAAGACATGTCACACTCGGTGCCGGAGCACCCTAACTTATCTTACTTTATTTCTTTAATAATGTTGAACTCGTTGTATTTTAAAATCAATTATTTTTTTAAGGAGAAACCAGCGGAGTTTCCCATATTGTAATACCGTTTGGCGTGTCTCACTATTTACCTGCTTGAAAATTCAATAATATTTTCAAAAATAAAATCTTATCCATACTAACCATAATTATCTCATCAGCTCAAATATTCTTTATATAATTCAATTTCTCATTCATTTCCATACATTATCATTCATGTTCCATTCAAATATCAAAATTCTCATATGTCTATTAATTTACATAATTTGTAAACTAATTGAATAAGTTTACAATTTACAGGATATACAAATTAATTACATATAAACTAATCAATTTATTAATTTACATCACATAAATATTACTTACAAATTCTTAGTTTACATTACAATATACGAAATATTTATAATATACAAAATACATGACATGACTTATATGGGCCCTATCTACATGCATTGCTGAGGAGGTGACAACCTTATACACTTTTGACACTTCTGCAGATCTGGACTCTAAAAATCCCAGATAAATGTCCACTGGGTTTTAGCTTTAGTACCTGCGCAAAGAAAACAAATCCATCGCGCCAAGCATTTCTGCTTAGTGGTGCGATAATATAACAAGAAAATAACATATACAAATAAAGAAAGAAATTGATTATACTTTGGATACTCTGGATTTAATCTAATTTAATATAATACTTCTAGTATCAACTATCTTTCGTTCTAATTTATTCCTCTTAAGAAGCAATTTATTCCTAAATTCACAGTAGCAATATACTTATATCTCTTTTGAAAATCTTTTTATCATTTCATTCAATACTTTTTAGGTTATCGCAGATTATTTCATAATAATTAAATTTTAATATCGTTCCAATTCATTTCAATTCTTTCTACTAAATAACTAATCTAATTTATTTTAAATATTCTTACTCATTTATTTAATTGTTAATATTTTCAGTTGCTAATATTCTTAACTCATTTCAATAAATTTCATTGCCCAAGTAACTTATAACAAGCTGAATAAACTGGATAACAGGTCGTTGGCATTGGACACCGCGGTGTCTCGGGCCGTCATACCATGGGACGTGAAATATGGAACGTCAACAATGTATGCAGTCAGAATGGCTAAAAAGCCATGATAACATATCAGTATGGCTAAAATCCATGATAACATATAATCGGGTATAAAAGCCATGAGTACGGGAATAAAACCATGAATACAGGCATAAAGCCTTATGCAGTACTGCTAAAATAATACCCTATTGGCATGCCAATCTATCCAATCTGACACACATGTCTAGAGAACACATGGGCACATTAGTACTATTAAATATTAATATATTGTGTTTTATGACTTCATTATTTCATGACAAATTTCAATTATAATTTATAACATTTCAATTCTACTCCTAACAGAAGTATAAATTTTTAAAGTACATTTTTACATAAATTTTACCTTCATCATAATTCATATATTTATTAATTATATCCTTTGTGTCGATCACAATTCACAACAATAGTTCTCATATACCATTGTACTCAAAATACTTTTCCTTTCTACAATAATGAGAACTAATGTCTCATTTATACATTAATATGATTCATTTATTCATTCATTATGTCATTCATATGATCACAATTTATAACAATTATTTCATTATATATTCCATTATTTATATTTGTTGTAACATTCTAAACGTTATTTCCTAGTGGAAAAATAATATCTAGACTCATTTTCATCTAATGCATATATTCATGAATATCATTTATATAATTCACAATTTATCAATTATATCATATATTTTTCCTTTCTAATTGCTTATCTAATTTATTACATCATTTTACATGTCCCTAGGTTCAACATTTTCATTTATATTGATTTCCAAACCACATTTCAAAATATATTAACAATGTCTCCTAAGTTCTATTTATGATGAGAATACAAACCTCATCTACACATTTACATAATTTAAACATTCATTAAATCATTTAAGTGAGGTACCTTTCACTCCATTAATTTTGGTTGTTACTATTCACTTGGCCATTCCTACACAAAAGTTGACTTTTTTAATTCATAATAGATTTGTTAAGCCTAAGTTCACCAAGATACCATATTTTGCATTTTATTTTTTGTTGGCATTGATTTTCAATACCATTTCAAAGCTTATTTTATGTTATTCAAAATTTTTAGATTTCATACCTTAAGTTTACTGTTTCATTGGTCATTGTTACAGTGGAAATTTGGAAATTTTTTCTTCATCAAAGTTGTTCCTTTATGTGTCTTCTTTAATTTCTTTTTTGAATCACTCCATTTGGAGTTTTGTAGCTCAAGTTATGGTCAATTTACCATAACTAGCCGGATTAGTCCTTACCCAGATTTTCTGGGCAAATTTGGTTTTGCCAGATTTGGTGTCTTAACTTAGACTAGCAATTTGAATTGCTTAGGTTCAAAATTTGAGTTTGGGTTCTTCATGAAATTTGTTCTAAATTATCTAATCTTTCAATTGATATAAAATTCAGGTCATTTGGATATTTCTACACTGAGTTATGGCCAAATGAACAAACACTGTTCATTTGGTCAATTTTCTAGGGCAGTATGTGTGTTACCCAGATTAGGTCAATTTTTAGGGTATTCTAAGTTTGTTTTCTGGGAAAGATTTCTCCATGAAAAAAGTGGCTTAAGATCTTAAATTTCATCTCCAATTAGCCTCACACCAATTGGAGCTGTCTAGCTCTACTTATGTTCATTTAAACACATTGGACTCATATGTCCAGAATTCCCTGCACATGAACAACACTCCCAATACCACCTTCCCACACTACTACCATGCACAATTCACATTCCATGCACTTCAATTAGCCCATAATTGGTCTCAACATCAACAATTTATTTTCATTTCATTAAATTCCTAATTTTTATATCAAACCCTATCTCCAATTCAAGATTTACACAACACATATCACATTAGGCATACTAATCAATTTCTAATTAATGTCTACACATCAAACACCATTTTTAAGCCATTCAAATCCATCAAAACCCTCAAACTCTCACTCCCTTAAGGCTAGCCAAAGTCCATGAAACCTAAGCATGCATATTTACTTCATTTTTCATTAATTTCTAACCTAACTTAACTTGAATTCATGCTTAAAAGGGAATAAAGGTAAGAAATATAGCACTAACCTTGTTTGATGAAATTTCCAACTTGATAAACTTTCAATTCTTCTCTTCTTTTTACTGCTTAGAGGATGTTTAAGGTATAAGGAATAATTTTAGTGAAACAAGCAAGTGGTTTAATGGGATTTTTGCAAGTAATTTCTAGTGAGAAGGTGAAGCAAAAATGGAGGTATGGAGAGAGATATGGGTCTCAACTGAACAAGGAAGAAGGAGCAAAATTTGCTTTCTTAATTTTGACTTATTTTTCCCCTTTTAAAGAAATTTAAGTGTGTTGTTGAATTTTGATTGGTGGAGGCATGTTAAATGACACCATCTTATGTCATAATTCTAATTTTTATTTATTTTCTTTTCTTTTCTTTCCTACTAATTTTCAATTTAATTTTTAGCAATATTTATTTATATTTAATATCATATAATTCACTTACTTAAATGGACAAGTTGGTAAAAAATCATCTCTGAAGGCGAAATGATCAAAATGCCCTTCGTTTGGCTTAAGGAGCCAAAATCGTTTGTACCGATTGATAAAATTCTAGAAGCATTTTATTGGTATTGTAATGCCATCAAAGCCTCAATGACTCTTCTCTGGAGTCCCAAAAATTATTTTATGAAATTTTCCTCGAGTTTAGGGCTATTAGCTGTAAATACAACAACTTCCCGTTAGGGTCATCCATCACCGGGGCACTGGCTCATTTAACTTTATTGTATTTCATTTCTAAAATTTTTTCTTAATTTTTCTTACACTTATTTAAATTATTTATGACTCCTCACTTCAGTCTAATTCTAGTTCTAGATATTCTGACTGTCCGGACCGACGTTGATCACTAAAACAATTGAATGCATGAACTAGCTAAAGTGAGGGTGTTACAATTTTGAACTGTGAATTTGAAATATTTTGTCGACAAATACAACTGCTCAAATGTTTGATACATATAGTACATTTAAATAATAAATATGAACTAATGGAGAGAAATCTTCTTGTGTAGGTTTTCCAGGGTAAAGAAGATTTTGTGAATAGAAATGGAAGAGGGAGATAAAACAATAGAATAACCAGTTACAGTTGAGGCATAAGGGGAGGCCTTAGCTTTTCAAAGTGTTGAAGACCCAACTATACCAGTTCCACCAATACAAATTACCGCATAAATGGCCCATCAAATGGCCACTTTCTTTCAACAAATGGCTGATCATCTATTAGCTCAAGCCAAGTAGAAACCCAACCCCCATAAGGCTAGCATGAAATAGAGAAAAGTGCGAAAACTAGTGGTCAGAGCTCGAATAGTAAATTGGGGAAGAGAAAAGAATTGCAGGAATCCCGAGCTGAAGGATATGATAGAGGCAGATCATCAGAACAAAAGCCACCAAGGTCCAATCTTTGAATAACTAGAAGCACATATCCTCCTCGCATCTACAACTCTTATGGCAAACTATATGGGGGTATTTATCGTAAAGCCATTGGAGCCTGCTACAATTGTGGAAAGCATGGACATTTTGCTAGAGATTGTACTAGAACACATCGACCTGCTCTTCGAAGTTCACAGACAGTTGGTCAGGGCCGAGATAGAAATAGAGTTGGTACTCCTCACAACCATAACACAGTGAATCAACCCGAATATAGTAGCGCACCAGTAAGAGCGTCTACTATGCGCCAAGGAGAAAGAACAGAAACTTCGGATGTAGCTGCTGATAAGTTTTTTATTTTTAGAGGAACCAATTAGTTATTATTGATCCTAGCACTACTTATTTGTATGTTAGTGTTAGAATTATATGTTCTACTATTATTCCTTTATATGGGAATAAATTTTGAGGTATTAGTGACTAGTCCTTTAGAATAAAAACTACGATAATAAGTGTGATTAACATTAATTTTGGAAGAGTTTGTCAGCGAAAAGTATTTTTTAACACACCATAAATTATAAAGCTAATTGGTGAGCCTATTTAATATAAGGCAAGAGGACCTAAAAGTGCGTTACAGTAATATAATTACTCTGGATGAGGGCAAAGATGTTATTGTTAGTAATTGTCCATGACTATTAAAATCAAAATAAGTTTAAGATACTAGTGGATTCAAGAAGGATAAGAGATGAGAAAGTTTGATCTATTGGAATGTATCGTAGTACCTATACAATGTTCTTATTGTTTGTACTGTAAGCTGCAGATTACAGTACTGACTTAGGATTATTGTGTAGAGCTACGTACTACCCAATAGTGCACTAAGATAAGGATGGTTGCAAACGGCATCTGTTTTGGTAGAGTTCTGCTAGGACAGAATTTTATTATTGAAAATGAGTTTGAAAATCCTAATTCGGGATTTAAAACTCTAAAGTTAAAATATTGAAAGGGTATTAGTTATAAGATAGCTAGAGTCATTGACTCAGTTATCTAACCCGAACTATGATACGTCAGGAATTGCTATAAGATTAAAGACTTCGGTATAGTCATAAATTAAATATAACATTGATAGTGCAAGGTCATCCGGCCTCGGATATGGGATTTACAATTATTTTGGTATTGTTATGGATTTTTCACCTAAAGTCTAGCAAAAAACCATATTATAATAGTATAACAGCGATGCACAAAGAAAAATTTTATTCCCCTGATTGAGGGAGGATGCTATGAATGATCGTCATAGCTTGTAAAATGATGTTCTAATTAAGACAAGGATAAGATAAGAATAATTGGGTAGGTATTTCTTAGAAAAAGCACAATTCTATTGTGTAAACCATAATGAATAGATTATGATTGGTACAGGACAAGAGAAAACGAACAGTTCTGTATACTCCCTTCTTAGGGTATTAAAGGATAGGTTATAGTTCAGTACAAGAGGAAGTAATGATCGTAAATTAGTGAAAAATAAGTTATAGAATATCGATAGATAAAAGAAAGGTGTAAATGAAAATTGGAATAATTAGCTCAAATGTAAAAAGAAATTTTACGAATATTAGTAAAAGTATTGATTAGAATGGTCAGAGGACCAAATCAAAGTAATATTGAAGTATAGTGGATTTATTAGGGATGATAAGAGGTGTTAAATCATGACTCGACAGTCAAGTTAAGGAAGAAGATAAGATTGAGGAATAAAATAATTAAAGTTAAGTTGTGGAATGGAATAAGAAACAAATAGAACAGTAAGAAATGAGTTAAATAAAATAAAACAAGATGGTGTAAAATAGTACATAGACTTAGATTCAAAATAAAGTTGACAAGATAACAGTTATGAATCTATGGCCAATGACTAGATAAGTAATTCTAATACGACCACAATGGTCATTCAATAAGGAAGCATGATTCGAAATATTAAATAGGACAATAATAAGAGAAGATTAGTGTTATACATACAAATTAAACGTTGTAGTAGATAATTAGAAGTCTTACATAGACTCAAAGAAAAGAAGATTATAAGAGAAAAAAAAGAACTAAATTCTCACTTCATAGGATTATATGAGGTCCTAGAAAGAGTGGATCCATTAGCACATCGATTTGCTTAGATCTATAATTTAAATGAATTCAAATTTAACTTATGCTAGAAGCTCATAAGGAACTTGGTGTACGGGGTGAGCAATCGATATGTAAATATTATGGGCTAAAATGTTGTGGACCATCATTCAGATTATGAGGCTACATGGAAATGTGAGAGAGACATGAGAAAAAAACACATACGGATGATTAAGGGCTGACAGTGGGCAAAATTTTGAGGTTAAAATTTCTTTTAAGGGGGGGAGAATTGTAACACCCCTATATGCATAGCCTTGTGCAAATCACTGTTCCGGTGACCAGTGTCGGTCCAGACAATTAAGAGGAATAGAATCATAATTAAGTCACCTAGAAAAGCTCTGAATAAAAATTAATAGTGATTACCTGAAGTTTAAATACAGATTTGAAAAATAGAATATAAAAAGTTAAATGAGTCGGGGGTCACAACGATGGGTAACCGCATCTGGAAGTGACTGCGAAGTCAATTGTAACCCTAAATTCGTACGGGGCATTGTGACGCTGTAGTCCTAGGAAAAATTACGAAGCTAGGGAAAATATGAAATCACAGAAAAAGGTAGAGAATCAGATCAAATAATTAAGTTAGGGTTCCTAAAGAAATACTAAATTATTGGCAAATCGGATCAAAACGGCAAGGGGCAAATTGGTCAATTCACTCCTAGAGGTGACTCATGACTTAACTGTCCTATAAAATCTGAGAAATGAAAATTTTGAAATATAGATTTAAATTAAAGAAGTATAGAAAAAGAAAGGAAAAAGAAAAGAAAACAAAAATAGAATTATGACATCACTAAGATGATATAAGCATGACCTAATCATTTTATATTTTCTAATTATGAAATTATGGGATAAATACTAAACTAAAGAAAAATGAATAAATTAAAAAGAAAAAATTTTTACTCTTTTTTTCACTTTGGTCGGCACCTTCTTCTTCCTCATTCCCTCATATTTTTTCTTTCCTCCATTAATGAACCTTAGAGCTCTTACAAACCCTAAATTCTCACCATAAAATTTATAGTTCCCTCAACAAAACTTTGATAATCAAGCTTGGACAAGAGATTGGGCACAAGGAAGAGAAGAAAATTTGAAGAATTAAAGAGATTGGAAAGCTATATAAAGGTTAGTGTTATTCTTTCAATTTTTTCTCCATTTTCATGCTTAAGTACTTGAATTAAGTTGAAAATTGATGAATAATTGAAAGAATTATGCAAGAAAGGGACCCCATGAATTTCAGCTAGCCCTAGTCCCTTAGGGTTTTGATGATGTTTATGTGAATTAAACATGTAATTAGGCTTGATTAAGTAGGTAGAAGTAAATTGTAAGCTTTAATTTGAATGAATTAAACAAATTAGTGAATTAGGGTTCTTGAGCCTTAGGGTTTTGGAGGAGAAATTTGAGAATTTAGTAAATTGATGTACTTTAACCTAAGTGAGGTTTAAAATGGTTAATTGGAGTCAATTGGCATGTGTTTGAATGTTTGGAATTGGATTGGAAATGGAATGTGATGCTGTCCCAAATTGGGCAGTTTGACCTTGGTCCATTTCAAGGACCAAAACTTTAATTCTGCCACCCCAATTGGTATAAGGCCAATTGGATATGAAAATAGACACATAATGCCATAATTTTTGTGTAGAAACCATGCCCAGAAAATGTCATTAAGATAGTGAACAATTAGGTTAAATACGGGCAATGTGCACTGCCACTGTACAAAAATGACCAAATGAACAATATCTATTCATTTAGCCATAACTTGGTCTAGGCAGGTCCAAATGACCTAATTTTTGAACCATTAGAAAGCTATGATATATCACTAAAACTTTTATGAAGAACACCAACCCAAATTCTGCCCATAACCAAATCATTTTTCCACCTAAAGTTGGTTGCCCAAAACTGCCAAAAACAAAAACCTTCCCAGAATTCTGGGTAGATACAAATCCGTCCAGCATTAGGAAAATGGCCATATCTTGGGTTAAAAAACTCCAAATGGAGTGATTCAAAAAGAGAATTAAAGCTAAGACAATAAGAAACAACTTTGATGAAGGAAATTTACCCAAAATTTCACTGTAGACAAACCAATTGAACAGTAGAAACTTGTGCCCCAAAACTGAATTTTTGGGATTTTACTTAGGTAGTTTGGAAATTTAATTGGCAATCAATGCCAACAAATTTGACACCCAAAATGTGGATATGAGTGCGATTAGAATTAATAAACCTATTTAGTAGGAAAAAGTCAATATTTTGACTTGAATAGTACAATGAATAGTGACCCAAAATGTAAAATTCAAAGGATACCGTTTTAAGCAAATTTAAGGCTATAATTAAGTATGCATGAAATAAATTAATGGATTAATTATGAGATATGGTACTGAAACACTGTAAATTTTGTGTTTCAATTGAAAAAGAGATTGGAAAGGGATCTTCGAGGAAAAATCGAAAGTTGGAGTAAACTAGTCGACAAAGAGGATTATGCACAACTAGTTTTTAATTGATTTTGTTCTGAATATTTCATATGATTAAATGACGTTATTTTCCTTATGTATTATGTTTATCAAGTATTGGATTTATTTTAATGATTGACTTATGATTTTATTCTTGATATTGATTGAATGAATTCAGTTTGGAAGTTGTGATTGATAAGGGATTTGCATAGAAAAATACAAATTTATGTTTTAAATTGTGATGGGCATAAAAATTATTGGATATTGGAATTGACATTGAATTGAATTGTGTTGTGATTTATGCTCACAAAAAGGAAAAAGAATGTCACACCTTACCCCTCTGTAAGACATAACATGATCCCGTAGAATATCTAATGAACTACCGAACTTCACCTACCGATAGCTCATTAAGTACCCTACTGGGGATTTTAAAATTATTTTCTTACTTTTTAGGAGTGGTGAGCATTTGCTAATAGGTATTAAAATATTTAATTAGAGTTTAAAAACTAGTTCAAATTTTTGTCCCTTTTTATTTTTTCGCAAATTTTAGAAAAATTTCGGCAGTGTGCCGTCTGTATTTTGATAAAATAGTTCTTCAAATACATGAAAAAAACACTTCCAATAGTGTATCTCATCAACTCAACATCCACCACAACAAATTTCAGCATTTTTTTCTCAACTTTCAAAATTCAAATCCATAATTTCCAATTCAAATATCATCCAAAATAATACTAAGTGATTTCATTCAAATTAAAACAAAATACTTCCATTCATATTTCATTAAAGATAAACAATTTACATATATCAATCCAAAATTTATATTAGAAAATTTCAAACTAATATTATTACAAACTTGATATAACTGCTCGTGACCATTTTCTACATTTTCTATAAAATGGTTAATTGGAGTCAATTGGCATGTGTTTGAATGTTTGGAATTGGATTGGAAATGGAATGTGATGCTATCCCAAATTGGGCAGTTTGACCTTGGTCCATTTCAAGGACCAAAACTATAATTCTGCCCATCCAATTAGTATAAGGCCAATTGGATATGAAAGTAGACACATAATGCCATAATTTTTGTGCAGAAACCATGCCCAGAAAATGTCATTAACATAGTGAACAATAAGGTCAAATTCGGGCAATGTGCACTGCCACTGTACAAAAATGACCAAATGTGTTCATTTAGCCATAACTTGGTCTAGGCAGGTCCAAATGACCTGCTTTTTGAACCATTAGAAAGCTATGACATAGTACTAAAACTTTTATGAAGAACACCAACCCAAATTCTGCCCATAACTAAGTCATTTTGCCACCCAAAGTTGGTTGCCCAAAACTGCCAAAACCAAAAACCTGCTCAGAATTCTTGGTAGATACAAATCCGTCCAGCCTTAGGAAAATGGCCACATCTTGGGTTAAAAAACTCCAAATGGAGTGATTCAAAAAGAGAATTAAAGCTAAGATAATAAGAAACAACTTTGATGAAGGACATTTACCCAAAATTTCATTGTAGACAAACCAATTGAACAGTAGAAAGTTGTGCCCCAAAACTGAATTTTTGGGATTTTACTTAGGTAGTTTGGAAATTTAATTGGCAATCAATGCCAACAAATTTGACACCCAAAATATGGTATATGAGTGCAATTAGAATTAATAAACCTATTTAGTAGGAAAAATTCAATATTTTGACTTGAATAGTGTCGACACCATATTTTGGCCGATCCCCGAAGTCAATAGACTTTGAAATCGATCCTCAGCACCAAGTCTCCATGTCATTCAATTCATTTCCGATCTCTCTTCATAGGGATCAAACTGACACCAAGTCTCCTTGTCAGTCAATCATATTTTTGATCTCTCTTCAAAGAAATTGAATCAATACCAAGTCTCCATATCGTTCAAATCCTTACCGATCTCTCGTCAAACGAAATCAAACCAACATTAGGTCTTCGTGCCATCCAGTCTTATTTCCGATCTCCCTTTTATAAATATTGCGAATAATTGTTAAATAAAGTTAAGGTTTTAATTCGGCTTAATGTTGCTTCCAATCTTAAGTGTTCAAATCAGGTTTCCAATTTTAATAATCTTAAGTTCCGCTCGGTTTTGTTCTCAGGCCGATCTCATGCTTACAATGTTTTTCCGATCTCTCATACATGGATTAATAATTGCTTTCAAGTTTGGTGTTCTAATATGTTCAAACAATCAGGCGCTTATACAACTTAGATACCTTCCGATCTCATCAAGTCATTGAACAAAAGAGAGAACTTCATTTCATTTCAAAGTAAAAAAAATACAAGTCATTCGGTTGGAGGATCACCCCCAGCCTGTTATACATTTTGCTCACCCTCTCTATCTCCCTCGACCTCCTCTTCGCTCTCCTCTTCGTCTTGGGGAGCTAGGTCCACCATCCAGGAAAAGTCCTCTTCAGGATAACGCTTCTTGAGCTCGGCCAAAAGATCCTCGTGGGCGTTCACATAAGCACTGGCCTCCTTCGTCACTGCCTCTGCTTCTTTCGCTCTAAGTTCTTCAGTGAGACGAGTGACATCAGAAGCCCAAAGTGTCTGAGCTTTTTCAAGAGTATGAGCCTGCTCGGCCAATTTATCCTCATAGAATTTCATCCGCTCCTCAATTTCAGCTATATATTCCCGGGCGGATGAAAGTTGAGCTTGGGCGGAAGCCACTTCCTAACCCACCTTCTGGATCTCCTACCTCAAATGATGAGCCTTTTCTCTGATGATATGCTAGTTCACTAAGCTCTCCATGCTCAAGCTCATTGTCTGGGTCAAGAGATCGTCGATGTTGCATTGGGTCGGCCTGTTTCGATCCTCTTAGAGGCAGATGGAAGCTCCTAGAACCTTTGCCAAGCCTGGATTCTCCCGTGCAGATTGGTTCTTCTCCAGGGAGTGAATCAGGACTTGAGCGCCGCTGGAAAGGGTCCGCAAAGTAAGTTGGGAAGGACCCCTTCCGCACTCGAAGCAACCGAGGGAGGTGGTGGTGGCTCTTCTTGTCGAGGCGGAGATCGAACCACTTCTATTTTAGGGATCAGCGGTCCCGAGGGTCAGGACGAGCCTCCCTGCATCTCCCCTGGATCGCGCCTTGGTGTCTGTGAGGCCTCAGCACGCTTTATCTCCCGCACTTTCCTAGAGACCTCTCTCTTCCGCTTTCGGCTCTCTTTGGAAGCTTCGCCGCTCACCATACCTACACAAAGAAAAAGTCAGTGAGTTCGCTAAGGCCCAAAGATCAGAGATATAGAAAGTATCGAGGCCGAGGTCAGAGAGCTAAAGCCCGCGTTCTTCACCAGTAACCAGCCGCATCATCTAATGATGCAGTTCGGCCATCACCGTATCTAAATAGGAACACTTTTGATTGGCCGCCTGATCCTTTAGCTCCATTACCATTGCGCCCTCTTCCCTACTCAGGGCGATGTGCTTCGGCAGTGATGGGCCCAGATTCAGCCAGCTACGTGGGAAACCCTCAAAACCATTCGGAATCTTGCTCCTCAGAATAAAGAAGTGATTCTTCCAATTCTTCAGCGAGGAGGGCAGATCGGTAAAGAGCCCACAATGTGGTTTCTCCTGAAAGAACCAGTACTCGTCGTCCTTTCGATGAGTTAGCCTATGTAGCTCGGCGAACACCTTCGTTGTAGGACTGAGTCCCTTAGCTCAGCAGAGGCCTCTAATGGCTACCAGGATCCGCCATGAGTTTGGATGTACTTGGGCTATACATACTTGGTGAAATTTCAGAACGTCCTTGAAGAAGTCATCAAGAGGAAACCGCAGCTCGGCTTTTAATTGCTCTTCGTATATCATGATCATATCATTTTCTTCGAAGAAATGATCGGCTCGGAGATCGCCATGGCATCTGATAAGCTCGTATGAGTCGGTCTGAAGGTTGTATTCTTGGCTAATCGTTTGCAGATCGGTTTCTTGAAGGATTGATGGTAGCTCATCCACGGGAAGGCTCTCTCTCCCTGAGGAAAGTGTTCGTCTTGAGGGTGCCGCTTGACCACGGGCTGAAACGGAGGTTGTAGGAGGTTCAGATCGCCCGCTTGGTCCAACCACTTCAACCTCATCTGACGACCATGAGACATGAACTGAAGGGGGGCTCATCACTCTCTGACCCTCGGTGCCGCTCATTTTCAAAGAAAAGAGAAAATTTAACTAAAAGAAAGATCAAAACCCTTACCGGAGTGTAATCGGTGTCAGAAGAACTTGAAAAATGAGAGAATTTTGGAATCGCTTGCGAGATGCTGAAAATGACATAAGGGAGCAACTGGCTGACCCATCGCCTATTTATACTCGTCTGAGCATTTAATGCTTACAGTGTCCCAAGCGGCGCATCAGTTAGTGGGATTCGCCAGTTTTTCTGAAACATCACAAGAATATTCTACAAACTCCATAAGTAAATAAGGGGAGATCGGCTGGTTAAAGATCGGCAAATTAAGGTAGATGTTTAGAATTACAGATCAGCTAAGGGCTATTCAGTCAGGAATTGGATCGGATAAACACATTAGAGATCGGAAATTAACCAATGCAATAATAGTAAAATGATAATTGTCAAAATAAAATTTCATTTCCAAAAGGTCAGATTACATCATTTGGGCGATCTCAAGAGATCGGATTATATTAAAGGTTAGATTACATCATTTGGGCGATCTCTAGAGATCGCCGGTACATCCTACCTAGTAAAGACCTATGTCAAAGCCTAGTCTCGTGGCTGAATCAAAAGATATGTTTGATTAGGAAACCAGCCATCGACATCAGATAGATGTACAGCTCAGATGGGGTGACTATGACCCTCATGAGGATAGGAGAGGTCATCGTCAATGTTATTGCTCGAAACCGAGCCGCTGTCGGGATACCTGATGTGGTGAGGAGCCAAGTGAACTTCGAAGGGCAGTCACCAATGATAAGAGGGAAATTAGCAGTCTTCTCACCCGAAATCGGTTCGCCGATTATATTGGTCGACCGACTCGAGATGGACACGATCGATATTCTCGATCTGGATAGGTAAATTAGTCCGGTTCTCTCAGTGTCATCAGAGGCAGCCATCGTGATTTTCTGATCACCGGGGTCATAAATTTTCAGTCGATAAACAAAGTGAACAGTCGAAAAAAGATCAAAAGCAGCTGCCATGGCCGGGATTGTTGCCGGAGCGGCTAGAACAGGAAAAGTGAGAAGTTGAAAGAAGAGAAAATGAAATGCGAAAAGGATGTCCCGTTGAAGGTATATATATAGAGAAGGTCTGAGCATTTATTGCTAGCGGAAAATGAAGGGGATGCCTCGGTAACCAAAAGAATAAATGCTTTGACTGAACCAGTCCGGATAGAAGATAAGATTCTGGAATGGGAGAGATCAGGAAAGGAGCCCAGCATGAGAGATCAGAAAAGGATCGTATTAGAAAGATCAAAAGGGATGGGAGATCGGAAAGCAAAGAGAGAATAAGATAACTTCCAATAACTGTAGTCATAATCAGAGCCGAGGTAGTTAAAGCGTTGCAGACGAGATCGAATCTCCACCACACGCCTCATTTGCAGAATCGCCCACATTACTGACAGGTGCTAAAATGTGTCATGACAGTCCTATACATCTTGATCTCCATCGTTGATCTTACTTGCAAGGATAAGTCCAGAGCCCCTAAATCAAAGAGAAGATGACAAGATCGTCGCTTTTTTTTCCCAGCCCTCGGATTTCCCTTGACAAGAAGATTTTGAGCCTTTGGATTAGAAAAGAGAAAGGACAAATATTTTGAATAAGATCTCGACCGTCCATTTTGATTCTCTTCAATTCTCAGGCATTAGATCGTGTCCTTTAAAATCCAAACCTTCCATCTCCCTCAAAGGAAATCCTAACCCTTCATCGGGAGCCCCCGGTCCCTATAAATACCTGCATGAAAACTGTTGAAAGGGGGAAGAACAAAAAAAAAGGGTGGTGATTATAGTGGAAAGGCTCTAAAAATTGATTCAGTTTTGCTACTCTGCTATTTTTAAGGTTTCAAAATAGAAAAAACTTTAGAAACCAGTTTTCTAAAGTATTTTCTTTGAAGGAGTGTTGGACACTGAAACTCTTTATTTTCAATTTGTTCATTACTCTGCGACACCCTCTCTTAGTTTCAGTTCTGTTTTCATCATCTTTATATCCACTCTTATTTTCCAAGCTCAATCTCATTCAAACCCGGTTATTGTCATTTCGGCTCGACTGCATTTTAACTTGGTACTCTTCATTTCAAGGCAAGCATTAGTCCCCAGACTATTAGCATGTAGCTCTACTATATTTGAGACTCCATAGTTAGTTCAATAGGTTCAACTCCCTACAGGTAAGTGTTCAGACCATTGCTTTGCTAAGTGCTCATTTTTATTTATTTTATTTTCATGCTCGTATTTTTTGTCGAGTTTATGTTATGTCAAAGAACCCCACGAAGGTGGTTATTCTCTTGAGTTTACCTTTTGTTTATCAGTTCATGTTATTTACTTATTTTTTAGCCTTTATCACCTTCAAATGTAGGTGTTCTGGCCCCGAGTAACGCATAGGTAGTTTGATAAAATGTTGGTAGCTGTATCTTAACATGAGAGTTTCTTCAAAATAATGAAAGTTTGGATAATAAATCAGAGGAAAATTACAAAATTGAACCACTAGGCTAGCTCAAAAGATAACTTGGTATAGTGGGAGATCGAGGTAAGATCGGATCTTAGACTAATAAACGGAAGAGATGGAATATTGCCTGTCAAAAGGTACTAGTAAGGCGATCACATAGGAGATCGGTAAAATTCAGTCTGTATCCCCTACCTAGTTATAAGGTACCAACAGGGTAAGAGAAGCCTAATTCGGGTTCTCAACGTCTTCGGATGCTAGAGCCCTTAGTTTAAGGTCTTTACAACATACGATCGCCATTAGATCTCAAGAGATCGGAGGAGAGTTCTTATCCAACTCTCAAATCAAATTTTAATAAATATGCAAAGATCAGAGGAGAGTTCTTATCTGGTTCTCAATCAAAATTTTTAATAAATATTTAAAGAGATCTGAGGAGAGTTCTTATTCGGTTCTCAATCAAAATTTTTAATAAATATTTAAAGAGATCGGAGGAGAGTTCTTATCCGGTCCTCAATCAAAAATTTTAATAAATATTTAAAGAGATCGGAGGAGAGTTCTTATCCGGTCCTCAATCAAAAATTTTAATAATTATTTAAAGAGATCGGAGGAGAGTTCTTATCCGATTCTCAGTCTAATTTTAATAAATATGGAGAGATCGGAGGAGAGTTCTTATTCGAGATTCCTCACTCAAATTTTAAACAGATTATCCCTAGAGATCGGGAGAAGCTTTTACCCGAATTCTCTCAAATCCAAACTAAAATGGCACAATACGCAAAGTAACCCTCTAAACAAAAACTGCTATGCAACACCAACTCACTAAGGGTCGTCTCATGTACTTATGTATCTGGGTAACCTGAAATAGTGAAAAATCAAATATTCTCTTTTATAAAAGGGATTGACATCATCATTCTAACCCCCTAACTTCTGATTTTAACTTGTAAAGAGCATAATATTAAATCTGTTTACCCTCGTGGAGGGACGAGACGGGGTGCCTAACACCTTCCCCGCCGGTATATGGACCCCGAACCTAAAATCTCTACTTTCGAAGTGGTTTCCTTTAATATATTTTCGCAAATGGTTTTCTTTAATTTCTCACAAAATTAAAGTGGCGACTCCTCACTCTTTTCCACTTCGGTGAGTGTTCGTCCAGGCGACCGCAAAACACCTTGCGACAAATAGTACAATGAATAGTGACCCAAAATGCAAAATTCAAAGGATACCGTTTTAAGCAAATTTAAGGCTATAATTAAGTAGGCATGAAATAAATTAATGGATTAATTATGAGATATGGTACTGAAACATTGTAAATTTTGTGTTTCAGTTGAAAAAGAGATTGGAAAGGAATCTTCGAGGAAAAATCGAAAATTGGAGTAAACTAGTCGACAAAGAGGTTTATGCACAACTAGTTTTTAATTGATTTTGTTTTGAATATTTCATATGATTAAATGACATTATTTTCCTTATGTATTATGTTTATCAAGTATTGGATTTATTTCAATGATTGACTTATGATTTTATTCTTGATATGGATTGAATGAATTCAGTTTGGAAGTTGTGATTGATAAGGGATTTGCATAGAAAAATACAAATTTATGTTTTGAATTATGATAAGCATAAAAATTATTGAATATTGGAATTGACATTGAATTGAATTGTGTTGTGATTTATGCTCACAAAAAGGACAAAGAATGTCACACCTTACCCCTCTGTAAAACATAACATGATCCCGTAGAATACCTAATGAACTACTGAACTTTACCTACCGATAACTCATTAAGTACCCTATAGGAGATTTTAAAATTATTTTCTTACTTTTTAGGAGTGGTGAGCATTTTCTAGTAGGTATTAAAACATTTAATTAGGGTTTGAAAACTAGTTCAAATTTTTGTCCCTTTTTATTTTTCCCAAATTTTAGAAAAATTTTGGCAGTTTGCTGTATGTATTTTGATAAAACAATATTTTGAGTAGTGACTACAGGTCACTTTTTGAAAGTTGTAGGTCTATATCTCAACTTGTTGTTGGTAAAATTTCAGGTCAATTGGACCTCTCTACACTGAGTTATGGCCAAATGACTAAACACTGTTCATTTAGTCATTTTGCCCAAGCAGAATGCAGGTCACCCGGATTAGGGCAATCTTTAGGCCAACTTGGTTTGGTTTTCTGGGCATGGTTTTTGCATCAAAGTTGTGTCATTATATGTCTAGTTTTATGTCCAATTGGCCTTATACTAATTAAACCTCTACAACTCCAGTTATTGCTGCCCAAACCTTCTGGACTCATGCCCAGTCCTGTAGGTCACCAAGGGCAGCCACACTAAACTCAATTCCCACTACACAAACCACTTCATTTTTGATTCACACACAGCCAATTGGTCAATAATTGACCATTAAAACTCTCTTTCACCAAGTACATGAACAAGTCTTAATTTCAAGCACAAACCCTAGCTCAACCATCTCAAAACTTGCATTCACTTACCTTTCACTATCCTAACCAATAGGTTAATGTTAAGGGCAGCCACTATACCACTTTAATTCTAAGAATTCTTCAAAACACTACCAAGTTCAAGGCTGCTGGAATTTAGAGCAAGACATACACTTGATGTTTACTTAATTTTCTTACAAATTTGCATCAATTACCACTCCTTCAACATGAATTTAAAGAGAAAAACAAATTTAAGTCACTAACCTCTAATGGAGTGAAATTCCAACTTGCTAGGGTTCTTCTTTTTCACTTCTTTTTGCTCCCAAAAGACTCACTAAGATGAAAGAATAAGTTTTTGGGAAACTTAGGTTTTAATGGATGAGAACCAAGGAAATCAAGCTTTGGTTAGCTTGAAAATGGTGGGCATGGGAGTGAGGTAGGACGGCAAGAAGAAGATGCAAGAGCTTTCTGATTTTTCTTTCTTTTCTTTTCTGCCCATTAAGTCTTTTTAAACAATTTAATGCCATTTGTCAACATTTGATTGGGTAGGAGAATAGTAATGACATCATAATGATGTCATAATCTTCATTTTTCTCATTTTCTATCCTTTTCTTGTTTATTTAATTTCAATTAAATTTTTAACAATATTTATTCACATTTTATGTCATATAATTTATTTACATAAATGGACAAGTTGGTAAAAAATCATCTCTGAAGATGAAATGACCAAAATGCCCTTCGTTTGGCTTAATGAGCCAAAATTGTCTATACTGATTGAAAAATTTTTCTAAGCATTTTCTTGGCATTCTAATACCATAAAAACCTCAATGACCCTTCTCTGGAGTCCCAAAAATTATTTTATAAAATTTTCCCTGGGTCTAGGATTGCTAACGGCCTTTACTGTCACTTTCCTTTTGGGTTACTCATCCCTGGGGTTTCGGCTTGTTTAACCTTAGTGTATTTGGTTTCTAAAAATTTTCCTTGATTTTTATGAGCATTATTTAGTTTCTTTATAACTCCCCACTTTAGTCTAATTATAAATTTCAAACATTCTAGCTGCCCGGACCGACATTGGTCACCGGAATAGTAGACTGTACGGACTAGCTAAAGTAAAGATGTTACAATATCCCTTCTCTTTAAATCAATATAGGATTTCTGACGGTATGATGCAGTCTTAAGTCGATCTCTGATCAACTTGATCTTCTCTTCAGTTTGCTAAACAATTTTGGGCCCAATCATCTTCCTTTTACCTATTTTATCCCAACACAGGGGAGTTCTGCATTTTCTGCCATACAAATCTTCATATGGAGGCATCCCAATGCTTGATTGGTAGCTGTTGTTGTAAGAAAACTCAATCAAAGGAAAGTGTATGTCCCAACTACCCTCAAACTCAATCACACAAGCCTGTAGCATGTCCTCAAGGATCTGAATTACTCTCTCAGACTGGTTACTTGTCTATGGGTGGAATGTCGTACTGAAGTTTAATCTAGTTCCTAGGGCTCTCTGAAGACTACCCCAGAATCTAGATGTGAACCTAGGATCTATATCTGATACGATGGATACTGGCACTTCATGTAGTCTTACTATCTCATCAATATACAACTTGGCCAATCTTTCTAAACTGGAGTCCATCCGAACAGGCAGAAAATGAGCAGACTTGGTCGGTCTGTCAACTATAACCCATACTACATCATGACTCTTCTGTGTCCTCGGAAGTCCCATCACAAAATCCATAGTTGTTCTCTTCCATTTCCATTCCGATACTGGTAGTGGATGTAACAAACCAACTGGTACTTGATGTTCTGCCTTTACTTGCTGATAAGTTAGGCATTTGGAAACAAATTCTACCACATCTCTTTTCATACCCACCCACCAGTAATGCTCCTTTAACCCTCCATACATTTTTGTGCCACTAGGGTGCATGGCAAAAGGAGACTCATGTGCTTCCTTCAAAATGATATGCCTCAAATTAACATAATTAGGAACACACATTCTGCCCTGGTGTAGCAGTAGACCATCATCTCTAATTGAGAATTCTGGCTTCTTGCCCTATCGGACTTCTTGCAACAGCTTCTGATACTTCTGATCATTATGAGCAGCCATTCTGATCTGATCAATCAACACTGGCTGTACATGCCATGCAATTGCTGTCTGCCCCTCATCATTAATCTATAAGCTGGCATGTAATGATATCAACTCATGTACCATAGACAAAGGAGTAACCCGTAGACTTGCCATAGTCTTGTGACTTAAGGCGTCAACCACAACATTAGCTTTTCTTAGCTGATAGTCTATCAAACAATCATAGTCTTTTATCAACTCTAACCATCTCCTCTGTCTCAAATTCAACTCCTTCTGAGTGCCTAGATACTTCAAACTCTTATGATCTGTGTAGATGTAGCACTTCTCCCCATAAAATAGTGTCTCCAGATCTTAAGAGCGAACACAATAGCTGTAAACTCCAAACATGTATTGGATAATTCCTCTTATGCGGTTTCAGCTGGCGTGATGCATAGGCAATGACATTTCGATCTTGCATTAATACATAGCCTAACCCATTGTGAGAAGCATTACTATAAACTGTGTATTCTTTACCCGGAGTAGGTAAAGTCAGGACTGGAGCTTCAGTCAAATACTCTTCAATCAAACATCACTATAAAATGTGTATTCTTTATCCGTCCACTGAAATTTCACATCCTTTCGAAGTAATTTGGTCAATGGAGATGCCAACATGGAGAATCCCTTCACAAATCGATGGTAGTATCCAGCTAAACCTAGAAAACTACAAATCTTCGTGATATTTCTGGGTGGCCTCCAATTAAGGACAGCTTCTATCTTACTTGGATCTACCTTGATGCCCTCTACTGATAGTACGTGCCCCAAGAAGGTTATTTCCTTTAGCCAAAATTCACACTTCGATAATTTGGCGTATAGCTATTTCTCCCTCAAAGTCTGCAGTACAATCCACAGATGTCTATCATGCTCTTCTGCACTCCTCGAATAGACCAATATATCATCTATGAATACCACAACAAACTAGTCAAGGTATGGTCTGAAGATAGTGTTAATCAGATCCATAAAAGTAGCCGGAGCATTAGTTAACCTGAATGGCATGACCAAGAACTCATAATGGCCATAGCGGGTTCTAAAGGAAGTTTTAGGAATACTCTGCTCTTGTACTTTCAGCTGATAATAACCTGATCTCAAGTCAATTTTGGAGAACACAGCTACACCCCTCAACTGATCAAACAAGTCATCAATGCAGGGCAATGGATTTCTATTCTTTATTGTCACCTTATTCAACCGCCAATAGTCAATACACAAGCAGAATTTGCCATCTTTCTTCTTTACAAACAACACTGGTGCTCCTCAAGGTGACACACTAGGGCGGATAAAGCCCTTATCAAGCAGCTCTTGCAACTGCACTTTCAACTCTTTCAATTCTGCTAGTGCCATTCTATATGGTGTTATAGAGATTGGGTCCACACCAGGCATAACATCAATCTCAAACTGCACCTCTCTTTCTGGAGGTAATCCTGGCAATTCATCAAGAAACACATCTAGAAAGTTACATACTGTAGGGATGTCCCTTGGTGCTAGACTCCCCACTTGGGTGTCTATCACATGTGCCAAGTATGCTTCACACCCCTTTCTGATCATCCTTCAGGCTAATGCAGCCAAAATGATGTTTGATGGCAGTAAATGCCTCTCCCCATGTATTACCACATCACCGTATAAAGGGAGACCAAAAGTGATTGTCTTTAGTCTAAAGTCAATCATGGCATGATGCCTGGCTAACCAATCCATGCCTAGGATAATATCATAATCTTTGAAGGGCATTTCAATCAAATCTGATAGAAAAGTGTGTCCTTAGATCACCAAAGGACAATCTCTATACATTTTATTGATCCGGACCTCTTGTCCTAATGGACTAGTTACTAGCACTTCAAAATCCATTTTGACACACGAAACAACAAGTGAACTGACTATGCTAGCACTAACATATGAGTGGGTTGAACCTGGATCAAACAGTACAAATACATCTTGATCAGAGATAGAGAATGTACCTGCTACAACATCGGAAGTCTCAGCCTCTTCCCGCTGTCTCATCATATAAACCCTAGCTGAAGCACTTCCTTGAGCTGACTGGCCAATAGTACCCTGACTGCCAGAAGCATTGCCTCTACCTCTGCCTTTTCCTTTACTAATCGGTTGTGAACCTCTAGTAGCAGGACTCTGAATAGATCCTTCTACAGTAGTAGGAGCTGGACCAAATCTAGGGGCACTAGTGTAGCCTTTAGTAAGATAGCGCTTGCCTCTACAGTTAAAGCAAGCTCCTGTTGCCCAATAGCATTCTCCCCCATGAATCTTGTCACAGGTCTCATAAGGGCAAGGAGGATGTGAACCCCTGCTTGACTGCTGACCAGACCTAGGGGGGTCTCTGTCTAGAGAATCTACCTCTTCCAAACCTTACACCTCGACCTCTGCTAGGTCTCCCAAATTTCTTCTTCTTTCCAGAGGTACCACTGGGACTTTGTTCAACTGATTTTTCACCTTTTTCTTTTTCTGATTTTTCAGCCTTCTGTGATTTTTCTTTTGCTGGGGTTGCTTCTGATTCAATTCTTTCCAACTCAAGTGCCTGAGAGATGAGCTCAGAGAAGTTACTGTGTCTGAATCCCACTACTTGCATCCTCAAACTTGGCTTCAAACCAGTCTCAAATCTCTTGCACCATTCCTTGCTGGTAGAAAGGAGACTCCCAGCATAATGGCTTAAGTGGGAGAACTCCCTCTCATATTCTGCCACTATTTTGTTACCTTGCTTCAAACTCAGAAATTCTTGTAGTTTCTGATCCACATATGCATTTGGGACATATTTCTGTCTGAACTCTCTGATAAAAGTCATCCCAGGTCTGTACTGGTGGTCCAGCCAAGCTATGGGTGATGGTCTTCCACCAATCATAAGCATCCCCTTGTAGCAAAGATACCGAATATTCAAATTTCAGTTCATCTTGGCAGTGCAATTTCTTGAATACTCTGTCCATTCGTTCCAGCCATTGCTCAGCCTCTAGTGGGTCTACTGTACCCTTCTGTGGCCCCATACTTCAACAGCTTGTCATACTGTCTAACTGGAGCTTGAGGTTGCACCACAGGTGTCTAGGGTGGAGCATGAGTAGGCATACCCCCAGCCATCTGTTGAAACATTGCCGCCATCTACTGTGCGAACTGTGCAGGAAACTACGGCATTTGTGGGGCT
The DNA here is from genome assembly GCF_030052815.1 of Hevea brasiliensis. Classification (NCBI taxonomy): domain Eukaryota; kingdom Viridiplantae; phylum Streptophyta; class Magnoliopsida; order Malpighiales; family Euphorbiaceae; genus Hevea; species Hevea brasiliensis. Next base: position 93,016,664 of record NC_079497.1, read on the forward strand.
GGTGCCACTGACCCGCTGACATTTTGTAGAGCTGGGGCTTCTTCAGCTTCAACAGATTACTCAACTGAGCAATCCCCTTCTTCCATAACAATATGGAGTAGGATATCTCCTGAACAAATAACACAAAGAGATTTCCCTCCGTTAGTTCATATTTATGATGTAATGCACTGTATGTAACAAATAAGGACATTGAGCAGTTGTACTTAGTAAAGAAAAGACACAAATTCACAAGTTAAAACATACTTTAAAAATTTGCTCTGATACCACTAAAACATGTTACACCTTACCCCTCTGTAAAGCATAACATGATCTCGTAGAATACCTAATGAACTACCGAACTTCACTTACCGATAATTCATTAAGTACCCTACAAGGGATTTTAAAATCATTTTCTTACTTTTTAGGAGTGGTGAGCATTTTCTAATAGGTATTAAAATATTTAATTAGAGTTTGAAAACTAGTTCAAATTTTTGTCCCTTTTTATTTTTTCGCAAAATTTTAGAAAAATTTCGGCAGAGTGCCATCCGTATTTTGATAAAATAGTTCTTCAAATACCTGAAAAAACACTTCCAATAATGTATCTCATTAACTCAACATGCACCACAACAAATTTTAACATTTTTTTCTCAACTTCCAAAATTCAAATCCATAATTTTCAATTCAAATATCATCCAAAATAATACTAAGTGTTTTCATTCAAATTAAAACAAAATACTTCCATTCATATTTCATTAAAGATGAACAATTTATATATATCAATCCAAAATTTACATTAGAAAAATCCAAACTAATGTTATTACAAACTTGATACAACTGCTCATGACCATTTTCTATATTTACATACATTTACATACATCAAAATAATTTTTTACAATTAGGGTATAAAATAAACCAAATAAAACTTCAGGGAAGATGGTTCCACAATCCTTAGCAGTTCACTCTGCTGCTCCTCTAGTCTCTATATCTGCGACGGCAATAACAGCCATCGTTGAGTACTATGACTCAGTGGTGCACAACATACTAAAATAACCTTTATGCAGAATTTAAATCATATTTATTCCAATACTGAACTGAATATGAGAACAAATACAAAACATGATCTGTAAGCTTTTAATCCAAACAATTTCATTTCGAAAGTTTCAAACAAATTTCATAAAAATACACAGTTATATCATGCCATTCGAAACAATAATTATCTTAATAGCCAGAGGCTTATGAGAAATCACATCACAAGGCTAGCTAGCTCAAATATATGGAAACCCATTCATTTTCTTCTTCTACTGGCACACACCTCAATACTTCAGCCAGAGAAGGAATCAAAATTCGAAACTGATTTCCCCCACTAGTCATGCTAGTGAGGTATTCAAATATATGGTCATGACACTGTGGTTTCAAAACTATCTTAATAATTTACTAAATATTTATTGCCATTTCAAACATACACAAATAAACTTTCAACAATTTAAAACAAAAGCATAATACACATTTCATGCACTTTGTAAATGAATTTTAAAGCATATTGATGTTGTGCACAAACCTTATACGAGTCGCCTCTTGGCTTTGACTTGATGCCTCAGGTACTTTCTCGGTATTCTTTTTCACTGAAACACACAGTTTCACAGTGTTTCAGTATCATAACTTATCATAAATCCAAAAATAAATTCAAATTTACTTATACCTAGCTTTAATATGCTAAACTTGACATTCTTTAAAATTTGTATTTTAGGGTCACTATTCACGATACTATTCAAGTCAATTTGTTAACTTTCTAATGCTTAATAGGTATGGGAATTCCAATTTCACCCACATACCACATTTTGGTTACCTAATTTGTTGGTTTTGGTTGTTTTCTCAAATTTTAAGTTTTTTAGGCAAAATTTCAAATTTTCAGTTTTGGTGTCCTGTATTGTACTGCTCCATTGGTCATGTTACTGTTAGAATTTGGCTAAGTTTTCTTCATAGAATTTGTTCCTTATTGTCTTAACTTTATTTTGCTTTTTGAATAACTCCATTTGGAGTTTTGTAGCCCAAGTTATAGCCATTTGAACATGGTTGGCCGGATTGGTCTAACCCAGATTTTTAGGCAACTAATTTGGTTCTGGTAGTTTTAGGTCACTAACTTTAGGTGGCTAAATGGCTTGGTTAAGGGCAGAATTTGGGTTTGTGTTCTTCGTGAAAGTTGTAGTACTATGTCATACCTTTCTAATGCGACAAAAATCAGGTCATTTGGACCTGCCTAGCCCAAGTTATGGCCAAATGAACAAACACTGTTCATTTAGTCATTTTTGTACAGGGCAGTGTGCCCAATTCCGGATTTGGCCAATTTGTTCACTATGCTATGGTCACTTTCTGGGCATGATTCCTAAATGAAAAATGTTCCATTTTGTGTCTAGTTTCATTCCCAATTAGCCTCACACCAATTGGGTTGGTAAATTTTTGGTTTTGGTCCCTAAAATGGACCTTGGTCATGCTGCTTGTAGAATGTCCATAACCAATCTGAATTTCAATTTGGTTTCAACACTTCCTACACACCACAATTGGTCATATATGACCATTTCTTAACTCAAGCAAGGTCAAACACATCATTTGGCTAATTCTCACATTTTTCCACCGAAAACGCTAGGTGCAAAACCCTAATTTTTATGTTTAGCTCATTTGATGAAATCTAAATGCATAATTAGTACTTATACACTCATTTACACTTAACTACTTCATTATTTGCATCAAAATCATTCATTCTCAACCTTACATACTACTGGCTGAAATTCATGTAGTTCTTTAACATATCATTTTTTCTCATATTTCAACAAATCATCACTCCATCAAGTTGCTTAAGTATGAATGTAAAGATACAAAAAGAGAAATCAAACTAACCTTTATGCAGAATTTTTTCACCTCTTTAAAACTTCTTCTTTCTTCTTCTTTTTGCTGTCAAGTTCCTTATCAAGGTTTAAATACAAGATTTAATGATGGAAAGTGGGGTTTCTATGATGGGATTTAGGGTTTATGGAGCTTGGGTTTAATGCTCCAATGGAGTTATGTGAGAGAGAGAGAAGGGAGAAGGTCACAGCAACAAGAAGAAGAAGAGTGAATTTATTTTTTTTTCTTTTCTTTTATGTGTTTTTAATCTAAATTAATTCACAATTATCCAATAATTTCAAAATTTTAATTATTAAGTTTATTGCATCATACATGATGTCATGCATGATGAAATAAACTTTATCAACTTTTTCTTTTTTATTTATTTATTTTTCTTTAGTTCTTTAATTTAATTCTTGATCCCGAAATTTTCTTTTATTGGACAATTAGGTTAGGAGTCAGTTCTAGGGGTCAATTGACCAAATTGACCCTCACCAGTTCAATCCAATTTGCAAATAATTTGATATTTCTTTCGGATCCCTAACCTAATTATTTGACCTGCTTAACGATTTCTTTTTGTGATTTTCTCTTTTCCACTGTGTTCGCAATAGTCCTAAGGACTACAGTGTCACATTTTACGATTCAAAATTTAAGTTTAAATCAACCTCGCAGTCCTTCCTAAGAAGGTCACCCATCGCTGTGACTCTCTGCTCATTTAACTTCTTGTGTTTTGTTTTTCTTAGCTATACTTAACCAATTGACAATTACTAATTATTTGTATTCAGGGCTTCTCTAGGTGTCTTAGATGTGGTTCTAATCCGTTAAATTATCTGGACCGACACCAATCACCGGAACAATGAAATATACCAGGCTATATAAATAGGGGTGTTACAAAGAAATTAATGATATTGTTTTATATCTCACTATAGATGTGACACGCCTCACCCGACTATAGTGTAGCCAAGTAAGGTGTGTTACATTCGGTGCAGGAGCACCTTGACTTATCTGACTTTATTTCTTTAATAATTTTGAACTTGTTATATTTTAAAATAATTCATATTTTATGGAGAAACTAACAGAGTTTCTCTTATTTTATTATCGTTTGACTTGATTCACTATTCTCCTGCTTGAAATTTTCAGTAATATTTTACAATAAAAATCTCATCAATAATTTTCATAATCATCTCATCATTTCATGCATCATATATATATTTTAATTCTGTCTTCAAACCCATGCAATCTCATTCATGCTCAAATTACATAATTTACAAAATAATTACATAATTTCATAATTTACATGGTATATAAATTAATTACATATGAAAAAGCTAATTTATTAGTTCACATCACATTCCTATTAATTACCTTTTCATTATTTACATTACAATATAATAACTAAGCATTTTATACAAAATACAAAAGATGATCTATATAGGCCCTATCTACATGCGTTGCTGAGGAGGTGACAACTTTGAATACTTCAGACACTTCTACAAATCTGGACTTCAAAATTCCAGTATAATATCCACTGGGTTTTGCCTTCAGTATCTGTGCAACCTGCGCGAAGGAAACAAATCCATCGCGCTAAGCATTTCTGCTTAGTGGTGCAATAATATAACAAGAAAATAATATATGCAAAATACAAATGGAAATAAAAACCTAATTTGAGTAATCAAAAATTATTTTCATTTCATATGGAATTCCTAATATTAATTATCTTTTGTCATATTATATTGTTCTTTGGAATCACTTGTCTCCTAAATTTACTGTAATGATATACAAAATACAAAATATATTAGTATATTACATTTCTATTCATGTTATTTCAGAAGATGCAGTTGTAATTATTTATTTAAATGATATCTATTTTGCTAAGCTTTTTATCCTTTCACTCAACATTTCCTAGGTGTTTGGATCATTTCATAGTAAATAAAAATTTTAAAACTAATTCTAGTTTCTTTCTTATTCATTTATTTAATTCACATTATTCTTAACAAATTTTACTGCCCAAGTAACCTATGACAGGCTGACTAAATTGGATAATGGGTCGTTAGCTCTGGACACTGCGGTGCCTTGAGTCGTCATACCATGGGATGCGAAACGTCAACCACGTATACAGTAAGAATGGCTAAAAAGCCATGATAACACATAATTTGGCATAAAAGCCATGAGTGCGGGCATAAAGCCATGAATACAGGCATAAAGCCTTTCGCAGTACTGCTAAAACAATGCCCTATTGGCATGCTAATCTATCCAATCTGACACACGTGTCTAGGCAATACACTACATATTTGAACACCTCACTAGCATGACTAGTGGGGGAAATCAGTTTCAAATTTTGATTCCTTCTCTGGCTGAAGTGTTGAGGTGTGTGGCAGTAGAAGAAGAAAAAGAATGGGTTCCCATATATTTGAGCTAGCAAGCCTTGTGATGTGACTTCTCCTTAGCCTCTAGCTATTGAGATTATATTTGTTTCGAATGGCATAATGTGACTGTGTTTTTTTTATGTAAATTGTTTTGAGACTTTTGAAATAAAATTGCTTGAACTAAAATCTTGTAAATCATGTTTTGTATTGATATCGCATGTTCAGTTTAATTTTTGAATAAATATGTTTTAAATTCCACATAAAGATTATTTTAGTATGTTGTGCACCACTGAGTCCTAGTACTCAGCGATGGCTGTTATTGTTATCGCAGATATAGAGACTAGAGGAGCAGTAGAGTGAGCTACTGAGGATTGTGGAGTGACCTACCCTGAAGTTCTATCGAGTATATTTTATACCCTGATTGTAAAAATTTATTTTGATGTATGTAAATGTATGGACATATAAAATTGGTTATGAGCAGTAGTATAAAGCTTGTAATAAATTTTGGTTTGGATTTTTCATAATATAAATTTTTGTAATGATGTATATAAATTGTTTTGTCTTTAATGAAAAAATGGATGGAAGTATTTTATTTAATTTGAATGAAATTGAGTAATAGTATTTTGATGATTATTGAATTTTGGAAATTGAGAAATAATGTTGAAATGTGTTGGGATGGTTGTGAAATTAAAGAAGTTGTTGAGATAAATTGTTGGAAGTGTTTTTTTTTTTTTCCAGGTATTTGAAGAACTGTTTTCTCAAAATACAGACGGTACTCTGCCAAAATTTTTATAAAATTTGCGAAAAAATAAAATGGGACAAAAATTTTTACTATTTTTTAAAAATTCGAATAAATAATTTTAATACCTATTAGAAAATGCTCACCACTTATAAAAGTAAGAAAATTGTTTTAAAATCCCTTGTAGGGTACTTAATGAGTTATCGGTAGGTGAAGTTCAGTAGTTCATTAGGTATTCTACAGGATCATGTTATGCCTTACAGAGGGGTAAGGTGTGGCATGTTTTAGTGGTATCAGAGCAAATTTTTGAAGTATGTTATAACTTATGAATTTGTGCCTTTTCTTTGTTAAGTACAACTGCTCAATGTCCATATTTGTTACATACATTCTATTACATCATAAATATGAACTAACGGAGAGAAATCTCCTTGTGTTATTTGTCCAGGAGATATCCTACGTCAAACTGATACGGAAGAAGGGGATTTGTAACACCCCTTACCTGTCTACAGTGTAGCTGAGCAAGTTATGCCACTCAGTGTGCCGGAGTATCAATTTATGTTTCTATTACAATTTATCCCTTTATAATTCATTTATTTTCAATTTTGATAAATCTAAATTTATTTGCAAATTTTATAGAAAATCCAGCAAAGTGCCGGCTGTAAATTGGAAAAACAATTCTTCTGAACCTGTTTAAAAACACTTCCAAAATAATTTCCAAATCCAAACTCCATTATACACATTCAACTCAATCTCAAAATCTCAAATCACAATTCTATTTTCAAAACTTTTCTGTTTATTTCATCATTTGAAGCATATTCACAATAATTCTCAACATTTCATTTTTTTCAACATACATAATTTAGAAAACCTCAATAATATGAAATTTCATATATTTACATTAATACGTAATTACAGGAGTTTATAATTACAATCCAAACCAATACAAAATACAAAATACAAAAGGGCCACCTATAGTCCTATTGTCTTACCATATGCAGTGCAGATGTGAGGTGACTCTGGACTCCTGATGCAGCCCTAAAGGCTCACTACGTCTGATGTCTGCTGGGCTCCCCAGCTAGGTTTCCAATACCTGCCCGTGGCAAAAGTAACGCGCTAAGTAATTCTGCTTAGTGGTGACAATATAAAATAAAATAAAATAGAATAAAATAATTATGCAAAATGTATGAATTCATTTTTGGGTAGACTTGATTTCTGGTATTATTTGCAGTATTATTCACTTAAAATTTGGTAAGGTTTATTATTATTGCCCAAGTAACCTATACTAATTGACTGAACTGGATAAAAGGGTAAACCGGCACTGGGTACTAAGTACCTCGGACCATCACACCATCGGTCACCTTGTGTCTCCCGGTGTGCGACAGAATAGCTAACAAGCTGTAATAATTATCAGGGTTAAAACCCAAACATATCAACTCAAATAACATAGCCAAAGGCTATTATTTCATAGAATGGCATGAAAAAGCCATGAAACACAGAATGGCATGAAGCCATATGCAGTACTGCTAACAGAACCCTATTGGCATGCCAAGCTATCCAAACCAATCTTGTTAGGTATACTAGGGCATTTTACACTTTTGAGTTTTACAATTTTTGAATTTCAAGTTTTGGTGTTACTATTCACTTCATTAGTCAACCAAAATGTTGACTTTTGCATAGACAATAGGCACATTGGTTTTAATACTCCCAACATACCACATTTTGCATTCAAAATTTGTTGGTATTAGTTGCCAATACCATTTCTAAGCTTAATGTTAATTAAGCAAAATTTTCAGTTTTCATGCCTTATATTTACTATTCAATTAGTCATTTTTACAGTGGGAATTTGGCAAAATGATCAACATGAAAGTTGTTCCTTATTTTGTCTAGTTGAATTTCTTTTTTTTAATCACTCCATTTGGAGTTTTGTAACTCAAGTTATGGTCTAAAAACCACAACTGGCCGGATTGAAATTTTTCTGGACTGACCACATCTACAGTGTAGTGAACAGTGAACAGTGATTGCAACTCACTTGTTGGATAGGTTCTGGTCATAATTTCAGTTAGGTTTTTTCATGCAAGTTGTTGGTCTATATCTCAGCTTACTGCTGGTAAAATTTCATGTCAATTGGACCTTTCTACATTGAGTTATGGCCAAATGAATAAATACTATTCATTTGGTCATTCTGTAGAAACAGACTGCAGGTCACCCGGATTAAGGCAAGCTTTTGGTCCACTTGGTTTGCTTTTATGGGCATGGTTTCTTCACCAAAGTTGTGTCATTATGTGTCTACTTTCATGTAAAATTGGCCTTTCACCAATTGAACCTCTACAATTTATGTTATGGTTGCCCAAACCTGCTGGACTCATGTCCAATTCTGCAGGTCACCATGGGCAGCCACACTAACTGCAATTCCCACTAATTAAACCACCTCATTTCTTGTTTACACATAACCAAATGGTCACTAATTGACCATTAAAACTCACTTTCATCATTTCATGATTAAAGTCTCCATTTTATACCCAAACCCTAACTCTAACATCTCAAATCATACATTTAACTTGCATTTCATCAATTCACTTAGTGGGTACATATTGTGGGCTGCCATGATGGTCTTTTAAGTTCATTAAACTCACACAAACAAACCCTAACCATGGCTGCCAAAAATCTATGGTTTCCATCCAAATAGTATTCAACAAATTTTCTTTACAATTTACACATATTCAAAGTTCTTAACATGAATTTAAAGAAAAATTCATGGTTGGGTCACTAACCTTAAAGGAGTGAGATTTTCCCACTTGCTAAAACCCTTGTTTCCCTATTCTTTTTGCTCCCAAAAGAATCACCAAGGTGTAAGAGCAAGTTTATGTGTTGCTAGGTTAGGGTTTAGTTGGGTAAAAGTGGGGAAAAATCAAGCTTGCAAAGCTTGTTCATGGTGGCCATGGTGGGAGTATTTTACGTCAAGGAGAAGAAGAGAGAGGAAGTCTAATTCTTGTTTCCTTTTCCAGCCCATTTAGTCTCTTTTATATATGTTTATGCCATGTGTCAACATTGGGTTGGTTGGGAGAATTTTAAATGACATCATGGTGATGTCATAAATCCATTTTCTATAATTTTCTCTCCATTTCTTGTCTATTTAATTGCACTTAAATTTTTAACAATATTTATTCATATTTTATGTTATATAAATTATTTATTTAACTGGACAAGTTGGCCCAAAAATCATCTCTGAAGATGAAATGACCAAAATGCCCTCCATTTGGCTTAACGGGTCAAAATTGTTTGTACCGATTGAAAATTTTTTCTAAGTATTTTCTTGGCATTCTAATGCCATAAGAACCTCAATGACTCTTCTCTGGAGTCCCAAAATTATTTTATAATTTTTTCTAAATTTTTTTCTTATTAATTATATGAGTTAATTTTTAGTTCCTCACTTTAGTTTAAATATTTTTCCGAACGTTCTAGTTGTTCGGATTGACACTGGTCACCGGAACAATAGACTGTACGAACTAGCTAAAATGAGCGTGTTATAACTCTTCCCCTCTAATAAAAATTTCGTCCTCGAAATTTACCTGATGTAAACAGTTGAGGAAACTGTTGCCTCATTATCTCTTCACTTTCCCAAGTTGCCTCTTCAGTGTTATGGTGCCTCCAAAGCACTTTCACTAGTGGAATTTGTTTATTTCTCAGTTTCTTCACTTCCCAAGCTAGGATATGTACAGGTTCTTCTGTATATGTCAAGTTCGGTTGGATTTCAATCTCTTCCATGGAAATGACATGTGAAGGGTCTGAGCGATATCTTCTCAGTATGGAAACATGGAACACATTGTGAATTTTATCCAGTTCTGGTGGTAGAGCTAGCCGATAGGCCACTGGTCCCACAAGTTCAATGACTTCATATGGGCTAATGAACCTAGGGCTTAACTTACCGTTCCTTTTAAACCTCAGTACTTTCTTCCATAGTGAGACTTTGAGAAACACTTTATCGCCAACTGCATACTCTTATCTCTTTTCTCTTCAAGTCAGCATAAGATTTATGTCTATCTGAGGCAACCTTCAAGTTAGCTTTGATTATCTTCACTTTCTCCTCAGTATGTTTCACAAGTCTGGTCCTACCATCTTATCTTCGCCCAATTCAGTCCATCACACTGGGATTCTACATTTCCTCCCATACAGAGCTTCATACAGAGCCATTTGAATGCTAGCTTGGTAGCTATTGTTATATGCGAATTTTGCCAGTGGGAGGTATCTATCCCAACTCCCCTCAAACTCAATGACACAACTCCTTAGCATATCCTCCAGGATCTATCAAATAATTCACATTGTTACTATTATTTCAATTTATTAATTATGAAAATTCAATTAGTTCTTAGGTTTACCTGGATTACTCGTTCTGACTGTCCATCCGTCTGGGGATGAAAAGCTGTGCTAAAGCGGAGTTGTGTGCCTAAGGCTTCTTACAACTTTTTCCAGAATCTCGATGTAAACCTTGGGTCTCGGTCAGATATGATGGAAAGTGGGATTCCATGCAGTCTAACTATCTCACTGATATACAATTCTGCTAGCTTCTCTAATGAGTAGTCAGTCCTAACTGGCAGAAAATGTGCTGTCTTTGTCAATCTATCCACTATCACCCACACTGCATCATGCTTCCTTTGGGTGAGAGGTAGACCACTAACAAAATCCATAGTGACCCGGTCCCATTTCCATTCAGGTATGCTTATAGGCTGTAGCAATCCTGATGGAGCTTGATGTTCTGCTTTAACTTGCTGACATGTCAAACACTTAGTCACATAGTCAGCTATATCCCTCTTCATACCAGGCCACCAATAATGAGGCTTCAAGTCATTATACATTTTTGTGCTTCCCAGGTGCATAGCATAAACACTAGTGTGTGCTTCTTTCATAATACTAGTCTTCAGTTCCCCATCATCTGGTACACACACTTTCCTCTGTAGTATAGACACCCATCTGCTTTCACCTCATAATCAATCTCCTTTCCCTCTGGAATTTTACCCACAATGGCTATTAGTTTTTCGTCTACCCTCTGCCCATCTTGTATCTGCTGTAGCAGGGTTGGCCTCACTTGCAACTCAGCCAAAATAGCTCCATCTTGAGCTAAGGACGGAAAAGAATTTAGTGATCTTAAAGCTGTGATGGACTTCCTGCTCAAGGCATCAGCAACTACATTTGCCTTCCCAGGATGATAATCTATCACGCAATCATAGTCCTTAAGGAACTCAATCCATCGCCTCTGTCTAAGATTGAGCTCCTTCTGGGTTGGCAAATATTTTAGACTCTCGTGGTCTGTATAGATGTAGCATTTTTCACCATATAAATAATGCCTCCATATCTTCAGTGTGAAGATAATTCCTGCTAACTCCAGGTCATGAGTAGGGTAGTTCTATTCATGTGGCCTTAACTGCCTGGAATCATAGGCGACCACTTTCCCCTCTTGCATCAATACACACCCTAGCCCATTATGTGAGGCATCACTGTAGACCACAAAAGTCTTTTCCCGACACTGGCTGTGTTAACACTGGTGTTTCTGTCAACATAGCCTTCAACCTCTCAAAACTAGCTTGACAATTGTCGTTCCAGCCAAATTTCACATTCTTTTGCAACAACTTGGTCATTGGAGCAGCTATGAGAGAGAACCCCTTCACAAATCTTCTGTAATACCCAGCTAGCCCCAAGAAACTTTTGACCTCAGTTGTATTTCTTGGAGGCTTCAATTCCATCACTGCTTCTATCTTTTTGGGATCCACTCTAATCCCCTCAGCTGATATTATGTGTCCAAGGAAGGAGATTTCACTCATCCAGAAGTCACACTTGGACAGCTTAGCATACAGCTTCTTTTCTCGTAGGGTTTGCAGAACAATCCTCAAATGTTCATCATGTTCTTCCCTGGTTTTGGAATACACCAGAATATCGTCAATAAAGACCACTACAAACCGATCTAAGTATGGATGGAAGATACTATTCATAAGGTCCATAAATGCTGCTGGTGCATTTGTTAACCCAAACGACATTACTAAAAATTTATAGTGTCCATACCGGGTTCTGAATGCAGTTTTTGACACATCTGCATCCTTTACCCTCAACTGATGATACCCTGATCTGATATCAATTTTTGAAAATAAATCGGCTCCTTTCAACTGATCAAACAGATCATCGATTCTGGGCAATGGATATTTGTTCTTCACAGTTACTTTGTTCAACTGCCGGTAATCAATACACAATCTCAAGGTTCCATCCTTTTTCTTCACAAATAGCACCGGAGCTCCCCATGGTGACACACTGGGGTGTATGAACCCCTTATCAAGTAACTCTTGCAACTGAGTTTTCAACTCCCTCAATTCAATGGGTGCCATCCTATAAGGAGCAATAGAAATGGGTGCTGTACCCGGCATTACCTCAATAGCAAACTCGATTTCCCTTTCTGGTGGTAAACCAGGCAACTCTTCAGGAAATACATCTGGGAAGTCTCTTACTGTGGGTATATTACACAGGGTTGGCTTAGCTTGTCTAGTATCAACTACGTGTGCTAGGTAAGCTTCACAGCCTTTTCTCATCAATCTTCTTGCAACTGTGGCTGAGATAACATTGGACAGGAAATCTATCCTTTCACCCACAACAGTGATCTCATTACCCTTCGAAGTTTTCAGAGAAATCCTCTTCAATTTGCAATCAACTATTGCCTGATGACGTGACAACCAGTCCATACCCAAAATCAGGTCAAACTCGTGGAAGGGCAACTCAATTAGGTCTACCGAGAATTCATACCCTTGAATCCTCAACGGGCAATCTTTATACACCTTATTCACTACCACATTGTGGCCTAGTGGATTTGTGACCAGAATGTCTCGATCACTCTCCTATACTGGAACTCCCCTCTCTATGGGTAGTTTGATGCAAATGTAGGAATGAGTGGATCCTGGATCCACCAATGCATGCACAGAAGTGTTGTAGAAGGAAAACGTACCCCTGATGACATCTGGGGCATCTTACTCCTCTTGAACTCTGATGGCATAGGCCCTGGCAAGTATTCTAGTGTCTGGCCTCTCAGCTGACTCGGATGCAGGCCTCAGTGATGGACCAGCTGCCTCAGGTTTACCAGGCTTCCTACCCCTTTGTGGTGCAGGAGCAGGTCTGTCAGTTTGTGTTGGAGCAACGGTAGTAGTCCTCTTCGGACAATTCTTGATCTAGTGTTCTGTCGATCCACACCGTAAGCATACACCAGTCATGTAGACCCTTATTTTGTGATGAGTATGTGCATTGAGGCCGTGGAAAACCCGATGATGAAAAATTATATGACTGTAAGATGTAATTGGAGGCATAGAGCTGAATTATTAATTCTGTGGCATGATCTTGAAAAAAATAAAAATAATAATAAAGTTTTAGAGAAATTAATTTAATTAAATTTAAATAAATTTTATTTTGTTTAAATTTAATATGGATAGTTCTTAAATGAATCTAACTAAGTTTAATTGGGCTCCATGGGCCTAAGAAAGCCTAGTTAGGAATTTTAAATGGGACTCATTTAATTATTTTCTAAAAATTAAAATAAAAAAATATCTCTCTCCTCCCTGGCCCCACTCTCTTCCTCACTCCCTATTGGTGCCTTCCATTTTTTTCTGTCTTCTTATTGGTTGAAACACCTCACCTGTATCCCAGTTTTATTCGAATTCTGCAATCGTAGTTGTTTAAGTCATCTAAACTTTATCACCCTAAGACTCCAAACCCTACCACACCTCTTCCTCACTCCCTATATGTGCCTTCCATTTTTTTTGTCTTCCTATTGGTTGAAACACCTCACCCATATCCCAGTCTTAATCGAATTCTGCAATCGTAGTTGTTTAAGTCATCTAAACTTTATCACCCTAAGACTCCAAACCCTATCACATTTCTCTCCCAAAACCCTATAAATACCCTACTAGAGAAGGGAAGAGGGCATGATGGGAGGAAAGAGGAAGAGAAAATTTAGAGATATTCAAGACTCTTTGAGTTCTTCCATATTTTTTCTTTTCTTCAAGAAGATTTTCATACAAGATTTCTGGAAGGTCAGTTTTTATTATTTTCTTTTCAAGATCTATGCCACACAATATTTTAATTCTATGCTCCTTGTCTTCAATTTATTTTATATGTTCATATAGATCATGTAATCATGTTTAATTTGAGGGGATACACAACTCTGCACATATTTAGTTTCTATCTCTTGTATTTTTATTATTTTTCTTTATTTTCTGAATCTGTAAAAAATTTGTAAAAATTATATTCATATTCTACACGAAATTCTATTAATTTTAGGCTCAATAATCACAAAAAAATCTTTAATATTTTTTAAGTTATGGTTGTTTGAAGTTAGGGTTCCTGTAAAACCTGATTTGCAGGATATCCGACTTGTGGAGCCCATATCTCCCTTGTTCCTTAATATTTTTGTGCAAATCTAGTGTCTAAAATTAACTTCAGAATCTTATGAATCTTTTCCAATTGGATTTGCATTCACATCTATTGTGCTTAATGAGTTATGAATTTTACAAAAAAGCAGTACGATTCTGTCACTTAAAAAAGTTACGATTTATGTAGACCATTCGGCTAGGTTTTTGTTTGATTTATAAATTTTATGATCTTGTATGATATGTAAGCTATCTTCTATAATTTTTTTATGATTTTTATGCATGTCTAACTATTTTTAAAAAATCGGAGTTCTTGCTACCATTAATCTGCCAGAATTTGAAAATTGTATATTTATGCATGTTCTTGTATTTTCTTGGGTTTTAATTGATATTTGATCTATTTTTCTGTGTTATTTTAATTCAAGAAGTGTTATGAAGTGTTTGGATCATGTTAGAAGACTTAGGCCATTAGGTAGTTGTAACTAATTAGGAATCTTAACCCTTTAGGAGACTAGAGTTAGAATCCAATGTAAATTGTTATTAATATTTTCTTTAGTTTCTTTATTTTTTTATTACAAACAAAATTGGTAAGTAGCCCTAAGGTAAGTACCAAAGAGGGCATTTGCGTGGAGCTTATATGGAGCTAAATGGGAGTAAGCCAGGGATATCATTGCCATACTAGAAGAGAAGACCCTTTTTTAAGGGTAGCTTGCCCTAATGGCAACTGCATTTACCAACAGGTAAGTAGCTCTAAACTTCTCAAATAACCATTGGCATAAAATTGTAGTAATAATAGAACTTTTATTTGGTAAATTAAAATTAACTTTGTTTTTTAATTTAACTAACTTTTGCATGTAATTAATTTAAATAAATACTTTGTAAATTAAAATTAATCTTGTTTGTAAATTAAACTAACATTGGCATGTAAATAAATTTAATTTAATACTTGGTAATTGTAAAATAAATTTGCATGTTAGAGATCTTTATTAGGTTGTGATTGTTTGGGACTTATGTGATATTAGAATAAATTAGACATGTACATAATTAACTTAGTTCAATTATCCTTAGGGTAACTTGGTGAAAATTAATTAATTAGGTTAAATAGAAACATAGGGTTATTTGAAATTGAATTTGTTTGTAAATTAAATTCCCAATAATAAATTAATTTTAGTCATCTGGTAAATATCATTTAAATCATTAGCAACCCCATAGATAGGAATTACTTGTGCATGAAAATTGTGTGTAAACAACAATTCTTTTGTGAATTACTTGCGTGTGTAGGATTAGAATTGCATTTTTTAGGATAAAGTTTAATAAAGAAATAATAAACAAGACTTCTAGAAACATTAGTAGAGGACTGGCACTCGAATTAACGAGGTTAGACCAGGCATAAGGGGTGCCTAACACCTTCCCCTTACGTACCCACTATCCCGAACCTAGACATTGGGCTATGGTAATGACGGTTGTGGAAACTCTGCAAGGAGTAAGTTGCCATCCATGACCCTTGGAAGAAACACTGAATATGTCCCGGTTATTACCCGGGTGGCAACTCCTGTCTATCTATGCCTTCGTGGCATAAATCCTTAGTACCGTGGTAGTGTTATGGGAAGACGGTACTTACCAGTGGTTTGATTCTATTAGGATTGTATGAAGTGCATGTCTAGGAAATGCTATCTAAGGAGGTGGTACTTAAGTGAGACCATTGTGACTCCACCATCTTTCCTGGGCAATACCTGGTGCATTTTATATAATTCTAATGGTTGATATTTCGCCTCACGCCCCCCTTACCCTACAGGTCACTCGCCAATAATACCCTTTGTGCCACTTCTGATAGTTCTGACAAGCAGAAGATGCAGGGGCTGTTAGTAGTATGCCCTAGAGCATATCATTTAGTATGTATCTTGTACATATTTTTATTAATAAAAAGCATTTCCACTTTTCCGTTTACATAATATATTTATGTGTAATAGAAAAGGTCCATTGATATTTTGTTAGAAATATTATTCTTAAGTTGTTAAGAATATGAGTGACAATATTTCTAGCACGAAGTATCATAAATAGGTTCACAATCGAGGATACTTCATAATAAGGACATGACTTATCCAGAAAGATTGTATTCATGTTTGTTCCCAAGTTATTTATATGAGATATAAATAAGATGGAATGGTGAGTCTCATGCCATATAAAAAACATGATAGCCACTTATAAATGATAAGTAGGCCGAGCCAGTGACACTTATGACAAGCACATGGAGTTTACTCTTGTCAATGTTTTGTCATAAATCATATCAGTGCATATAATCTTTAGACCTGAGATAGCACAGTTATCTTGTATATAGGTAGTTTGAGTTTGATACTGCTTTCATACTTGTACTGTGTATCGGTATATGGGCATGTGTTGGCTCCTACTAGTTATATATGGAGGTAGGTGTTGATCAAGATGGAATCTATTCCTCTAAGTAAATAGAGATAAAATCCTATGTTCATTTAATTGTTCTTGATGTTTCAAGTTTCTGGCCAGGACAGATCAGATGGATATAGATCCATCTAGTCAACCAATACCCATTGATGAAACATCTACAGCTGTTCCTCGTAGAACAACCAAGGTATCTCACCCACCAATGAGATATGGTTTTCTTCATGAAGAAGAACAAGAGTTGTCTACTCATGAAGAAGTAGATCATGGAGATGATCCACTTACCTATGAAGAAGCTATATCAGATATAGACTCTTCAAAATGGATTGATGCTATGAAATCCGAGATTGATTCCATGTATAAGAATCAAGTTTGGGATCTTGTTGACCCACCTGAAGGTATTATACCTATAGGGAACAAATGGGTTTTCAAGAAGAAAATTGGTTCTGATGGAAAGGTAAAGACCTATAAGGGAAGGCTAGTAGCGAAAGGGTTTTGCCAAAGGCAAGGAATCGACTATGAGGAGACTTTCTCGCCTGTTGCCATGCTTAAATCAATTAGGATTTTATTAGCAATAGCTGCAAACTATGATTATGAGATTTGGCAGATGGATGTAAAAACAGCTTTTCTCAATGGATACATTAAAGAAAACATTTTCACGGAACAACCTAGAGGATTTGAATCCCAAGATGGTTCCAAGGTATGCAAGCTAAAGCGATCCATTTATGGGTTGAAACAAGCTTCGAGGAGTTGGAACATCCGTTTTGATGAAGCCATTAAATCCTTTGGTTTTATCAAAAATGAGGATGAGCCATGTATATATAAGAAGGTTAATGACAGTGCTATCACTTTCCTTGTCTTATATGTGGATGACATACTGTTGATGGGTAAGAACACAGGTGTGTTGACGACTATAAAGGTATGGTTGTCAAATACATTTTCCATGAAAGACTTAGGGGAGGCAACCTATATTCTTGGAATTCGCATCTATAGAGATAGAGCGAAAAGAATAATTGGTTTATCCCAAAGTCTATAGTTGGAAAAGGTGTTAAAGAGGTTTAACATGCTTGATTCCAAGAGAGGATTGTTACCAGTGAGACATGGTATCCATCTTTCTAAAGAGACGTCTCCAAAGACACCTGAAGAAAGAGATAAGATGGCCATGATTTCATATGCTTCGGCTATTGGAAGTTTAATGTATGCAATGTTGTGTACTAGGCCGAATATCGCATATGCTATTAGTTTAACTAGCAGGTATCAATCCAATCCAGGTTTGGAACACTGAATAGCTGTCAAGAATATTCTTAAGTACTTGAGAAGAACTAAGGATTTATTCTTGATTTATGGAGGTGGAGACTTGCAATTGGATGGTTATACTGATTCTGATTTCCAATCAGATATCGATGATAGAAAGTCTACCTTTGGGTATGTGTTCATTTGTAATGGAGGTACAGTCAGTTGGAAGAGTTCCAAGCAGCACATTGCAGATTCCGCTCTGAGGTGAGTATATTCTTTGCATCGAGATCTTTGCAAAGGAAGCTGTTTGGATAAAGAAGTTCTTGACAGAACTTACAGTAGTTCCTTCCATTGAGTCAGCAGTTCCACTACACTGTGACAATAATGGAGTAGTCATAAAGGCTAAGGAACTAAGGTCTCACCCAAAATCCAAACACATAGAAAGGCACTACCACATTATCAGAGATATAGTTGGGCAAGGCGATATAGCTATGCAGAAAAATAACTCAGTTAGACCGACATCTTGAGAAGATGGGTGTAAGGTATTATAATGAATGGCTCTAGTGCTAGTGGGAGATTGTTAGTAGTATGCCCTAGAGCTTATCATTTAGTATGTATCTTGTACATATTTTTATTAATAAAAGGCATTTCCACTTTTCCGTTTACATAATATATTTATGTGTAATAGAAAAGGTCCATTGATATTTTGTTAGAAATATTATTCTTAAGTTGTTAAGAATATGAGTGACAATATTTCTAGCACGAAGTATCATAAATAGGTTCACAATCGAGGATACTTCATAATAAGGACATGACTTATCCAGAAAGATTGTATTCATGTTTGTTCCCAAGTTATTTATATGAGATATAAATAAGATGGAATGGTGAGTCTCATGCCATATAACAAACATGATAGGCACTTATAAATGATAAGTAGGCCGAACCAGTGACACTTATGACAAGCACATGGAGTTTACTCTTGTCAATATTTTGTCATAAATAATATCAGTGCATATAATCTTTAGACCTGAGATAGCACAGTTATCTTGTATATAGGTAGTTTGAGTTTGATACTGCTTTCATACTTGTACTGTGTATGGGTATATGGGCATGTGTTGGCTCCTACTAGTTATATATGGAGGTAGGTGTTGATCAAGATGGAATCTGTTCCTCTAAGTAAATAGAGATAAAATCCTATGTTCATTTAATTGTTCTTGATGTTTCAAGTTCCTGGCCAGGACAGATAGCTTTATTCAGAAAAGTGTTTCTGATGAGAAAATCTTTTTAATCAAGAACTGGAATTAAAAGAGAACATAATATTAATTGTAACACCCCCGTTGTATAGCCTGGTATATTTCACTGTTCCGGTGACCGGTGTCGGTCCGGACAATTAATGGGATTAGGGCCACACTTAAGACAACATGAGAAGCCATAAACACAAATAATTAGTAATGTTTAATTAGTTAACTACAAATAAGAAAAACAGAATATAAGAGGTTAAACGAGCCGAGAGTCACAGCGATGAGTGACCTCCTCGGGAACGCCTGCGAAGTCATTTTAAACTCAAATTTCGAACCGTAAAAAGTGACGCTGCGGTCCTTAGGACCCTTATGAACACAGTGGAAAAGAGAAAATCACGAAAAAGAGCTGTTAAGTCAGTCAAATAATTAGGTCAGGGAACCGGAAGAAATATTGGATTATTTGCAAACCGGGATGAACCGGCGAGGGGCGATTTGGTCAATTGACCCCGAGAGCTGACTCCTGACCTAACCGTCAAATAAAATCAGAGAAAAGAAAATTTCGGAATCGAGAATTAAATTAAAGAACTAATAGAAAAAAATAAATAGAAAAAAAAAAGAAAGAAGTTAGAAAAGTCAAAGGTGATGTCATAAAAGAATTTATTTAAATGAATTATTAAATTGTGACTTTGTGGTCTTCCATAAGCAAAATAAAAAGAAAAGAAATTGGTTTTTTTTCTTCTTCATTTCACAACCTTCATCTCCTCTCTCATCTCTCTCTTTTTCTTAACTCTCCATCTCCACAAACTCCATTAAAGCTCAATTTTGAGCTTGTATATCATAAAATTTCACCATAGAAAAATTAGCCACCATAGTTAAAGCTTATCTAGGCAACTTGAGAAGAGGATTGAGCAAGAAAGAAAGAAAGAAAGAAGAACAAAAGTTAGGGTTTTGAAGATTTAAGAAAGGTTAGTGTGTTAACTCATTATATTACTTCTTTAAATGCATATGCAATGGTTGACATGAGCTTAGAAGTTATGAAATGAAATAAAAACATGGGAGAAGGACCAAACTGAAATTTGGGCAGCTTGAGAGGAGTATGATTTACATGAATTTGATGCATTAGAATAAGTTTAAAAGCTTTGATTAGTGAATGGTTAAGGTTAAGTGCACTAGTTGTGATTTAATGTATGAGATGGAAGAGCTAGGGTTTGAATGTTAGGGTTTTGAGGCAAAATTTTGGAGAAATGGATAAATGATATCTTGGACCTATTGTGAAGTGAAATAATGGTCAATTATGACCAAATAACTTCTGTGGGAATGATAGAAAACTAAACCAAATTCGTAGGTCAATGGTCATGCTGCTGGCAGCATGACCAAACCCACTTTGAAGGACCAAAACTCAAATTTTACAAGTCCAATTGATATGCCACCAATTGGAGATGAAAATAGAATTAAAAGAGCACAATTTTCATTAAGGAACCATAGCCAAAAACTGACCAAAACTTGGTGAAACAATTGACCAAAGTGAGTTGATAGCAGGCTGCCACTGCACTAAACTGAACAAATGAACAGTAACTGTTCATTTGGTCATAACTCGAGCTAGGTAGGTCAAATTGACCTGAAATTTTACCAGCAATTAGATATGATATAGACCTAAAACTTTCATGAAGAACACCAACCCAAATTAGGCCATTAACTCATTCAAATCATTGAGCAAAGTTAAATTTACTGTACTGAGATTCTGCAGAATTTTCATTGAGCAGCAATGTTTGGATGGTTATAACTCTCTCTAGAAAACTCGGATTTAGGCGATTCTTGAACCGATGGAAACCTAAGACATAGTAAAACATTTCATATGAAGAAAGTGAGACCAAATTATGAACTTAACTTGATCAAATTATTAACCAAAGTTGGACCAAAAATCTGCTAGCACCAAAATCTCAGTATGAACAGTACACGTGAACAGTAAACTTATTTTGGCCATAACTTGAGCTACAAAACTCCGATTGAGGTGATCCAAAAATGAGAATACACCTAAGACAATAAGGAACATTTTCTATGAAGGAAGTTTTGTCAAATTCCAACAGTAGATCGACCAATGGAACAGTGCAACTTCGGAGAACCAAAACTGAAAATTGGCAATTTTGCTAAAATGACCTAAGCTTTGAGAAAATGACCAAAACCAACAAGTTTAGTGACCAAAATGTGGTATGTGGGTGAAGTTAGAGTTCCCATACCTAGTAAGCCTTAAAAAGTCAACTATTTGACTGGAATAGTGCAGTGAATAGTAACCCGAAACATAAAATTTCGAGAACGTCGAATTTAAAACGTTAGAGCTAAGTTTATTTTGGATTTATTTTAAGTTCTAGTACTGAAACATTGTAAAATTGCGTGTTTCAGTGGAAAAGAATACCGGGACAGAACTCGAGGAGTAGAGTCAAGGCCAACAGGCGACTCGTTTGAGGTTTGTGCACAACATATACTTTTATAATCATCTTTTGCATATCGTTTTGAACAATATGAAATATTGGATTATGGCATTTTTATGATGTTTGATCTAAATTGTTGAAAGTTATTATGTATATTTGAAAAGATAATGTTTAGCAAATTGTTAAGATAAGTTTTGAAACCACAGTGTCATGACCACATATTTGAACACCTCACTAGCACGACTAGTGGGGGTAATTAGTTTCGAATTTTGATTCCTTCTCTGGAGAAGTGTTGAGGTGTGCCAGTAGAAGAGGATGTGAATGGATATCCATATATTTGAGCTAGCTAGCCTTGTGATATGATTTCTCTTTAGCCTCTGGCTATTGAGATTCATGTGATTTCTCTTTAGCCTCTGGCTATTGAGATTCTATTTGTTTCGAATGGCATGATCTAGCTGTGAGTTTTATGAAATGTGTTTTGATACTTTGAAATGAACTTGGTTTACATGTAAAATCTTACAATGCATAATTGTATTTAATTTCCATGTTTAGCCAAATTTTTGAATGAATGTGCTTTAAGTTTTGCATAAAGATTATTTTAGTATATTGTGCACCACTGAGTCCTAGTATTCAGCGATAGCTTTATTCTTGTCATGAGATACAAAGACTAGAGGAGCAGCAGATCAATCTTGAGGTGTGAGAAGCTACCACCTAAAGTTTTTGGGTATAATTTATACCCTAATCAGTAAATATTTCTTTTGATGTATATATTGCACATAAATGTATGGACATGTACATGGGTCTTGGCGGCTTGTACAAAGTTTGTATAAAAGTTGTAATAAATTTTAATTTGGACTTTTTGAATGTAAATTTTAGTATGATGAATATATAAATTGTTTATCTTGAATGGAATATGAATAAATGATATTGATGGACAGTATTTTGAGAATTTTTTAACTTGTGAATTTTGAGAAATTGGTTGAGATTTAGTATGAATTTGAAGCAGTGGTTAGATAATTATTGGAAGTGCTTTTATTTCAGGTATTTGAAGAACGGTTTTCTCAAAATACAGAGGAAACTCTGTCAAAATTTTTATAAGATTTGCGGAAAACTAAAATGGCCAAAAATATTAATTAGTTTTAATTTCAACTAAATGTTTTAAACACTTATTAGAAATGCTCACCACTTGTCAAAGAAAAGAAAATTGTTTTAAAATCCCTTGTAGGGTACTTAATGAGTTATCGGTAGGTGAAGTTCGGTAGTTCATTAGGTATTCTACGGGATCATGTTATGCCTTACAGAGGGGTAAGGTGTGACATTCATAGTAAATGGAGTTTGACATAAACCATGACTCCAGCTTGAGTTGGGATTTTGTAACAGAGAGATTCTAGTGCATGGTAACATATGATTATAGGTTCATTTAAGGTAAACCTTATTACTAATTGGGTGGCCATGGCATGCTATGCTAGGTGTTAACCATGGTCTATGAGGTTCATAAAATGATTTAGAGAAATCATTTATGGTAAGAAAGAGTTCTGATGATATTAAGAGTTGATATCATGTCTCATTGCCAATTAGTGATGAGCCTATTAAGTCACACACATACACAAGTTATCACCTAATTAAATATGATTTAATTAATTAATTAAAGAGTTTAATTGATTAATTAAATAGGTTTGGTTTGCAATTAGTTTGCAAAGTCCCTAGCATGACTTGAAACCAAATCTAGATTATTGGATGTATAATATAAGTTAAATTTATATTTAAAGTGTTTAAATATGAATTTAATTAATGAGAAATTAATTAATAGAGATTAATTAATTAATTTATATTTGATATAAATTAATTAGAAGAAGAAAAATAATTATTTTGGGTTGAGAACTCAAAATTAAGACACAGGGGCATTTTGGTCATTTTGCAGTGTGACACGTGGCACCATGAAATGGTGACACATGGCATAACACATAAGCTTGCCAAATGTTTTTTAATCACGTAAGATGATTAAAATCAAGATTAAATATAGGTTTGACACTTGGCACAATGTGATTGGGTCACTTAAACCTAGAGCTAATCAAAGGGTGATATGTGGCAAGGGTTTAATGTGTTAACCTAGCTATTTAAGTGTTGTTATGAGAAAATAAAATACAACCAGCAGCCACACTCCTTGGTCACGCCATTTTGCAGCCCTCCCTCTATTCTTCTTCATCTCTCATCAATTCAAAGAGATTAGCCATCAATCTCTTGAATTAAGAACACTAGAAATTGTTTCTAGTGTCCTGTTTACATCTCTAATCTCTTAAAAGGCAGAACTTGAATTTCTAATTAGCAGAAAAGGCTTTAGAAGCTGTTCAAGGGCTGCCATAGGTGTTCTTGGTGTGGACAAGCTAGAGGGACAACATCTGGTGTCCTGAAGACGAATCTCAAAGGCGCAGACACGCTGCAGTGCATCAAGAGGTTAGTGTAATCGTTCTTGATTTAATCTAGGGTTCTAAAATTAATCTGATTAATTTTAAAATCTTAAATGGCAAATACAGATCCAAAAACATATTAAAAGAGTTTTAATATGTTGTTTATCATTGAAATCAAATAGATAAAAATAAATCTTGCATGATGCATGTGACCCTAGGTGAAAATTTTTGAATCCAATGATATAAACTTGTGTTTTTCACACTTCCGTTCCTTCAATTGGTATCAAAGCCACTATATTTGCCATTTAGATTGTTGATTATATGATTTAATTGTGTGTTTGATCATGAGATCAAAAGTTCATTGCTGGTTGCAAAGCAAGGTGGCAGCATACTTGAAAAAACACCATCAATGGTGCGCATGGTTTGGCTTCCATGGGTGGTTTAAGGTTTGGCTTTTAATTCTACAATTGTTGTATGATCTAAGGCCTATTCTTTGACTAATTAAAGTGTTTAATTAGTAGTTTTTATCACACAATTAAATTATGATTCAAATCAGAATTTTAAAAATTGTTTGAATGTGATTCAAATCTGAATTTTAAAAGTTGTTTGAATGTGATTCAAATCTGAATTTTTAAAGTTGTTTGAATCATATTTAAATCTGATTTTTTAAAGTTGATTGAATAATATTCAGATATGATTTTTTAAAAAATGTTTGAATGTGATTGAAATCTGATTTTTCAAAAAATGTTTGAATGTGATTCAAATCTGAATTTTTAAAGTTGTTTGAATGTGATTCAAATCTGAATTTTTAAATTTGTTTGAATGAGATTCAAATCTGAATTTTTAAATTTATTTGAATCATATTCAAATCTGGATTTTTAAGTTGAATATGAGATATTCAATTTAATTTAAGTATGTATGTTTTATTTAATTGTTAAATAGTGATATGCATGATGGATGATCATGGACTATAAAAGACCAATGTGATTGGATTTATTTCTTTTATGTTTCTTTGGGATTGTAAATTAATTAATTTATTTTAATTTATTTTGGGCATGTATTATTAAGTTTGTAATAATTTTTGGGTTGTAATTTCATTTATTTAAGTTCTTGTAAATTCGCCTTGGTATGCCAAGGATTACTATGTAATATTCGATTGCAAGAAGTTCAAGGAGGTCAAGAGCATTGGTGGGAACAGTGGGAGGAATTCAAGATCAAGTGTTGATTATGTACTCCTTCCGCAACTCTTGTAAAATGAATGAATGAAATGCACCTAGGAATGCCCTGATTCAATTCTTGGTGGCTCAGAATTGAATCCCTTAGAAAGTCCATGATCATACCATATTTACTGCTTATCCATGAATGCATGAGATGTATGGGAATGTATGCAATTATATGATATATGCATGCTAAATGGATAATGTGCAAAGTGAGACCTTAATAGTAATTAGAACGACCATAAAATCTTCCAAACAAAAGATTAAGTTGGAAATGCTATAATTAAAGTAATTATAACATAGGCCCTCCATTGGGGCAATTATTTTAAGAAATTTTAAATAGTTGCATGAGATGCAATTAATTTAAGAGATTTTCTTAAGAATAATTGTTAAGCATGAGATGTTGTAAATATGTAAATGGTTTTGTGGCCAATATTGGATGTACCTGAGGACATTAAAATTATTTGCATAATTACTGGCTCAATGGGATCAACTTAACTAATGCAAGATAAGTCAATAATGGATGTACCTGAGATTTTGAGCATTAGGGGCTAGGTAAAGGATTGAACCTCACATGAGATGTGATGGGCAAGGAGTTTCTCACTTATAGTTTATTGTAATTCCAATAATGGATGTACCTGAGGATGATCAATAGAATTATAAGAATTCAATCACCCACTAGAAATCCATCCAACTAGGATTTCCGTTTCCTACTTTGGAAGTGTAGGATTCGCTAAGTTAGTGGGAGGACCAATTTGATTAAAAGACCATAATCATTTTGGTTAATTACATGATACATTTACTAATTAATCTGGTTATTTTCTGCAGTTAATTTTGTGATAAAAATGAGCACAAAACAACCACCACCATCCAATATCCTTGCAAGCATACTTGATCACAATAGGTTGACTGGACCTAATCTGTCTGATTGGCTAAGAAATTTGAAACTTGTCCTGAACCTTGAACATATAGGATATGTTCTAGATTCAAATGTTCCTGGTCTCTTACCTCTAGAGGCCACACAAGAGGAACATGATACTTTGGACAAGTGGAAGGAGCATGATATGAGAGCTAAGTGTTACATGCTTGCTTCCATGAGTAATGAGTTACAGAAGCAACATGAGAACATGCAGAGTGCGAGTGAGATCCTCCTTCACCTACAAGAGTTGTATGGTGAGCACAGCAGGAATGCTAGGTATGAGATATCTAGACAGCTATTCCGTATGAGGATGTCTGAGGGACAGAATATTGGGGATCATGTCCACAAGATGATTCGGTTGATTGAGCAGTTGGAACATTTTGACTTCAACATGGATTTCCAACTACAGACGGATTTGATCCTTCAGTCCCTTCCTGAGTCTTTTGGGAATTTTGTGACAAATTTCCATATGACTAAACAGAAATACACCTTAGCTGGTTTACTCAACATGCTGGTTATTGCCCAAAAGAATATGCCAGGCAATAAAGGAAAAGAGGTAACTTTGGTTGCATTTTCTTCTGCTGGAAAGTCCAACAAGAAGAAGGGCAATAGGAAAAAGAAACCTCTGATTCCTGGTCCTTCCAAGAAAATAGCTAAACAGAAAAGGAAGACTAAAGCTGATGGAGGCAAAGGAAAGTGTTTCCACTGCCAACAGGAAAGTGTTTCCATTGCCAGTAAGAAAGTGTTTCCACTGGCCAGAGTATAGCAATCTAAATGAAAGCAATGCCATGGTGAAAACCAACTCAAGTTCAAAATATTTTGGCACTTAAGGTTATGTCATGTTGCAGAAGATAGGATTGCAAAACTGGAGAAAATGGGGATTCTATCCTCATTTGGCTCTGAGCCTACTCCAACTTGTGAATCTTGCCTTCAGGGTAAAATGACTAGGTCACCCTTTGTTGGACAAGGGCTAAGAGTTGAAAATATTTTGGAGCTAATACATAGTGATGTATGTGGTCCATTTAAAGAAATGGCTAGAGGGGGTTTTCATTATTTTATTACCTTTACTGATGATAAATCAAGGTTTGGGTATTTGTATTTGATGAAATACAAACATGAATCTTTTGAAAAGTTCAAAGAATTTAAATCTGAAGTAGAAAATCAAACAGGAAAGAATATTAAAGCTCTTCGATCAGATCGTGGAGGTGAATATTTGAGTACTGAATTTGATGAATACTTGAGAGAGCATGGCATTGTTTCTCAGCTGACTCCTTCAGGAACGCCACAGTTGAATGGTGTATCTGAAAGGAGAAATCGTACCCTATTGGATATGGTACGTAGTATGATGAGCTATACTAATATGCCAATCTTCTTTTGGGGATTTGCATTAGAATCAGCTTTGTATATTCTGAATAGGATTCCATCAAAATCAGTTTCTTCCACACCTTATGAGATATGGCATGGAAGAAAACCAAGTCTTAAGCATGTTAAGATTTGGGGTTGTCTAGCTCATATCATAAAGCTGAACACTGATAAATTGGAGACCAGATCAGAAAAAAGGTCGGTTTGTTGGATATCCAAAAGATAGTTTTTGATATTATTTTTATTTGCCTACTTCACAAAAGGTTGTGATAAGTAGAGATGCCACATTTCTTGAACAACAGTTTGTTCAAGAAGGAGGCAAAGACATGGCAAATAGAGTTAGAATTGGAGAATTCTGACCAACCAACAGATCAGATGGATATAGATCCATCTAGTCAACCAATACCCGTTGATGAAACATCTACAGCTGTTCCTCGTAGAACAACCAGGGTATCTCACCCACCAGTGAGATATGGTTTTCTTCATGAAGAAGAACAAGAGTTGTCTACTCATGAAGAAGTAGATCACGGAGATGATCCACTTACCTATGAAGAAGCTATATCAGATATAGACTCTTCAAATTGGATTGATGCTATGAAATCCGAGATTGATTCCATGTATAAGAATCAAGTTTGGGATCTTGTTGACCCACCTGAAGGTATTATACCTATAGGGAACAAATGGGTTTTCAAGAAGAAAATTGGTTCTGAAGGAAAGGTAAAGACCTATAAGGCAAGGCTAGTAGCGAAAGGGTTTCGCCAAAGACAAGGAATCGACTATGAGGAGACTTTTTCGCCTATTGCCATGCTTAAATCAATTAGGATTTTATTAGCAATAGCTGCATACTATGATTATGAGATTTGGCTGATGGATGTAAAAATAGCTTTTCTCAATGGATACATTAAAGAAAACATTTTCATGGAACAACCTAGAGGATTTGAATCCCAAGATGGTTCCAAGGTATGCAAGCTAAAGTTATCCATTTATGGGTTAAAACAAGCTTCGAGGAGTTGGAACATCCGTTTTGATGAAGCCATTAAATCCTTTGGTTTTATAAAAAATGAGGATGAGCCATGTATATATAAGAAGGTTAATGACAGTGCTATCACTTTCCTCGTCTTATATGTGGATGACATACTGTTGATGGGTAATGACACAGGTATGTTGACGACTATAAAGGTATGGTTGTCAAATACATTTTCCATGAAAGACTTAGGGGAGGCAACCTATATTCTTGGAATTCGCATCTATAGAGATAGAGATAAAAGAATAATTAGTTTATCCCAAAGTCTATACTTGGAAAAGGTGTTAAAGAGGTTTAACATGCTTGATTCTAAGAGAGGATTGTTATCAGTGAGACATGGTATCCATCTTTCTAAAGAGATGTCTCCAAAGACACCTGAAGAAAGAGATAAGATGGCCAGGATTCCATATGCTTCGGCTATTGGAAGTTTAATGTATGCAATGTTGTGTACTAGGCCGAATATCGCATATGCTGTTAGTTTGACTAGCAGGTATCAATCCAATCCAGGTTTGGAACACTTAATAGCTGTCAAGAATATTCTTAAGTACTTGAGAAGAACTAAGGATTTATTCTTGATTTATGGAGGTGGAGACTTGCAATTGGATGGTTATACTGATTCTGATTTCCAATCAGATATCGATGATAGAAAGTCTACCTTTGGGTATGTGTTCATTTGTAATGGAGGTGCAGTCAGTTGGAAGAGTTCCAAACAGAGCACGACTGCAGATTCCACTACAGAGGCTGAGTATATTGCTGCATCGAGTCGCAAAGGAAGCTGTTTGGATAAAGAAGTTCATGACAGAACTTACAGTAGTTCCTTCCATTGAGTCAGGAGTTCCACTACACTGTGACAATAATGGAGCAGTCATACAGGCTAAGGAACTAAGGTCTCACCCAAAATCCAAACATATAGAAAGGCACTACCACATTATCAGAGATATAGTTGGGCAAGGCGATATAGCCATGCAGAAAAATAACATCAGCTGAAAAAATCCAGCTGATCCATTCACTAAGCTTTTGTCACAAGCTCAGTTAGACCGACATCTTGAGAAGATGGGTCTAAGGTATTGTAATGAATGGCTCTAGTGCTAGTGGGAGATTGTTAGTAGTATGCCCTAGAGCATATCATTTAGTATGTATCTTGTACATATTTTTATTAATAAAAGGCATTTCCACTTTTGCATTTACATAATATATTTATGTGTAATAGAAAAGGTCCATTGATATTTTTTTAGAAATATTATTCTTAAGTTGTTAAGAATATGAGCGATAATATTTCTAGCACGAAGTATCATAAATAGGTTCACAATCGAGGATACTTCATAATAAGGACATGACTTATCCAGAAAGATTGTATTCATGTTTGTTCCCAAGTTATTTATATGAGATATAAATAAGATGGAGTGGTGAGTCTCATGCCATATAACAAACATGATAGGCACTTATAAATGATAAGTAGGCCGAACTCGTGACACTTATGACAAGCACATGGAGTTTACTCTTGTCAATGTTTTGTCATAAATCATATCAGTGCATATAATCTTTAGACCTGAGATAGCACAGTTATCTTGTATATAGGTAGTTTGAGTTTGATACTGCTTCCATACTTGTACTGTGTATGGGTATATGGGCATGTGTTGGATCCTACTAGTTATATATGGAGGTAGGTGTTGATCAAGATGGAATCTGTTCCTCTAAGTAAATAGAGATAAAATCCTATGTTCATTTAATTGTTCTTGATGTTTCAAGTTCCTGGCCAGGACAGATAGCTTTATTCAGAAAAGAGTTTCTGATGAGAAAATCTTTTTAATCAAGAACTGGAATTAAAAGAGAACATAATATTCATAGCAAATGGAGTTTGACATAAACCATGACTCCAGCTTGAGTTGGGATTTTGTAACAGAGAGATTCTAGTGCATGGTAACATATGATTATAGGTTCATTTAAGGTAAACCTTATTACTAATTGGGTAGCCATGGCATGCTATGCTAGGTGTTAACCATGGTCTA
Source organism: Hevea brasiliensis (assembly GCF_030052815.1). NCBI lineage: Eukaryota > Viridiplantae > Streptophyta > Magnoliopsida > Malpighiales > Euphorbiaceae > Hevea > Hevea brasiliensis. The sequence goes on from NC_079497.1 coordinate 93,047,284, forward strand.
TGAGGTTCATAAAATGATTTAGAGAAATCATTTATGGTAAGAAAGAGTTCTGATGATATTAAGAGTTGATATCATGTCTCATTGCCAATTAGTGATGAGCTTAGTAAGTCACACACATACACAAGTTATCACCTAATTAAATATGATTTAATTAATTAATTAAAAAGTTTAATTGATTAATTAAATAGGTTTGGTTTGCAATTAGTTTGCAAAGTCCCTAGCATGACTTGAAACCAAATCTAGATTATTGGATGTATAATATAAGTTAAATTTATATTTAAAGTGTTTAAATATGAATTTAATTAATGAGAAATTAATTAATAGATATTAATTAATTAATTTATATTTGATATAAATTAATTAGAAGAAGAAAAATAATTATTTTGGGTTGAGAACTCAAAATTAAGACACAGGGGCATTTTGGTCATTTTGCAGTGTGACACGTGGCACCATGAAATGGTGACACATGGCATAACACATAGGCTTGCCAAATATTTTTTAATCACGTAAGATGATTAAAATCAAGATTAAATATAGGTTTGACACTTGGCACAATGTGATTGGGTCACTTAAACCTAGAGCTAATCAAAGGGTGACATGTGGCAAGGGTTTAATGTGTTAACCTAGCTATTTAAGTGTTGTTATGAGAAAATAAAATACAACCAGCAGCCACACTCCTTGGTCATGCCATTTTGCAGCCCTCCCTCTATTCTTCTTCATCTCTCATCAATTCAAAGAGATTAGCCATCAATCTCTTGAATTAAGAACACTAGAAATTGTTTCTAGTGTCCTGTTTACATCTCTAATCTCTTAAAAGGCGGAACTTGAATTTCTAATTAGCGTAAAAGGCTTTAGAAGCTGTTCAAGGGCTGCCATAGGTGTTCTTGGTGTGGACAAGCTAGAGGGACAACATCCGTGTCCTCAAGACGAATCTCAAAGGCGCACACGCCTGCAGGCATCAAGAGGTTAGTGTAATCGTTCTTGATTTAATCTAGGGTTCTAAAATTAATCTGATTAATTTTAAAATCTTAAATGGCAAATACAGATCCAAAAACATATTAAAAGAGTTTTAATATGTTGTTTATCATTGAAATCAAATAGATAAAAATAAATCTTGCATGATGCATGTGACCCTAGGTGAAAATTTTTGAATCCAATGATATAAACTTGTGTTTTTCACACTTCCGTTCCTTCAATTGGTATCAGAGCCACTATATTTGCCATTTAGATTGTTGATTATATGATTTAATTGTGTGTTTGATCATGAGATCAAAAGTTCATTGCTGGTTGCAAAGCAAGGTGGCAGCATACTTGAAAAAACACTATCAATGGTGCGCATGGTTTGGCTTCCATGGGTGGTTTAAGGTTTGGCTTTTAATTCTACAATTGTTGTATGATCTAAGGCCTATTCTTTGACTAATTAAAGTGTTTAATTAGTAGTTTTTATCACACAATTAAATTATGATTCAAATCAGAATTTTAAAAATTGTTTGAATGTGATTCAAATCTGAATTTTAAAAGTTGTTTGAATGTGATTCAAATCTGAATTTTTAAAGTTGTTTGAATCATATTTAAATCTGATTTTTTAAAGTTGATTGAATAATATTCAGATATGATTTTTTAAAAAATGTTTGAATGTGATTGAAATCTGATTTTTCAAAAAATGTTTGAATGTGATTCAAATCTGAATTTTTAAAGTTGTTTGAATGTGATTCAAATCTGAATTTTTAAATTTGTTTGAATGAGATTCAAATCTGAATTTTTAAATTTATTTGAATCATATTCAAATCTGGATTTTTAAGTTGAATATGAGATATTCAATTTAATTTAAGTATGTATGTTTTATTTAATTATTAAATAGTGATATGCATGATGGATGATCATGGACTATAAAAGACCAATGTGATTGGATTTATTTCTTTTATGTTTCTTTGGGATTGTAAATTAATTAATTTATTTTAATTTATTTTGGGCATGTATTATTAAGTTTGTAATAATTTTTGGGTTGTAATTTCATTTATTTAAGTTCTTGTAAATTCGCCTTGGTATGCCAAGGATTACTATGTAATATTCGATTGCAAGAAGTTCAAGGAGGTCAAGAGCATTGGTGGGAACAGTGGGAGGAATTCAAGATCAAGTGTTGATTATGTACTCCTTCAGCAACTCTTGTAAAATGAATGAATGAAATGCACCTAGGAATGCCCTGATTCAATTCTTGGTGGCTCAGAATTGAATCCCTTAAAAAGTCCATGATCATACCATATTTACTGCTTATCCATGAATGCATGAGATGTATGGGAATGTATGCAATTATATGATATATGCATGCTAAATGGATAATGTGCAAAGTGAGACCTTAATAGTAATTAGAACGACCATAAAATCTTCCAAACAAAAGATTAAGTTGGAAATGCTATAATTAAAGTAATTATAACATAGGCCCTCCATTGGGGCAATTATTTTAAGAAATTTTAAATAGTTGCATGAGATGCAATTAATTTAAGAGATTTTCTTAAGAATAATTGTTAAGCATGAGATGTTGTAAATATGTAAATGGTTTTGTGGCCAATATTGGATGTACCTGAGGACATTAAAATTATTTGCATAATTACTGGCTCAATGGGATCAACTTAACTAATGCAAGATAAGTTAATAATGGATGTACCTGAGATTTTGAGCATTAGGGGCTAGGTAAAGGATTGAACCTCACATGAGATGTGATGGGCAAGGAGTTTCTCACTTATTGTTTATTGTAATTCCAATAATGGATGTACCTGAGGATGATCAATAGAATTATAAGAATTCAATCACCCACTAGAAATCCATCCAACTAGGATTTCCGTTTCCTACTTTGGAAGTGTAGGATTCGCTAAGTTTGTGGGAGGACCAATTTGATTAAAAGACCATAATCATTTTGGTTAATTACATGATACATTTACTAATTAATCTGGTTATTTTCTGCAGTTAATTTTGTGATAAAAATGAGCACAAAACAACCACCACCATCCAATATCCTTGCAAGCATACTTGATCACAATAGGTTGACTGGACCTAATCTGTCTGATTGGCTAAGAAATTTGAAACTTGTCCTGAACCTTGAACATATAGGATATGTTCTAGATTCAAATGTTCCTGGTCCCTTACCTCCAGAGGCCACACAAGAGGAACATGATACTTAGGACAAGTGGAAGGAGCATGATATGAGAGCTAAGTGTTACATGCTTGCTTCCATGAGTAATGAGTTACAGAAGCAACATGAGAACATGCAGAGTGCGAGTGAGATCCTCCTTCACCTACAAGAGTTGTATGGTGAGCACAAAGCAGAATGCTAGGTATGAGATATCTAGATGCCTATTCCGTATGAGGATGTCCGAGGGATGTAATATTGGGGATCATGTCCACAAGATGATTCGGTTGATTGAGCAGTTGGAACATCTTGACTTCAACATGGATTTCCAACTACAGACGGATTTGATCCTTCAGTCCCTTCCTGAGTCTTTTGGGAATTTTGTGACAAATTTCCATATGACTAAACAGGAATACACCTTAGCTGGTTTACTCAACATGCTGGTTATTGCCCAAAAGAATATGCCAGGCAATAAAGGAAAAGAGGTAGCTTTGGTTGCATCTTCTTCTGCTAGAAAGTCCAACAAGAAGAAGGGCAATAGGAAAAAGAAACCTCTGATTCTTGGTCCTTCTAAGAAAATAGCTAAACAGAAAAGGAAGACTAAAGCTGATGGAGGCAAAGGAAAGTGTTTCCACTGCCAACAGGAAAGTGTTTCCATTGCTAGTAAGAAAGTGTTTCCACTGACCAGAGTATAGCAATCTAAGTAAAAGCAATGCCATGGTGAAAACAAACTCAAGTTCAAAATATTTTGGGCACTTAAGGTTATGTCATGTTGCAGAAGATAGGATTGCAAAACTGGAGAAAATGGGGATTTTATCCTCATTTGGCTCTGAGCCTACTCCAACTTGTGAATCTTGCCTTCAGGGTAAAATGACTAGGTCACCCTTTGTTGGACAAGGGCTAAGAGTTGAAAATATTTTGGAGCTAATACATAGTGATGTACGTGGTCCATTTAAAGAAATGGCTAGAGGTGGTTTTCATTATTTTATTACCTTTACTGATGATAAATCAAGGTTTGGGTATTTGTATTTGATGAAATACAAACATGAATCTTTTGAAAAGTTCAAAGAATTTAAATCTGAAGTAGAAAATCAAACAGGAAAGAATATTAAAGCTCTTCGATCAGATCGTGGAGGTGAATATTTGAGTACTGAATTTGATGAATACTTGAGAGAGCATGGCATTGTTTCTCAGCTGACTCCTTCAAGAATGCCACAGTTGAATGGTGTATCTGAAAGGAGAAATCGTACCCTATTGGATATGGTACGTAGTATGATGAGCTATACTAATATGCCAATCTTCTTTTGGGGATTTGCATTAGAATCAGCTTTGTATATTCTGAATAGGATTCCATCAAAATCAGTTTCTTCCACACCTTATGAGATATGGCATGGAAGAAAACCAAGTCTTAAGCATGTTAAGATTTGGGGTTGTCCAGCTTATATCAAAAAGCTGAACACTGATAAATTGGAGACCAGATCAGAAAAAAGGTCGGTTTGTTCGATATCCAAAAGATAGTTTTTGATATTATTTTTATTTGCCTACTTCACAAAAGGTTGTGATAAGTAGAGATGCCACATTTCTTGAACAACAGTTTGTTCAAGAAGGAGGCAAAGACATGGCAAATAGAGTTAGAATTGGAGAATTCTGACCAACCAACAGATCAGATGGATATAGATCCATCTAGTCAACCAATACCCGTTGATGAAACATCTACAGCTGTTCCTCGTAGAACAACCAGGATATCTCACCCACCAGTGAGATATGGTTTTCTTCATGAAGAAGAATAAGAGTTGTCTACTCATGAAGAAGTAGATCATGGAGATGATCCACTTACCTATGAAGAAGCTATATCAGATATAGACTCTTCAAAATGGATTGATGCTATGAAATCCGAGATTGATTCCATGTATAAGAATCAAGTTTGGGATCTTGTTGACCCACCTGAAGGTATTATACCTATAGGGAACAAATGGGTTTTCAAGAAGAAAATTGGTTCTGATGGAAAGGTAAAGACCTATAAGGCAAGGCTAGTAGCGAAAGGGTTTCGCCAAAGGCAAGGAATCGACTATGAGGAGACTTTCTCGCCTATTGCCATGCTTAAATCAATTAGGATTTTATTAGCAATAGCTGCATACTATGATTATGAGATTTGGCTGATGGATGTAAAAACAGCTTTTCTCAATGGATACATTAAAGAAAACATTTTCATGGAACAACCTAGAGGATTTGAATCCCAAGATGGTTCCAAGGTATGCAAGCTAAAGTTATCCATTTATGGGTTAAAACAAGCTTCGAGGAGTTGGAACATCCGTTTTGATGAAGCCATTAAATCCTTTGGTTTTATCAAAAATGAGGATGAGCCATGTATATATAAGAAGGTTAATGACAGTGCTATCACTTTCCTCGTCTTATATGTGGATGACATACTGTTGATGGGTAATGACACAGGTATGTTGACGACTATAAAGGTATGGTTGTCAAATACATTTTCCATGAAAGACTTAGGGGAGGCAACCTATATTCTTGGAATTCGCATCTATAGAGATAGAGATAAATGAATAATTGGTTTATCCCAAAGTCTATACTTGGAAAAGGTGTTAAAGAGGTTTAACATGCTTGATTCCAAGAGAGGATTGTTATCAGTGAGACATGGTATCCATCTTTCTAAAGAGATGTCTCCAAAGACACCTGAAGAAAGAGATAAGATGGCCAGGATTCCATATGCTTCGGCTATTGGAAGTTTAATGTATGCAATGTTGTGTACTAGGCCGAATATCGCATATGCTGTTAGTTTGACTAGCAGGTATCAATCCAATCCAGATTTGGAACACTTAATAGCTGTCAAGAATATTCTTAAGTACTTGAGAAGAACTAAGGATTTATTCTTGATTTATGGAGGTGGAGACTTGCAATTGGATGGTTATACTGATTCTGATTTCCAATCAGATATCGATGATAGAAAGTCTACCTTTGGGTATGTGTTCATTTGTAATGGAGGTGCAGTCAGTTGGAAGAGTTCCAAACAGAGCACGACTGCAGATTCCACTACAGAGACTGAGTATATTGTCGCATCGATGTCGCAAAGGAAGTCGTTTGGATAAAGAAGTTCATGACAGAACTTACAAGAGTTCCTTCCATTGAGTCGGAGTTCCACTACATCGTGACAATAATGAAGCGATCATACAAAGCTAAGGAACTAAGGTCTCACCCAAAATCCAAACACATAGAAAGGCACTACCACATTATCAGAGATATAGTTGGGCAAGGCGATATAGCCATGCAGAAAAATAACATCAGCTGAAAAAATCCAGCTGATCCATTCACTAAGCTTTTGTCACAAGCTCAGTTAGACTGACATCTTGAGAAGATGGGTCTAAGGTATTGTAATGAATGGCTCTAGTGCTAGTGGGAGATTGTTAGTAGTATGCCCTAGAGCATATCATTTAGTATGTATCTTGTACATATTTTTATTAATAAAAGGCATTTCCACTTTTCCGTTTACATAATATATTTATGTGTAATAGAAAAGGTCCATTGATATTTTTTTAGAAATATTATTCTTAAGTTGTTAAGAATATGAGCAATAATATTTCTAGCACGAAGTATCATAAATAGGTTCACAATCGAGGATACTTCATAATAAGGACATGACTTATCCAGAAAGATTGTATTCATGTTTGTTCCCAAGTTATTTATATGAGATATAAATAAGATGGAATGGTGAGTCTCATGCCATATAACAAACATGATAGGCACTTATAAATGATAAGTAGGCCGAACCAGTGACACTTATGACAAGCACATGGAGTTTACTCTTGTCAATGTTTTGTCATAAATCATATCAGTGCATATAATCTTTAGACCTGAGATAGCACAGTTATCTTGTATATAGGTAGTTTGAGTTTGATACTGCTTCCATACTTGTATTGTGTATGGGTATATGGGCATGTGTTGGATCCTACTAGTTATATATGGAGGTAGGTGTTGATCAAGATGGAATCTGTTCCTCTAAGTAAATAGAGATAAAATCCTATGTTCATTTAATTGTTCTTGATGTTTCAAGTTCTGCCAGACAGATAGCTTTATTCGTAAAAGAGTTTCGATGAGAAAATCTTTTTAATCAAGAACTGGAATTAAAAGAGAACATAATATTCATAGCAAATGGAGTTTGACATAAACCATGACTCCAGCTTGAGTTGGGATTTTGTAACAGAGAGATTCTAGTGCATGGTAACATATGATTATAGGTTCATTTAAGGTAAACCTTATTACTAATTGGGTAGCCATGGCATGCTATGCTAGGTGTTAACCATGGTCTATGAGGTTCATAAAATGATTTAGAGAAATCATTTATGGTAAGAAAGAGTTCTGATGATATTAAGAGTTGATATCATGTCTCATTGCCAATTAGTGATGAGCCTAGTAAGTCACACACATACACAAGTTATCACCTAATTAAATATGATTTAATTAATTAATTAAAGAGTTTAATTGATTAATTAAATAGGTTTGGTTTGCAATTAGTTTGCAAAGTCCCTAGCATGACTTGAAACCAAATCTAGATTATTGGATGTATAATATAAGTTAAATTTATATTTAAAGTGTTTAAATATGAATTTAATTAATGAGAAATTAACTAATAAAGATTAATTAATTAATTTATATTTGATATAAATTAATTAGAAGAAGAAAAATAATTATTTTGGGTTGAGAACTCAAAATTAAGACACAGGGGCATTTTGGTCATTTTGCAGTGTGACACGTGGCACCATGAGATGGTGACACATGGCATAACACATAAGCTTGCCAAATGTTTTTAATCATGTAAGATGATTAAAATCAAGATTACATATAGATTTGACACTTGGCACAATGTGATTGGGTCACTTAAACCTAGAGCTAATCAAAGGGTGATATGTGGCAAGGGTTTAATGTGTTAACCTAGCTATTTAAGTGTTGTTATGAGAAAATAAAATACAACCAGCAGCCACACTCCTTGGTCACGCCATTTTGCAGCCCTCCCTCTATTCTTCTTCATCTCTCATCAATTCAAAGAGATTAGCCATCCATCTCTTGAATTAAGAATACTAGAAATTGTTTCTAGTGTCCTGTTTACATCTCTAATCTCTTAAAAGGCAGAACTTGAATTTCTAATTAGTAGAAAAGGCTTTAGAAGCTGTTCAAGGGCTGCCATAGGTGTTCTTGGTGTGGACAAGCTAGAGGGACAACATCTAGTGTCCTGAAGACAAATCTCAAAGGCGCAGACACGCTGCAGTGCATCAAGAGGTTAGTGTTATCGTTCTTGATTTAATCTAGGGTTCTAAAATTAATCTGATTAATTTTAAAATCTTAAATGGCAAATACAGATCCAAAAACATATTAAAAGAGTTTTAATATGTTGTTTATCATTGAAATCAAATAGATAAAAATAAATCTTGCATGATGCATGTGACCCTAGGTGAAAATTTTTGAATCCAATGATATAAACTAGTGTTTTTCACGCTTCCGTTCCTTCAGGGGCTGGTCCCCTAAACACCGTCCCTGGAAAGCTACCCATTGATGGTGTGGACTGGCCTCTCCTAGGTGTGAACTGTGGTCTGGGCCCCTGGGACTGGCCCTGACCCTGTTGTGGTCCTGAACTCTGAGTAGGAGAAACCTTACTCTTCTTACTGGGGGCAGAAAATGTACTGGACTGACCTGGACCTCTCTTCTGCTGTCTTTCCCTTCTATTTTGTTCATTGATTTTGACCCTTTCCACTTTTGATGAAGCATCCACTAGCTTAGCAAAATCTATGATTTCCAACGCTGTGATCATGACTTTGATGTTGTCATTGAGCCCTTCTTCAAACCTTCGGCACCTCTCTGCCTCTGTAAGGACTATCTCCCTCCCATATCTGCTCAGTCTAACAAATTCACGCTCATACTCAGCCACTGACAACTGTCTCTGTCTCAGACTGATAAATTCCCTTATTCGCTCTTCTGAATACACTTTGCTAATATATTTCTTCCTTAACTCTATAAGGAAGAATTCCCAGGTGATCCATTCAGGTTATACCTCACTGTTTACTGTGTCCCACCACTGATATGCATCATCCTGAAGTAGGACACAGCACCTACCAAGTTCTACTCGGAGGTGCAATTTAGCTATTTCAGCACTCTAATTGTTCTATCCAACCAATTCTCTTTGGCCATGGGATCATCTTCTCTCTTCCCAAAGAAGTCCACAGCCCCATAATACCTCAATTTCTCCAAATGACATTTCTGTGGTGCTGGTGGAGGTTGTGGCTGTGGTTATGGTGGTGGAATTGCCCCCATCATTTGCCTGTAGAATTTAGTCATTTGCTAGAATAACGCAAACTGAGATTGGGCAGGTGCCTCAGCTGCTGGTAGAGCAGGTTCTCCCCTGCCCCCAGACTCAGCCCTTGGTGGAGCATGACTCTCCACCTCTTCATCAACTACTCTTTATGAAGCAGGATCCATATACTATTCAAAATAAGAAAACAAACAGATCTGCATCAGTGTCACCTCAACACTTACAAATGCAATGCAATGGTATGTACTCTATCTAGGCCCAGAAACGCCTAAACCGATGCTCTAATACCACTAAATGTGACATCCCTTACCCGTCTATAGTGTAGCCGAGCAAGTTATGCCACTCAGTGTGTCGGAGTACCAATTTATGTTTCTATTACAATTTATCCCTTTATAATTTATTTATTTTCAATTTTGATAAATCTAAATTTATCTGCAAATTTTATAGAAAATCCAGCAAAGTGCCGACTGTAAATTGGAAAAACAGTTCTTCTGAACCTGTTTAAAAACACTTCCAAAATAATTTCCAAATCCAAACTCCATTATACACATTCCACTCAATCTCAAAATCTCAAATCATAAAACTATTTTCAAAACTTTTCTGTTCACTTCATCATTTGACGCATATTCACAATAATTCTCAACATTTCATTTTTTTCAACATATATAATGCAGAAAACCTCAATAATATGAAATTTCATATATTTACATTAATACATAATTATAGGAGTTTATAATTACAATCCAAACCAATACAAAATGCAAAATACAAAAGGGCCACCTATAGTCCTAATGTCCTACCATATGCAGTGCAGATGTGAGGTGACTCTGAACTCTTGATGCAACTCTGAAGGCTCACCCCATCTAATGTCTGCTGGGCTCCCTAGCTAGGTCTCTAGTATCTGCGCATGGCAAAAGCGACGAGCTAAGCAATTCTGCTTAGTGGTGACAATATAAAATAAAATAAAATAGAATAAAATAATTATGCAGAATGTATGAATTTATTTTTGGGTAGACTTGATTTCTAGTATTATTTGCTGTATTATTCACTTAAAATTTAGTAAGGTTTATTATTATTGCCCGAGTAACCCATACTAGTTGACTGGACTGGATAAACGGGTAAACCGGCATTGGGTACTAAGTACCTCGGACCATCGCACCATCGGTCACTTTGTGTCTCCCGGTGTGCAACAGAATAGCTAGTAAGCTGTAATAATTATCAGGTTTAAAACCCAAGCATATCAACTCAAATAACATAGCCAAATGCTATTATTTCACAGAATGGCATGGGAAGGCCATGAAACACATAATGGCATAAATCCATATGCAGTATTGCTAACAGAACCCTATTGGCATGTCAAGCTATCCAAACCAATCTTGTTAGGTATACTAGGGCATTTTACACTTTTGAGTTTTACAATTTTTGAATTTCAAGTTTTGGTATTACTATTCACTTCATTAGTTAACCAAAATGTTGACTTTTGCATAGAAAATAGGTACATTGGTTTTAATACTCCCAACATACCACATTTTGCATTCAAAATTTATTGGTATTGGTTGCCAATACCATTTCTAAGCTTAATGTTAATTAAGCAAAATTTTCAGTTTTCATAACTCATTTTTACTGTTCCATTAGTCATTTTTGTGTTGGGAATTTGGCAAAATGATCAACATGAAAGTTGTTCCTTATTTTGTCTAGTTGAATTTCTTTTTTTGAATCACTTCATTTGGAGTTTTGTTGCTCAAGTTATGGTCCAAAAACCACAACTGGCCGGATTGAAAATTTTACGGGTGACCATATCTACGATCACGATGAGCGATGATTGTAACTCACTTGTTGGATAGGTTCTGGTCATAATATTGGTTAGGTTTCTTCATGAAAGTTGTTGGTCTATATCTCAGCTTGTTGCTGGTAAAATTTCAGGTCAATTGGACCTTTCTACATTGAGACTACCACTTTTGGCAGCCTTTAAATTCATGAATTAGTATTTGGTTTCATCAATTTTCTGGATGAATTATGGCAAAGATGAATTGAGGGCAGTGTATGTGAAGTAATGGTTGGGAGATATATGTTATAATCAAGTATTTTCATGTATATATTATATTGAATTTAACTTTGCAAATTAGGGTTGTATAATGTACATGGAGCACTTATATATTCTATCCAAATGGACATGAATGAGATATGATGAATGGTATAGAAGTGTTATGAATGTATATTTGTAGTTTTGGGAGGAGGAGAAGTGTCATTTGGAAGTGTTCTTTGTAGTTTTGGGACGAGGAGAAGTAGTCACTAAAATGACCATAACTCACACAAAATAGGTCCAAATGACCTGATATTTTTACCATGGAAAGCTTAGACATAGAGCTACAAATCTTATGAAGACACCAAAGCCCAGAAATGGCCATAACTAAGTCAAATTGCTTGCCCAAATTCGGGTACCAAAACTGCCAGAACTGAATTTGACCTAAAATTGACCAAATTTTACGCTAAAGATGCAATCTGTCCAGTTTTAGTAAATTGACCATATCTTGGTCTATACAACTCAGAATGACCTGAAATTTGTGCCAAAAGTTCAATAAGACATAGAGCTACAATTTTGCTTCTTTGACCATAAGGTAAAAACTAGGAGAAATAGGACATTAAGCTAGACCAATCTAGCACACTAAAACTGAAAATTTGACATTTGCATACAATGAAGCTTGAAGTAATTTGGCAATAAATGGCAACTTGTGAAAAGGGTAAATTGCTCTATATTGGCAGCATATTGAATTACAAATTATGACCTTTTGATACTAGAATCAACTTATCCATGATATCTAAAGAGGTCAACATTTGCATTAACTTGTGAATTACATAATAACTAGTAAACTCTAAAAATAAAGAATTAAACAATTAATTTGTAATGTGCTCTAGTTTATCTAGTTGACTAGTTTGGATAGGTTGGCATGCCAATAGGATTCTAGCAGCTGTTCTGTAAATGGCTTTATGCCATACTGTGTTTATATGGCATATTATGCTGCACTATCACTTTAATAGCCTACGGCTATACGTATTGTGTTATTATACTTGGCTTATTGCCGGATTGACTATATGGCTTTTTAGTCACACTGTTTGCACACCGGGAGACACTTTGTGATCGATGGTGTGACGGCCCAAGGTACTAGGTACCCAGTGTCAGTATATCCGTTTATCCAGTCTGGTCAGTGTATAGGCTGCACGGGCTGTTAATTAAAGCATTATTAAATTCAAATAGCTAAATTCAATTTATTAATGTACAGCACCACCGAAATTAGCAAAAATGAAAGGTTAGCAAATAAAAGTAGAATCAACAACTGCAAAGAATATCGATGTCATAAATTTATAAACAATTCATTTATTTTATTTTAGTGTATATTTCTTTATATTTGGCACCACTATGCAGAATTGCTTAGCGCGTTGCTTTCTGCTACACGTAGGTATTGGAGACACAGCTGGGGAGCCCAGCAGACCTACGACCAGGTGAGACATCAGATCAGCACAGGAGTCCAGAGTCATCAGCACTACACTGCATACATGGCAGGACTTAGGATCTTGTGTAACGACTATCAGTTGTATTTTGACATTTTGTTATGTAATATGTATATCATAAAACTTTAAGGTTTGTAATAATTCGTACATATTAAACTCCTATGGAGAGTGTTGGATGAATGTAAATTATGATGGATTGTATTTTGAAACTATGAAATTTCAAGACTAAAAAATTATTAGGAAGGTTGAGATTACCATATTGAACTGTTTTTAATAGTTTTAGAAGAACAATTTGTCCAAATACAAACGGCACCTAGCCGAATTTTTATTACTATTTTTTTAAAACACTGATTTTATTTAAATATGAAAATAGAACCAGTATGTTATGAATATCACATAAAGACTTATTAAATCAAATTGAGGTCAGAAAATGAGATAATCACAGATTAGGTGCTCCGGCACGCCATGTAGAATGCCTTGCTCGGCTACACTGTAGATGGGTGAAGGGCATTACTTTTAGTAGTATGCTCTAGAGTATATCATTTAGTATGTATCTTGTACATCTTTTATTAATAAAAGGCATTTCCACTTTTCCGTTTACATAATATATTTATGTGTAATAGAAAGGGTCCATTGATATTTTGTTAGAAATTCTATTCTTAAGTTGTTAAGAATATGAGTGACAATATCTCTAGCACAAAGTATCATAAATAGGTTCACAATCGAGGATACTTCACAATAAGGACATGACTTATCCAGAAAGATTGTATTCATGTTTGTTCCCAAGTTATTTATATGAGATACATAAATAAGATGGAATGGTGAGTCTCATGCCATATGACAAACATGATAGGCACTTATATATGATAAGTAGGTCAAACCAGTGACGTTTATGACAAGCACATGGAGTTTACTCTTGTCAATGCGTTATCATAAATCATATCAGTGCATATAATCTTTAGACCTGAGATAACATAGTTATCTTGAGTTTGATACTACTTTCATACTTGTACTGTGTATGGGTATATGTGCATGTGTTGGCTCTTACTAGTTATATATGGAGGTAGGTGTTGATCAAGATGGAATCTGTTCCTCTAAGTAAATAGAGATAAAATCCTATTTTCATTTAATTGTTCTTGATGTTTTAAGTTCCTGGCCAGGACAGATAGATTTATTCAGAAAAGAGTTTCTGATGAGAAAAATCTTTTAATCAAGAACTAGAATTAAAAGAGAACATAATATTCATAGCAAATGGGGTTTGACATAAACCATGACTCCAGCTCGAATTGGGATTTTGTAACAGAGTGATTCTAGTGCATGGTAACATATGATTATAGGTTCATTTAAGGTAAACCTTATTACTGATTAGGTGGCCATGGCATGCTATGCTAGGTGTTAACCATGGTCTATGAGGTGCATAAAATGATTTAGAGAAATCATTTATGGTAAGAAAGAGTTTTGATGATATTAAGAGTTGATATCATGTCTCATTGCCAATTAGTGATGAGCCTAGTAAGTCACACATATATACAAATTATCACTAAATTAAATATGAATTAATTAATTAATTAAAGATTTTAATTGATTAATTAAATAGGTTTGGTTTGCAATTAGATTGCAAAGTCTCTAGCATGACTTGAAACCAAACCTAGATTATTGGATGTATAGTATAAGTTAAATTTATATTTAAAATGTTTAAATATAAATTTAATTAATGAGAAATTAATTAATAAAGATTAATTAATTAATTTATATTTGATATAAATTGATTAGAAGAAGAGAAATAATTATTTTGGATTGAGAACTCAAAATTAAGACACAGGGGCATTTTGGTCATTTCATAGGGTGACATGTGGCACCATGAGATGGTGACACGTAGCATTACACATATGCTTGCCAAATATCTTTTAATCATGTAAGATGATTAAAATCAAGATTAAATATAGGTTTGACACTTGGCACAATGTGATTGCATCATTTAAACCTAGAACCAATCAGAGGGTGACATGTGCAAGGGTTTAAGTGGTGACTTAGCTATATAAATGTTGTTATAAAAAAAAAATTAAAACACAAGCTGCTGCCTCCCATTTGTGCCACCACCTTTGAGGCTTCCAATCTTCTCTTCTTCTTCATCTATCATTCATTCCAAGAGATTAGAAAATAATGTCTTGAATTAAAAATACTAGAAATTGTTTCTAGTGTTCTGTTTACATCTTTAATCTCTTAAAAGGCAAAACTTGATTTTCTAATTAATAGAAAAAGCTTTAGAAGCTGTTTAAGGTCTGCCATAGGTGAACTTGTTATGGACAAGCTAGAGGAACATAAGACTATAAGAATTTAATCACCCACTAGAAATCTATCCAACTAGGATTTCCATTTTCTACTTTGGAAGTGTAGGATTCGCTAAGTTAGTGGAAGGATCAATTTGATTAAAAGACCATAATCATTTTGGTTAAATACATGATACATTTACTAATTAATGTAGTTATTTTTTGTAGTTAATTTTCTGATAATAATGAGCACAGAAACAACCACCACCATCCAATATCCTTGCAAGCATACTTGATCACAATAGGTTGATAGGACCTAATCTGTCTGATTGGCTAAGAAATTTGAAACTTGTCCTGAACCTTGAACATATAGGATATGTTCTAAATTCAAATGTTCCTGGTTCCTTACCTCCAGAGGCCACTCAAGAGGAACATGAAACTTTGGACAAGTGGAAGGAGCATGATATGAGAGCTAAGTGTTACATACTTGCTTCAATGAGTAATGAGTTACAAAAGCAGCATGAGAACATGCAGAGTGCGAGTGAGATCCCCCTTCACCTACAAGAGTTGTATGGTGAGCACAGCAGGAATGCTAAGTATGAGATATCTAGACAGCTATTCCGCATGAGGATGTCTGAGGGACAGAATGTTGGGGATCATGTCCATAAGATGATTCGGTTGATTGAGCAGCTGGAACATCTTGACTTTAACATGGATTTCTAACTGCAGACGGATTTGATCCTTTAGTCCCTTCCTGAGTCTTTTGGCAATTTTGTGACAAATTTCCATATGACTAAACAGGAATGCACCTTGGCTGGTTTATTCAACATGCTGGTTATTGCCCAAAAGAATATGCCGGGCAATAAAGAAAAAGAGGTACCTTTAATTGTATCTTCTTCTGCTGGAAAGTCCAACAAGAAGGGCAATAAGAAAAAGAAACCTTAGATTGCTGGTCCTTCCAAGAAAATAGCTAAACAAAAAGGGAAGACTAAAGCTGATGGAGGCCAAGGAAAGTGTTTCCACTGCCAAAAGGATGGGCACTGGAAAAGGAACTGCCTAGAGTATTTTGCTTCTCTAAAGGACAAGAAGGATACATCTTCGGAAGGTATGCCTATATCTTGTTATTTAGATTCTGATGATACTCATAGTTCATCTACAGCTTGGGTTTTAGATACTGGTACCAGTTCTCACATTTCTTATGATATGCAGGAACTAGCAAATAGTAGCAGCTTGTGTTCTTGAGATGTTAGACTCCGGATTGCTAATGGCTCAACTATTGAAGCTTTAGCCATAGGATCTAAATCTTTTTACATGTCTGAACATGTTTTGTGTTTGGATAATATTTTATATGTATTTGATGCTTTTAAGAACATCATTTCTATATCTAGTTTGACTAGAAATGGTTATGAATTTCAGTTCACAGATGATATTTGCAATATTTATTTTGGAAATAAATATGTTGATTCGGGTTATATGAATGATGGTCTTTGTTATTTGGATAATAATAACAAACACAAAATGAATGCAAGTGATCTAAATGAATGCAATGCCATGGTGAAAATCAACTCAAGTTCAAAATATATTTGGCACTTAGGGTTAAGTCATGTTGCAGAAGATAGAATTACAAAACTGGAGAAAATGGGGATTTTATCCTTATTGGGCTCTAAGCCTACTCCAACTTGTGAATCTTGCCTTCAGGGAAAAATGACTAGATCACCCTTTGTTGGACAAGGGCTAAGAGATGAAAATATTTTGGAGCTAATACATAGTGATGTATGTAGTCCATTTAAGGAAATGGCTAGAGGCAGTTTTCATTACTTTATTACCTTTACTGATGATAAATCAAGGTTTGGGTATTTGTATTTGATAAAATACAAACATGAATCCTTTGAAAAGTTCAAAGAATTTAAATCTGAAGTAGAAAATCAAACAGGAAAGAGTATTAAAGCTCTTCGATCAGATCGTGGAGGTGAATATTTGAGTACTGAATTTGATGAATACTTGAGAGAGCACATCATTGTTTCCCAGCTGATATGCCATTCTCCTTTTGGGGATTTGCATTAGAATTAACTTTGTATATTCTAAATAGGATTCCATCAAAATCAGTTTCTTCCACACCTTATGAGATATGGCATGGAAGAAAACCGATTCTTAAGCATATTAAGATTTAGGGTTGTCTAGCTTATATCAAAAAGCTAAACACTGATAAATTGGAAACCATATCAGAAAAGGGTCGATTTGTTGGATATCCAAAAGATAGTTTTGGATATTTTTTTTATTTGCCTACGTCACAAAAGGTTGTGATAAGTAGAGATGCCACATTTGTTGAACAATAGTTTGTTCAAGAAGTAGGAAAAGGAAGGCAAATAGAGTTAGAATTGGAGAATTCTAACCAACCAACAGATTAGATGGAAATAGATCCATCTAGTCAACCTACACCCATTGATGAAACATTTACAGCTGTTCCTCGTAGAACAACTAAGGTATCTCACCCACCAGTAAGATATGGTTTCCTTCATGAAGAAGAACAAGAGTTGTCTACTCATGAAGAAGTAGATCATGGAGATGATCCACTTACCTTTGAAGAAGCTATATCTGATATAGACTCTTCAAAATGGATTAATGCTATGAAATCCGAAATTGATGCCATGTATAAGAATCAAGTTTGGGATCTTGTTGACCCACCTGAAGGTGTTGTACCTATAGGGAACAAATGTGTTTTTAAGAAGAAAATTGGTTCTGATGGATAGGTAGAGACCTATAAGGTAAGGCTAGTAGCGAAAAGGTTTCGCCAAAGGCAAGGAATCGACTATAAGGAGACTTTCTCGCCTATTGCCATGCTTAAATCAATTAGGATTCTATTAGCAATAGCTGCATACTATGATTATGAGATTTGGCAGATGGATGTCAAAACAACTTTTCCCAATGGATGCATTGAAGAAAACATTTTCATGGAACAACTTAGGGGTTTTGAATCCCAAGATGGTTCCAAGGTATGCAAGCTAAAGCGATCCATTTATGGGTTGAAACAAGCTTCGAGGAGTTGAAACATCCATTTTGATGAAGCCATTAAGTCATTTGTTTTCATCAAAAATGAGGATGAGCCATGTGAATATAAGAAGGTTAGTGACAGTGCTATCATTTTCCTTGTCTTATATATGGATGACATACTGTTGATGAGTAATGACACAGGTATGTTGACAACTGTAAAGGTATGGTTGTCAAATTCATTCTCTATGAAAGACTTAGGGGAGGTAACCTATATTCTTGGGATTCGCATCTATAGAGATAGAGCGAAAAGAATAATTGGTTTATCCCAAAGTCTATACTTGGAAAAGGTGTTAAAGAGGTTTAACATGCTTGATTCCAAGAGAGGATTGTTACCAGTTAGACATGGTATCCATCTTTCTAAAGAGATGTCTCCAAAGACACTTGAAGAAAGAGATAAAATGGCCAGGATTCCATATGCTTCGGCTATTGGAAGTTTAATGTATGCAATGTTGTGTACTAGGCCGGATATCGCATATGCTGTTAGTTTGACTAGCAGATATCAATCCAATCCAGGTTTGGAACACTGGATAGCTGTCAAGAATATCCTTATGTACTTGAGAAGAACTAAGGATTTATTCTTGATATATGGAGGTGGAGACTTGCAATTGGATGGTTATACTGATTCTAGTTTCCAATCAGATATCGATGATAGAAAGTCTACCTTTGGATATGTGTTCATTTGTAATAGAGGTGCAGTCAGTTGGAAGAGTTGCAAACAGAGTACGACTACAGATTCCACTACCGAGGCTAAGTATATTGCTGCATCAGATGCTGCAAAGGACGCTATTTGGATAAAGAAGTTCGTGACAGAGCTTACAATAGTTTCTTCCATTGAGTCAGCAGTTCCACTTCACTGTGACAACAATTGTCACACCCTACTCCTCATAAGATGTAACATGTTCCCGTAGTACACCGAATGAATTACCGTACTTCACCTACCAGTAACCCATTAAATATACTACAAGGAATTTTAAAACAATTTTCATTCATTTTCGAATTGGTGGGTAAATTTTTTTTTAAATATTAAAAAACCTTCAATTAGAGTCCAAACATAAATCAAATTTTTGGATATTTAAAATCTCCGTAATTTTTACAAAAATTTCGGCAGAGTGCCATCTGTATTTTGAGAAAATAGTTCTTCAAAACTTGAAAATAAAAATACTCCTAATATACAGTTTCTAAATCACAACTTCATTTGCAATCACCAAACTTCAAATCAACAACAATGGCAACACTTCAATTCAAAATCCAAATTTCAAATAAAAAATTAATATCTCAAAACATTTCATAACTCATGCATTTCGCATTTTAAATCATTAATTTACAATCATAAACTAATTTACAGATGCATAATCTAAAAAATAATATTATTACAATTTTATCTGTACAACTGCTCAAATTACAGAGATACATATGCATAATATCATATTTACATCAAACTAAACTACCAGGGTACAGACAATACCCGTACAAAAATTCTTCAATTGTGCTTCTCTCTAATTTTAGCAGCTTGCACTGCTGCTATGTCCTTTTCTCTATCTGTGACAGTAAGTTAAAGCTATCATTGAGTATATAAATACTCAGTGGTGCACAATAAAGCATAAAATGCATAATATAAAACATTTATGAACAAATCCTCATTCAAAAATCTCATAATCGCATTTCACAATTTTTTTTTCTCAAATCACATTTATAACAAATCATAATTTTCAAAGCTTAATATAGAGCACAACTCGATCAAACAATTTAATAAACATAGTGTTGCCAAACAATAACACAACTTAGGCCATGACACAAAATTTTCGAATATGTCGTGTGTATATCATGACAAGGCAAACACCCCCACTAATCGAAATCAATGAGGGAGGTGGCTAGCTAGCTAATGAGTACTCATCCACACTCACCCCTCAGACTAGGAAGCTAGAGAGGGAGGAAACTGATCAAATATCATAGTCACCCCACAAGTGGAGGAGGAACATATTAATATTGTTGTGCCAAGTGTGAACTAAAAATAATTTAAATCAAGTTATTCAAATATTTTATACAATTCACAAATCATAATTCACTCTAAACTTTTTATTTACAAAGTAGGCAACACAATTTTTCAAATGAGATTTTCAAAGCCATAACTAAATTCAAAACCATATTGTTCAAATATTTCATACAAATCAATAATTAATTTTCCTTCCAAATTTCCATTGTAGAATAGGCAACACAACATTCTCGAAATTCATAATGAACAAACACATTCACAATGTATAACAAATCAAATTCTATTATAAAAACTTTAATTTAAAAATTTTTGGTGCACAAACACAATCAATTTTCAAAATCAAATTTCCACTAACAAGTGGCAACACCATAGTTCTCAAAAGCCATAATTAACATAATGCATACAAATCAAGTTTTCAGTGGAAAAACAATAATTTAAAGTTATTGTGCACAAACCTGGACTTAATCACCTCTAGGCCTTTCGGGTCTTTTTCAGCTGAAACACAAAATTTATAGTGTTTCAGTACCTTATTTCACAGTAAATCCAATAATTAATTTATAAATACTTAATTCTAGCCTAAATATGCTTAAACTAACATTCTTGCTAATTTTCATTTTAGAGTTACTATTCATGATACTATTCAAGTCAATTTGTTGACTTTCTAAAGCTTAATAGGTATGGGAACTTCAACTTCACCCACATGCCACATTTTGGTCACTAAATTTGTTGGTTTTGGTTGTTTACTCAAATTCTAAGTCTTTTAGGCAAATTTGCAATTTTTCAATTCTGATATCTTAAGTTGCTTTGTTCCATTGGTCACTTTACTATTAGAATTTGGCAAAACTTTCTTCATAAAAAATGTTTCCTATTGCCTTAAGTTTATTATCCTTTTTGAATCACTCCAATTGGAGTTTTGTAGCTCAAGTTATAGCCATTTGGACCATGGCTACCGGATTGGACTCAACCCAGAATTCTGGGCAATTTTTGGTTTTGGCAGTTTTGGGTCACCAATTTTGGGTGGCCAAACGACTTAGTTAATGCCATAATTTGGATTTATGTTCTTCATGAAAGTTTTATATCTATATCTCATATGTCCACTGGTAAAATTTCTGGTCATTTATACTTGTCTAGCTCAAGTTATGGCCAAATGAACAAACACTGTTCATTTACTAAGTTTATACAGAGGCAGACTATGATTTTTCAAGTTTGGTCAATTTGTTTACTCGGTTTTGGTCACTTTATGGGCATGCTTCCTAAATGAAAATTGTGTCATTTAGTGTCTATTTTCATTCCCAATTGGTCTCATACCAATTGGACTTGTAAATTTTCATTTTTTGTCCCTCAAAGGTAATCTCCATCTAAATTTGGCCTTAATTCCAACCATTCCAACACACTTCATTTGGTCACCATCGACCATTTTTCACTTCAAAATAGGTCTAAGACATCATTTACAAGTTTCTCACTTCTCTAAACCCTAATGTCCAAACCCTAACCACACTAAATTGTTGCATTTAGCTAATTTCAAAGCTTTTAACTATAATCATTCAACTAATGGAGGTCCATAAACTCATTCAAATCCATCAAACCATACAAATATACTCCCATACACCTGTTGGCTGAAATTCAGTTTGATCCTCCACACATGATTTTATTTCATTTCAAGTTTATTTACAAGTTAATCAAGCTATAAACATAATTAAATCAACTAACAAATCAAGTTTAGTTTACTAACCTTGTGTGTAGAATTTTCTTCTTCCTTTCCTTCAAGTTTTCTTTTCTTTCTTTCCCTTAGATCTTGTTTTCTAGTTGCCCAAACAAGTTTTATTTATGGTAGACTATTTTTTTTATGGTGGGATTTTTGGTTCTTCAAGCTCACGATAGAGCTTAAATGGAGGTTTTGTGAGGGAGAGAGGAGAGAGGTGGCAACCTTGCAAGAAGAAGATAGCTTTTTTGTTTCTTTTTTTTCTTTTTTTCTTTATGCCTTTAGTCTTATGGAAGACCAAAAAAATCAAATTAATTAAATATATTAATTATATTCTTTATGGCATCATGCATGATGTCATGCATGATGTCATCTCCTTACACCTTTTTCATTTTCTTCTTTTTTTTATTTTTCTATTAGTTCTTTAATTTAATTCTCGATTCTGAAATTTTCTTTTCTCCAATTTTATTTGACAGTTAGGTCAGGAGTCAGCTCTCGGGGTCAATTGACCAAATTGCCCCTCACCGGTTCAACCTGGTTTCCAATAATTCAATATTTCTTTCGGATCCCTGACCTAATTATTTGACTGGCTTAACAATTCTTTTCGTGATTTTCTCTTATCCACTGTGTTCGTAATGGTCCTAAGGACTGCAGCGTCACATTTTACTGTTCGAAATTTGAGTTTAAATCGACTTCGCAGTCGTTCCCGACAAGGTCACCCATCGTTGTGACTCTCGGCTCGTTTAACTTCTTGTGTTCTGTTTTTCTTATTTATACTTAACTATTTGGCAATTACTAATTATTTGTGTTTATGGCTTATCTAATTGTCTTAAGTATGGTTCTAATCCCCTTAATTGTTCGAACTGACTCCGGTCACCGGAACAGTGAAATATACCTAGCTATACAAATAGAGGTGTTACAATTCTCCCCCCCTTAAAATAATTTTGTCCTTGAAATTGTGTTCACTATCTGTCCTCAAATAGTCATACATGTTGTTTTCTCACGTTTTTCTCATATTTCTACATAGCTTTATAATCGGAATAATGGTCCCTAGCACTTTAACTAACGTTATTTCATCATCGATTGCTCACCTCGTGTACCAAGTTCCTTATGAGCTTCTGTCATAAGTTAGATTCAAATTCATTTCAATTTTAGAGGTAAGCAAATCTGTGTGCTAGTGGATCCGCTTTTCTAGGACCTCGTGTGATCCTATGGGTGAGAACTTAGTTTTACTCTTTTCTTATCAAATCTCTTAATCATTTGATGTAACCTTCAGTTTAGTTTAGAATATTTTAGTCTTTTCTTACTATTGTTTTAGCAATTATTTTCTTTTGTAGTCTTTTCTTTCTTGGCCATAGGTCCATAACCATTATCTTACCATCTCCATTTATGACAAAGGCCTGTGTGCCATTTTGCACTATCTTGTTTGCTTTGGTTTAACTTATTTCTTTGTTGATAAAATAGTTCGGAATATCGTTACGCATCTTAAGTAAATTTCTTGCCTTGGTGGCAATTCCTCATCTAGTATTTTTCTCATTTCTTACTGTTCTATTTTTTTTTTATCTATCGATACTCTATAGCTTATTTTGCACTGATGTGTAGTCATTATTTTCTTTTGTACTGAACTATAACCTTTCAATATTCTAACTTTAGAGTTTTAAATCCCAGGTTAGGATTTTCAAACTCCTTTCCAATAAGAAAACTTTATCTTATTATAACTATACCAAAACAGATATCGTTTGTAACTATTCTTATCCTTTTATACTATTGGGTAGTACGTAGCTCTACACAACAAATCCCAAGTCAGTACTGTAATCTGCAGCTTACAGCACAAACATCAAGAATATTGCATAGTTACTACGATACATCCCAATAGATCAAACTTTCCTATATCTTATTTCTTTTAAATTCACTAATATCTTGGACTTATTTTGATTATGGTACCCACTGACATCTATAAGCAGTAATATCCATACCCGCATCTAAGGTAGCTATATTACTATAACATACTTTTAGGTTCTCTTTCCTTATATAATTAGGCTTACTAATTAACTTTACAAATTCTTGTGTGCTAGTAAATACTTTTCACTGAAAAACTCATCCAAAATTAATTTTAAAAAAACTAGTCACTAACATATCAAAATTGAATTTTTTTTTATGCATATCTCAGTTAAGAACTGAGAAATTACCAGCAACCATACCAGGAGTCTCATCCTCATCCCTCTGTCGCATAGTGTATACTCTCACTAGAGCATCACCTTGTCCTGGTTGATTCATAGTACTCTGACTTCCAGGTGTACTACTCCTACCTCTGCCTCTACCTCTACCAACTGTGGGTAAGCTCTTCGGGGTAGAAACTTTAGCTAATCCTTTTGACATGGTAAATGATCCATAACGGCTGGACTTATGCAATCCTTAGCAAAATGACCAGTCCCTCCACAATTGAAACATGCTCCTATAGCTCTATAAAATACTCCACTATGTGGTTTACCACAAGTCTCACAAAGTCGATCCGACAGCGTATTTCTGTGTGTCTATTTAGTTTGCTGAGATGGTTTCTGTCTAGAAGATATACTTCTACCTGATTTGTGCGAGCTAGATCCTCCAAAATGTTTTCTTTTCCCAGAGCCACTCTCAGTATCTTGGCCAGTAACCATTTCAGTTTTCTCTTTCACTTGTGTACTCTTTTTCATTACCCATTCTGATTCTATCCTTTCCAGTTCCAAGGCTTGTGAAATCAATTTAGAAAAATTCTGGTGTCGGAACCCTACCACTTGCATTCTCAAGCTAGGCCTCAACCCAGCCTCAAACCTTTTACATCTGTCTCTGGGGGTGGAGACTAAGCATCCAGCATAATGACTTAGCCTTAAAAAGTCCTGCTCATACTCTGCTACAGTTCTATCCCCTTGCTTCAACCTTAAAAACTCTTGCAGCTTCATGTCTACATAAGTATCGAGGACCCACTTTTGCCGAAATTCCCTTAAAAAGTCTGCCTATGTGAGGACTGGTGGCTCTATCAGACTGTAGGGGATGGTCTTCCACCACTCATATGCATCCCCTTGCAGAAGTGATACTGAATATTCGAACTTCAACTCTTCAGCACACTGTAGTTTTCTGAAAACCCGTTCCATCCTTTCTCACCACTATTCTGCTTCCAGTGGATCCACGGTTCCTTTGAATTATGTAGCCCCAAATTTCATTAATTTCTCATATTGCCGAGCCGGAGGCTGTGGTTGTGCTACAGGTGCTTGTGTCTATGCTTGAGGTGGCAATATATCATATATATCAAACGTTTGAGCAGTTGTAATTACCGACAAAATATTTCAAATTCACAGTTCAAAATTTATTTTAAAACCTTGCTCTGATACCACTAAACATGTCACACCCTACTCCTCGTAAGATATAACATGTTCCCGTAGTACACCTAATGAATTACCGTACTTCACCTGCCGATAACCAATTAAATATAGTACAACAGATTTTAAAATAATTTTCGTTCATTTTGGAATTGGTAGGTAAAATTTTTTTTTAATATTAAAAAACCTTCAATTAGAGTCCAAACATAAATCAAATTTTTGGATATTTAAAATCTCCGTAATTTTTACACAAATTTCGGCAGAGTGCCGTCTGTATTTTGAAAAAACAGTTCTTCAAAACCTGAAAATAAAAACACTCCTAATATATTTCTCAATCACAACTTCATTTGCAATCACCAAACTTCAAATCAACAACAATGGCAACACTTCAATTCAAAATCCAAATTTCAAATAAAAAATTAATATCTCAAAACATTTCATAACTCATGCATTTTGCATTTTAAATCATGAATTTACAATCATAAACTAATTTACAGATGCATAATCTTAAAAATAATATTATTACAATTTTATCTGTACAACTGCTGAAATTACAGAGATACATATGCATAATATCATATTTACATCAAACTAAACTACCAGAGTATAGACAATACCCGTACAAAAATTCTTCAATTGTGCTTCTCTCTAATTGTAGCAGCTCGCTCTGCTGCTATGTCTTTTTCTCTATCTGCAACAGTAAGTTAAAGCTATCGCTGAGTATATAAATACTCAGTGGTGCACAATAAAGCATAAAATGCATAATATAAAATATTTATGAACAAATCCTCATTCAAAAATCTCATAATCGCATTTCACAATTTTTTTTTTCTCAAATCACATTTATAACAAATCATAATTTTTAAAGCTTAATATAGAGCACAACTTGATCAAACAATTTAATAAACATAGTGTTGCCAAACAACAACACAACTTAGGCCATGATACAAAATTTTCGAACATGTCGTGTGTACATCACGACAAGGAAAACACCCCCACTAATCGAAATCAATGATGGAGGTGGCTAGCTAGCTAATAAGTACTCATCCACACTCACCCCTCAGACTGGGAAGCCAGAGAGGGAGGAAACTGATCAAATATCATACTCACCCCACAAGTGGAGGAGGAACATATTAATATTTTCATGCTAAGTGTGAACTAAAAACAATTTAAATCAAGTTATTCAAATATTTTATACAATTCACAAATCATATTTCACTCTAAACTTTTCATTTACAAAGTAGGCAACACACAATTTTTCAAATGAGATTTTCAAAGCCATAACTAAATTCAAAACCATATTGTTCAAATATTTCATGCAAATCAATAATTAATTTTCCTTCCAAATTTCCATTATAGAATAAGCAACACAACATTCTCGAAATTCATAATGAACAAACACATTTACAATGTATAACAAATCAAATTCCATTATGAAAACTATAATTTAAAAATTATTGGTGCACAAAGACAATCAATTTTCAAAATCAAATTTCCATTAACAAGTGGCAACACCATAGTTCTCAAAACCCATAATTAACACAACGCATACAAATCAAGTTTTCAGTGAAAAAACAATAATTTAAAGTTATTGTGCACAAACCTGGACTTAATCGCCTCTAGGCCTTCCAGGTCTTTTTCAGCTGAAACACAAAATTTATAGTGTTTCAGTACCTTATTTCACAGTAAATCCAATAATTAATTCATAAATACTTAATTCTAGCACAAATATGCTTAAACTAACATTCTTGGAAATGTTCATTTTAGAGTTACTATTTAATGGTACTATTCAAGTCAATTTGTTGACTTTCTAAGCCTTAATAGGTATGGGAACTTCACTTTCACCCACATACCACATTTTGTTCACTAAATTTGTTGGTTTTGGTTGTTTACTCAAATTCTAAGTCTTTTAGGCAAATTTGCAATTTTTCAGTTCTGGTGTCCTAAGTTGCACTGTTTCATTGGTCACTTTACTGTTAGAATTTGGCAAAACTTCATTCATAGAAAATGTTCCCTATTGTCTTAAGTTTATTCTCCTTTTTGAATCACTTCAATTGGAGTTTTGTAGCTCAAGTTATAGCCATTTGAACCATAGTTGCCGGATTGGACTCAACCCAGAATTCTGGGCAATTTTTGGTTCTGGCAGTTTTGGGTCACCAATTTTGGGTGGCCAAACGACTTGGTTAATGGAATAATTTGGGTTTGTGTTCTTCATGAAAGTTTTAGATCTATATATCATCTGTCCACTAGTAAAATTTCAGGTTATTTAGACCTGCCTAGCTCAAGTTATGGCCAAATGAACAAACACTGTTCATTTGGTCAATTTATACAGAGGTAGACTGTGATTTTTCAATTTTGGTCAATTTGTTCACTAGGTTTTGGTCACTTTTTAGGCATGCTTCCTGAATGAAAATTGTGTCATTTAGTATCTATTTTCATTCTCAATTGGTCTCATACTAATTGGACTTGTAAATTTTCATTTTTGATCCCTCAAACGTATTTTGGTCATGCTGCCAGCAGCATGACCATACTTCATCCGAATTCGGCCTTAATTCCAACCATTCCAACACACTTCATTTGGTCACCATTGACCATTTTTCACTTCAAAATAGGTCCAAGACATCATTTACAAGTTTCTCACATTTTTGTCTCTAAACCCTAATGTCCAAACCCTAACCACACTAAATTGTTGCATTTAGCTAATTTCAAAGCTTTTAACTATAATCATTCAACTAATGGAGGTCCATAAACTCATTCAAATCCATCAAACCATACAAATATACTCCCATACACCTGCTGGCCAAAATTCAGTTTGGTACTCTACACATGTTTTTATTTCATTTCAAGTTTATTTACAAGTTAATCAAGCTATAAACATAACAAAATGAACTAACAAATCAAGTTTAGTTTACTAACCTTGTGTGCAGAATTTTCTTCTTCCTTTCCTTCAAGTTTTCTTTTCTTTCTTTCCCTTAGATCTTGTTTTCTAGTTGCCCAAACAAGTTTTATTTATGGTAGACTTTTTTTATGGTGGGATTTTTGGTTCTTCAAGCTCACAATCGAGCTTGAATGGAGGTTTTGTGAGGGAGAGAGGAGAGAGGCGGCAACCTTGTAAGAAGAAGATAGCTTTTTTATTTTTATTTTTTTTCTTTATGCCTTTAGTCTTATGGAAGACCAAAAAAATCAAATTAATTAAATATATTAATTATATTCTTTATGGCATCATGCATGATGTCATGCATGATGTCATCTCCCTACACCTTTTTCATTTTCTTCCTTTTTTTATTTTTCTATTAGTTCTTTAATTTAATTCTCGATTCTGAAACTTTTTTTTCTCCAATTTTATTTGATAGTTAGGTCAGGAGTCAGCTCTCGGGGTCAATTGACCAAATTGCCCCTCGCCGGTTCAACCCGATTTGCAAATAATTCAATATTTCTTTCGGATCCCTGACCTAATTATTTGACTGGCTTAACAATTCTTTTTCGTGATTTTCTCTTATCCAGTGTGTTCGTAATGGTCCTAAGGACCGCAGCGTCACATTTTACGGTTTGAAATTTGAGTTTAAATCGACTTCGCAATCGTTCCCGAGAAGGTCACCCATCGTTGTGAGTCTCGGCTCGTTTAACTTCTTATGTTCTATTTTTCTTATTTATACTTAACTATTTGGCAATTACTAATTATTTGTGTTTATGGCTTATCTAATTGTCTTAAGTGTGGTTCTAACCCCCTTAATTGTCCTGACCGACTCTGGTCACCGGAATAGTGAAATATACCTAGCTATACAAAAAGGGGTGTTACAACAATGGACCAGTCATACAGGCTAAGGAACCCCGGTCTCACCAGAAATCCAAACACATAGAAAGGTGCTACCACATTATCCGAGAAATAGTTGGGCGACGTGATGTAGCCATGCAGAAAATAGCATCAGCTGAAAATCCAGCTGATCCATTCATTAAGCCTATGTCACAGACTTAGCTAGACCGACATCTTGAGAAGATGGGTCTAAGATATTGTAATGAATGGCTCTAGTGCTAGTGGAAGATTATTAGTAGTATGCCCTAGAGAATATCATTTATTATTTATCTTGTACATCTTTTATTAATAAAAGGCATTTACACTTTTTCGTTTACATAATATATTTATGTGTAATAGAAAAGGTCCATTGATATTTTGTTAGAAATTCTATTCTTAAGTTGTTAAGAATATGAGTGACAGTATCCCTAGCACAAAGTATCATAAATAGGTTCACAATCGAGGATACTTCACAATAAGGACATGACTTATTCAGAAAAATTGTATTCATATTTGTTCCCAAGTTATTTATATGAGATATAAATAAGATGGAATGGTGAGTCTCATGCCATATGACAAACATGATAGGCACTTATACATGATAAGTAGGTTAAACTAGTGACGTTTAGGACAAGCACATGGAGTTTACTCTTATCAATGTGTTGTCATAAATAATATCAGTGCATATAATCTTTAGACATGAGATAACACAGTTATCTTGTATATAGGTGGTTTGAGTTTGATACTACTTTTATACTTGTACTGTGTATGGGTATAGGGGCATGTGTTGGCTCCTACTAGTTATATATGGAGGTAGGTGTCGATCAAGATGGAATCTGTTCCTCTAAGTAAATAGAGATAAAATCCTATGTTCATTTAATTATTCTTGATATTTCAAGTTCCTAGCCAGGACAGATAGAATTATTCAGAAAAGAGTTTCTGATGAGAAAAATCTTTTAATCAAGAACTAGAATTAAAAGAGAACATAATATTCATAGTAAATGGGGTTTGACATAAACCATGACTCCAGTACGAATTGGGATTTTGTAACAGAGAGATTCTAGTGCATGGTAACATATGATTATAGGTTCATTTAAGGTAAACCTTACTACTGATTGGGTGGCCATGGCATGCTATGCTAGGTGTTAACCATGATCTATGAGGTGTATAAAATGATTTAGAGAAATCATTTATGGTAAGAAAGAGTTCTGATGATATTAAGAGTTGATATTATGTCTCATTGCCAATTAGTGAGGAGCCTAGTAAGTCACACACATATATAAGTTATCACCAAATTAAATATGATTTAATTAATTAATTAAAGAGTTTAATTGATTAATTAAATAGGTTTGGTTTGTAATTAGATTGCAACGTCCCTAGCATGACTTGAAACCAAACCTAGATTATTGGATGTATAGTATAAGTTAAATTTATATTTAAAATGTTTAAATATGAATTTCATTAATGAGAAATTAATTAATAAAGATTAGTTAATTAATTTATATTTGATATAAATTGATTAGAAGAAGAGAAATAATTATTTTGGGTTGAGAACTCAAAATTAAGACACAGGGGCATTTTGGTCATTTCACAGGGTGACATGTGGCACCATGAGATGATGACACATGGCATTACACATAAGCTTGCCAAATGTCTTTTAATCATGTAAGATTATTAAAATCAAGATTAAATATAGATTTGACACTTGGCACAATGTGATTGGGTCAATTAAACCTAGAACCAATCAGAGGGTGACATGTGGCAAGGGTTTAAGTGGTGACCTAGCTATATAAGTGTTGTTATAAAAAAAAATAAAACACAAGCTGCTGCCTCCCATTTGTGCCGCCACCCTTGAGGCTTCCAATCTTCTCTTCTTCTTCATCTCTCATTCATTCCAAGAGATTAGAAAACAATCTCTTGAATTAAAAATACTAGAAATCATTTCTAGTGTTCTGTTTACATCTTTAATCTCCTAAAAGGCAAAACTTGATTTTCTAATTAATAGAAAAAGCTTTAGAAGCTGGTCAAGGCCTGCTATAGGTGAACTTGGTGTGGAAAAGCTAGAGGGACAACATATGGTGTCCTAAAGACGCATCCCAAAGGTGCAAATACGCTGCAGTGCATTAAGAGGTTAATATATTTATTTTTGTTCTAACCTATGGTTCTAAAATTAATGTGATTAATTCTAAAATCTTAAATGGCAAATACAGATCCAAAAACATATTAAAAGAGTTTTTATATGTTGTTTATCATCGAAATCAAATAGATAAAAATAAATCTTGCATGATGCATGTGACCCTAGGTGAAAAATTTTTGAATTCAATGATATAAACTTGTGTTTTTCAAGCTTCCACTCCTTCAGTTACATTTAGTGGTATCAGAGCACAGTTTAGGCATTTCTGAACCTAAATAGATTGCATATCATGCATTGCATTGTAAGTGTTAAGATGACTCTAATGCAGATCTTTTGATTTGTTATTTTGATCAGAATATGAACTCCACATCGCAGAGAGCGGTCGATGAGGAGGTGGAGAGTCATGCTCCATCTATGACGGAACCAGGAGACAGGAGGGAACCTGCTCCACCAGTACCAGATGCACCAGCCATATTTCAGCAAATAGCTGAGTTCTTTAGATAGATGGCAGGAGTTATGCCACCACCACCACCTCCACATCAAAAATCTCATATAGAGAAACTCAGGAAGTTCAGAGCAGTGGATTTTTTGGGCAAAAGGGAAGATGATTCTGTCACAGCTGAAAACTCATTAGACAGAACTGGAAAAGTCTTGAAACAACTTCATTGCACTCCAGAGCAGAATTTGGAAGCTGCTATATCACTACTGCAAGATGATGCATACCAATGGTGGGATACAGTGACTAGTGAGGTG
The DNA here is from genome assembly GCF_030052815.1 of Hevea brasiliensis. Classification (NCBI taxonomy): domain Eukaryota; kingdom Viridiplantae; phylum Streptophyta; class Magnoliopsida; order Malpighiales; family Euphorbiaceae; genus Hevea; species Hevea brasiliensis. The sequence goes on from NC_079497.1 coordinate 93,079,289, forward strand.
TCACCATAACAAATAACTTGGGATTTCTTTCTCACTGAGTTCAGAAAGAAGTATGTGGGCAGTGTATACCTGGAAGAGAAAATAATGGAATTTATTACCCTACGCCAGAGACAGCTGACAGTGGCTGAATATGAAAGAGAATTTGTCAGACTAAGCCGCTATGGGCGGGAAATAGTCCCTAATGAGGCCGAGAGATGTAAGAGATTTTAGGAAGGACTCAATGATAACATTAAAGTAATGATTATAGCCTTGGGAATTACAGAGTTTTCCAAGTTAGTGGAAGCCGCACTGAAGGTTGAAAAAGTTAGAATAAATGAGTAAAACAGAAGGGCAGACAACAGAAAAGAGGTCAGGGTCAGACCAGTACATCTTTTGCCCCTAGTAAGAAATTCAAAGGTTCGCCTACTCAGAGTTTCAGTAAAGCACCAAGTCAAGGTCAGTCACAGAGGCCTAAATCTCAGTTTGCACTGAAGAGAGGTCAGTCCACACCTTTAATGGCTAGCTCTCTAGGGACAAGGTTCAGGGGACCAGCCCCAACAGTATCTGTTGCTTGCCCACATTGCCAAAAATGGCATAAGGGGGAATGTTGGAGGATGATAGGTGCTTGTTTACGGTGTGGGTCTACAAACCACCTAATATGAGATTGCCCGCGCAGAACTGCTACATCTACTCTGGTATCAACTGTTAGGCCTGCCCCTCCAGCTCTAAGGAGTAGAAAGCTGGGTAAGGCTGAGGCAGCTGGTACTTCACAGAAACCTGTATCAGAGTATGTGGAAAGAGCAGAAGGTAGGATACCAGCCAGAGCCTATGCTATGAGGGCACAAGAGGAACAGGATGCTCCAGATGTCATCAAGGGTACGTTCCTGCTCTATAATACTTCTGTGCATGCATTAGTGGATCCTAGATCTACTCATTCATATATTTGTATCAAGCTGCCCATAGAAAAGGGAATACCAATAGAGAAAAGTGACCAAGACATCCTAGTCACAAATCCCCTAGGCCACAGTGTGGTAGTAAACAAGGTATAAAAGGGCTGTCCATTGAAGATTCAAGGGAAAGAGTTCTCGGCAGACTTAATTGAACTACCTTTTCATGAGTTTGATGTGATTTTGGGAATGGACTGGTTATCCCATCATCAGGCAATGGTAGATTATAAATTGAAGAGAATCTCTCTAAAAACTGCTGAGAATGAAAAAATAATAGTTGCGGGTGAAAGGAAAGATTTCTTGTCCAATGTCATCTCAGCTATAGTTGCAAGGAGATGGATCAAAAAAGGGTGTGAAGCTTATCTGGCACGCGTGGTTGACACTAGACAGGGTAAACTTGACTTGTCTGACATAACCACAGTAAGGGATTTCTCTGAGGTATTTCCTGAGGAATTGCCTAGTTTGCCACTAGAAAGGAAAGTTGAATTTGCTATTGAGATTATGCTGGGTACAGCTCCTATTTCAATTGCTCCATATAGGATGGCACCTGCTGAATTGAAAGAGTTAAAAATCCAATTGCAAGAATTACTAAACAAGGGGTTCATATGCACCAGTGTGTCACCGTGGGGAGCTTCAGTACTATTTGTAAAGAAGAAAGATGGGACACTAAGGTTATGTGTTGACTACCGGCAGTTAAACAAAGTAACAGTGAAGAACAAGTAACCGTTGCCTAGAATTGACGATCTGTTTGATTAGTTGAAGGGAGCTGGTGTGTTTTCTAAGATTGATTTCAGATCAGGGTATCATCAGCTAAGGGTTAAGGATACAGATGTGCCTAAGACTGCATTCAGAACCCGGTATGGGCATTCTGAATTCCTAGTGATGCCATTTGGGTTAACAAACGCTCCAGCAGCATTCATGGACCTTATGAACCGTATCTTCCATCCATACTTAGATTGGTTCGTAGTGGTCTTCATTGATGACATCCTGGTATATTCCAAGGATAAAGCAGAACATGATGAACATTTGAGAATTGTTCTACAGACTCTAAAAGAGAAGAAACTGTATGCTAAATTGTCCAAGTGTGAGTTCTAGTTGAATAAGATTGCATTCCTTGGACATGTAGTATCAGCTAAAGAGATTAGAGTGGATCCCAAGAAGATTGAAGTAGTGATGGAATGGAAGCCTCCCAGAAATACAACTGAGATCAGAAGTTTCTTGGGGTTAGCTGGATATTATAGAAGATTTGTAAAGGGATTTTCCCTGATAGCTGCTCCAATGACCAAATTACTACACAAGAATATGAAATTAGACTGGAATGACAAGTGTCAAGCTAGTTTTGAGAGGCTTAAGGCTATGTTGATAGAGGCACTAGTGTTAACACAACCAGTGTCGAGAAAAGACTTTGTAGTCTACAGTGATACCTCACATAATGGGTTAGGGTGTGTACTCATGTAAGAAGGGAAAGTGGTCGCATATGCTTCCAGGCAGTTAAGGCCACATGAAAAGAATTACCCTACTTATGATTTGGAGTTAGCAACAATTATCTTTGCATTGAAGATATGGAGGCATTACTTGTATAGAGAAAAATGCTACATATACACAGACCATAAGAGTCTGAAGTATCTGCCAACCCAGAAGGAACTTAATTTGAGACAGAGGCGATGGATTGAATTCCTAAAAGATTATGATTGTGTGATTGACTATCACCCTAGGAAGGCAAACGTAGTTGATGATGACTTAAGTAGAAAATCTATTGTAGCATTAAGATCTCTAAATGCCCAACTATCCTTAATTCATGACGGAGTTATTTTGGCTGAGTTACAAGTGAAGTCGAATCTGTTACAATAGATACAGGATGGGCAGAAGACAGATGAGAAATTAATAGCTGTTATGGGCAAAATCACTGAGGGAATGGAAATTGAATATGAAGTGAAAGAAAATGGGTACATGTACTATAAAGAAAGAGTGTGTGTACCAGATGATAAAGAGTTGAAAACTAGTATTTTGAGAGAAGCACATAACAGTGTGTATGCTATGCACCCAGGAAGCACAAAAATGTACCATGACCTGAAACTTTGATACTAGTGGCCAGGTATGAAGAAGGACATAGCTGACTATGTAACTAGATGCTTGACATGTCAGCAAGTGAAAGCAGAACATCGAGTTCCATCAGGTTTGTTACAGCCCATAAACATAACTAAATGGAAATGGGACCGAGTCACTATGGACTTTGTTAGTGGTCTACCTCTCATTTAGAAGAAGCATGATGCAGTATGGGTGATTGTGGATAGGTTGACCAAATCAGCACATTTTCTGCCTGTCAAAACTAACTACTCACTAGAAAAGCTAGCAAAATTATATATCAGTGAGATAGTTAGACTACATGAAATTTCGCTTTCCATTATATCTGATAGAGACTCGAGGTTTATATCTAGATTTTGGAAGAAATTACAAGAATCATTGGGCACACAACTCCATTTTAGTATGACTTTTCATCCTCAGATGGATGGACAGTTAGAAAGAATAATCCAGGTAAATTTTAAAACTCATTGAGTTATTGTAAACAATAAATTGAACTGATAATGATATTAATAACCGAACATATGTGATGGGTCCTCGAGGATATGCTGGGAGTTGTGTTATTGAGTTTGAGGGAAGTTGGGACAGATACCTTAAACTGGCAGAATTTGCATACAACAATAGCTATCAAGCTAGCATACAGATGGCACCCTATGAAGTACTGTATGGGAGAAAATACAGAACACCTGTATGTTGGACTGAATTAGGTGATGATAAGCTAGTGGGGCCAGACCTGATAAAACAGACATAGGAAAAGGTGAAACTGATAAAAGCCAATTTGAAAGTTGCCTTAGACTGACAGAAATCTTATGCTGACTTGAAAAGAAAGGACATTGAGTATGAAGTTGGCGAGAAGGTATTTCTCAAAGTATCACCGTGGAAGAAAGTGTTGAGATTCTTGAAAAAGGGAAAATTAAGCCCTAGGTTTATTGGCCCATGTGAAGTTATTGAACGTGTGGGACCAGTAGCCTACAGATTAGCCTTATCACCTGAGCTGGACAAGATACATAATGTGTTCCATGTCTTGATGCTCAGAAGATACAGATCAGATCCTTCACATGTCATCTTAGCAGAAGAAATTGTGGTACAACCTGACCTGACATATGAAGAAGAACCGATTAAAATCTTGGTATGAGAGGTAAAAGATCTCAGAAACAAGACAATTCCACTAGTGAAAATCCTAAGGAGGCACCACAACACGGAAGAGGCAACATGGGAAAATGAGGAGACAATGAGGCAACAGTTCCCTCAACTCTTCACATCAGGTAAATTTCGAGGATGAAATTTTTAGTTAGAGGGGAAGAGTTGTAACATCCTCCCTGTATGTTTTTTGTATGTTCTATTGCTCTGGTGACCTAATGTCAGTTCGGGCAAGTCAGGATGTCTGGAACTACACTTCGATGACAGTGAACAGATATATAATGATGAAATAAATAAAAAGAAAATACAAGAAAAATTAAAGAAAAATAAAATAGAGAAAATGAAACTAAGTAACATGAGCCAGCATCGTAGCGATGGGTGACCACACCGGGAAGTTACAACGAAGGAAATTGCCAAACCCAGTACTGCGGGGAACCCTCAGAATTAAATTTTAAGACATAATTAAAGGTTTATTGAAATGTAATTGACACTAGAAATATAAAAGAAAAATTAATAAATTAGTTTAAATAAAAACGAAAAATCGAGAAACAGACAAAAATCGGTGTTACTGAAAAATCAGGAATACAACTCGAAGTAGGGCATTTTGATCATTTGACACCTAGAGTTGGCTTTTGAGCTTAATGTCCATTAAAAATAAATGGTATTACACTTTGAAAATGTCATGAAAAATTAAATTGTGATACATTATATAAATAGTGAAAGAAATGAGGTAAATGTGCAAATAATGAAACTTTAATTAATTAAACATTAAACAAATTTTAAGTGCTCCACTAACTAAAATTTAAGGGACTTAAATAATATAAATGGGATAGAATTAATTCATCTTCTTCAACCTTTGGAAGTGTGGCTGAATTCCTCCATGGGAGACCTCCATGGCCAAACTCCTTTCCTCGCCATGCATTCATGATTCAAGCTCCCTTTCACCATAAATCCTTCATTAAACCTTGCATACTCAGCTTGGGGAAGACATTGGCAGTAAAAAGAAGAAGTTTAGTGAGGTTTGAGCAAACTACAAAAATAGATAAGTGTCCAAATCCCCTCCCTTGCTTTAGTAAACTTCATGTTTAGGTTGAGGTGAGTTGAATGGTGAACAGAATGGAAGAATTTATTGAGTTATGGTATTGTTCAAATTTGGCAGCCATGAAAACCTATGTTGCTTGAGTTTTTCTTACCTCTAATGGATGGAAAATAGCGTTGATTTAGTTATTTTAAAGTTGTCGCAATTTAGTTTCCATGTATATGTACATTGAGTACTTGAATTTGAAGGTTTGGAAAGCAATTTGTATATCTTAGTAAACTGCCACTTTTGGTAGCCTTTAAATTCATGAATTAGTATTTGGTTTCATGAATTTTCTTGATGAATTATGGTGAAGATGAATTGAGGGCAGTGTATGTGAAGTAATGGTTGGGAGATATATGTTATAATCAAGTGTTTTCATGTATATATTATGTTGAATTTAACTTTGCAAATTAGTGTTGTATAATGTACATAGAGCACTTGTATATTCTGTCCAAATGGACATGATTGAGATATGATGAATGGTATAGAAGTGTTATGAATGTATATTTGTAGTTTTTGGAGGAGGAGAAGTGTCATTTGGAAGTGTTCTTTGTGTGCAGATTTTGTGTTGTGAAGGTAGTAGGTAAATGGAAACTAAGTGACAATTGGTGACCCCAATCGGTATGAGACTAATGAGAGGTGAAACAAGACACAAAATAGGCCAGCTTTCATGTAGAAATATTGCCAAAATTCTGCCTAGAAACTGACCTTAAAAATGACCTAATCTGGAATTGTTAAGTGCAAGCCTAGATTTTTGACCATATGAACAGTAGTCACTAAGATGACCATAACTCACTTAAAATAGGTCCAAATGACCTGGAATTTTTACCATGGAAAGCTTAGACATAGAGCTACAATTGTTATGAAGACACAAAGCCCAGAAATGGCCAGAATCAAGTCAAATTGCTTGCCCAAATTCGGGTACCAAAACTGCCAGAACTGAATTTGACCTAAAATTGACCAAATTTTGCGTTAAAGATGCAATCTGTCCAGTTTTAGTAAATTGATCATATCTTAGGCTATACAACTCAGAATGACCTGAAATTTGTGCCAAAAGTTCAATAAGACATAGAGCTACAATTTTTCTTCTTTGATCAGAAGCTAAAAACCAAGAGAAATAGGATATTAAGCTAGACCAATCTAGTACACTAAAATTGAAATTTTGACATTTACATACAATGAAGCTTGAAGTAATTTGGCAATAAATGCCAACTTATGAAAAGGATAAATTACACTATATTGGCAGCATATTGAATTACAAATTATGACCTGTTGATACTAGAATCAGCTTATCCATGATATCTAAAGAGGTCAACATTTGTATTGACTTGTGAATTACATAATAACTAGTAAACTCTAACAATAAAGAATTAAACAATTAATTTATAATGTGCCCTAGTTTTCCTAGTTGACTAGTTTGGATAGGTTTACATGCCAATAGGATTCTAACAGCTATTCTGTAAATGGCTTTATGCCATACTGTGTTTTTACGGCATATTTTGTTGCATTGTGACTTTAATAGCCTATGGCTATACGTATTGTGTTATTATACTTGGCTTATCGCCAGATTGATTATATGGCTTTTTAGCCACACTGTTTGTACACCGAGAGACACTTTGTGATCGATAGTGTGACGGCCTGAGGTACTAGGTACCCAGTACGAATATATCCGTTTATCCAGTCTGGTCAGTGTATAGGCTACACGAGCAGTTAATTAAAGCATTATTAAATTCAAATAGCTAAATTCAGTTTATTGACATACAGCGCCACCAAAATTAGCAAAAATGAAAGGTTAGCAAATAAAAGTAGAATCAGAAACTGCAAAGAATATCGATGTTATGAATTCATAAACAATTCATTTATTTTATTTTAGTTTATATTTCTTTATATTTGGCACCACTAAGCAGAATTGCTTAGCGCATTGCTTTTTGCTACGCGTAGGTATTGGAGACACAGCTGGGGAGCCCAGCAAACCTGCGACCGGGTGAGACATCAGATCTGCACAGGAGTCCAGAGTCATCTGCACTACACCGCATACATGGTAGGACTTAGGATCTTGTGTAATGACTATCAGTCGTATTTTGACATTTTGTTATGTAATATGTATATCATAAAACTTTAAGGTTTGTAATAATTCATACATATTAAACTCCTATGGAGAGTGTTGGATGAATGTAAATTATGATAGATTGTATTTTGAAACTATGAAATTTTGAGACTATAAAATTATTAGGAAGGTTGAGATTACTATATTGAACTGTTTTTAACAAGTTTAGAAGAACAGTTTGTCCAAAATACAGACGACACCTTGCCGAATTTTTATTACTATTTTTTTAGAACACTGATTTTATTAAAATATGAAAATAGAACTAGTATGTTATGAATATCACATAAAGACTTATTAAATCAAATTGAGGTCAAAAAATGAGATAATCACAGATTAGGTTCTCCGGCACGCCGTGTAGCACGCCTTGCTCGGCTACACTGTAGACGGGTAAGGGTGTTACGAAAAACCTAAAAGGGTGCTCCTAACAAAATGAGAGAAAAAAGGAAAATACCTACAAGGGCACTTTCTACAAAATGAGAGAAGGATGAAAATCCAAAAGGGCATCCTGAAAAAGTGTGTAAAAAAAAAAACTAGGAGTGCAAACTTGAAAAGGTGCTCCTTGATGGATGCCGAATCCACCCAAAATTAAATTAACGATAATTACTAATAACGAAATATTTTCTGCAGTAAGTGGTAATCCAGATCAAACCCTAGAGACTGAGTTACTAAATTCCGTGCACTTGTGTAACAGAAAAAGAACAAAGGTTGGGGGGGAAAGGTTGTAACACTAAATCAGAAGAAATTAAGTTCAGAAATTATAGAACTAAATTTAAATATGAAACTCTTAATTTAAACAAACTTCAGTCCATGGTGATTCGCATTCTAATGCATGACTCGATTATAGATAAAAGAAATGCAATTATCTCTTATTGAATACTTAACGTAGATTTACCAAACAGTGAGGTAAAACCCATTACTTCCCTATACTCATCAATTTGAGCCCAGCACTCTTGTTGACTTTAATTATTAACTGAATTGGTATTAAGCAATCGTCATCAAATTAATAACTACTTTAAGAACAGGAAGTAGTTAAGCTGAACAACGATTTATAAAGCATAAACCATTTAATTCACCCTATTGTTTCCTTAGGTTATTATCGAAAACTTGGATCATAATCAATAAAACCTAATGCTACTCACATTCAATCTTACACAATAATTACGGATTATGAAGATGAATTAGCAATTGATCAAATTAAATAATTAACTAATAGGTCTTTTTAGCAAATCATTCAATAAATCAAAAACAATTAAATCAGGAAACAATAGATATTCAAAAAGGCATAATTTAAATTAAGAACCTATTTTCATAAATCATGCATAAGAACTAGAATCCCTTGAACTGAATTTAGAACTTAGCCACTCATGTTCATGGCTTATAGAAAATTAAAGAAAAATAAAGAAAAAATCTAAAAAGAAAATGGAGAATGAAGGTCTTCTATGGTGTTTGAAAGTCTGAATGGTGTATTTCGGCTGCTGCCCAAAGATGGTTTTTATAATAAAAAACCTAATCCCAAAGATAAGAACCAAACTTGGAAAAGTTTTGACATTCAAAAGATAGATTTTCTGCTTTGCATTCACAGCCATTTTTCAGCCACTTCCCTTTCAAATCTGTCTCTTCCTTCTTCAGGAAAGTTGTAACCCTACTTCTTAGCTTTCTAATGTGTATTCATTTGCCCAAATTGGAGGTCTACAGCCCAAGTTATGGGCCAAAAATCGAAACTGATTCTAACAAAGTATCCAACCCATAATGACGACTTCATTGCCATTTTTGACAATTAAAACGGCCTTATCTCACTTCCAGCCCTTCATAGAAATTGTAGAAGTGGCTCTTAAGGTTCAATTGGGTCTAGGTTTGCTTCATTTGAACATTTAGAACTCTAGATACAAAATAAATATTGAAACTAGTCGTGACACATCAAGTCTGGGCTTTTGTATTAGATTCACAACTATTTTTTGTCAACCTTGGAGACTGATTTGGGCTTTGGTCCCTCTTTGTTATTTGTAATGCTCTATCTTAGCTTTTTAATGAATTAAACAATATTAGATTTGAAGACCCACAACTTTAGAAACACCTGAAAGATACAGCAAAGGTCAAATTAATGCAAATGCTGAAAATTTCTCCATTTAACACAATTATTTCAATAACTATCTAAAAATATGCCTAAATGATAATTATAATCAACTAAATTAGGCATAAAAACACACTAGAAACACTAAATGTAATGGGAGTAAAATTAATAAATTATGCACTTATCATTCCTAGTAAGACTTAAAACAGATGAATAAGGTTGGATGATGAGCTCATAGTTAGAAGGCAGTAAGTGGCCGTGGCACAAATTTTCTCAAATGACTACTATCTCTGGCAATGAAGGATCCTAAAAGTTGATTAAAAGGAATTCGTGAGACTTCCCTTACCTTTTTCTTCCAAGAATCATATACCTTTCATATATTTCTCCTTATCAAAAATCATAATGTCAATTTTTTTATAAAAAATCATAATGTCAATTTTTCTTATCCTTTATGCATGACCCACTAGCCCATTTGTTTTGGAATTTTGTGTTGTTAACTTATTAACGTTTTATTATAAATTAAAAATTTAAACATCGATAACTTTATATATATTACTTTAGGATTACAGGGGATAGAAATCAGTGAACAAACAGCATATTAGTGCAAAATACCACCCAAGAGATTGGGACTCGGAGCTAAAAAAAAAAAAAAAGTTAAGGATGAAAACCCAAAAGGGCATCCTGGAAAAAAAAATGGAGTGAAAACCTGAAAATGCGTTCCTAACAAAAGGAGGTGAGAATAAGAGAAGCTACTCTCTATAACAAGGAGACTCTGAATGACTAAGAGGAAGGGGAGTGGAGACGAATGAAAAACCTTATTTTTTAGTCTACTTTTGCTTCTTCCATCAATCATTTGGCTTTAGGTTCATGGTTAAATAAACTTTTGATAGGATAGAGGCTCCTCACTGGGTTTGCTTTGAAGATCGAACATTCAACTTTTCATAATTAAACTCATGGTAAATTTGCTAAGCTTAAAATCAGCCTATTTGTTCAAGTATAATAGTAATCATTCTCATTTTCTATAATTTAATTTCTTGTTATCAACCTTTGGATTCAAGATCTAAGTTAATTTAAATTTTCTACAATTTAATTTCCTGTCATCAATCTCTGGATTCAAGATCTAAGCTGATTTTAATTTTTTACAATTTAATTTTCCGTTATCAACCTTTGGATTCAAGATCTAAGGTGATTCTAATTTTTGCAATTTAATTTCCTGTTATCAACATCTGGATTCAAGATTCAAGTTGATTTTAATTTTCTACAATTTAATTTCCCGTTATCAACATCTGAATTAATATTCAAGTTAATTTTAATTTTCTGTAATTTAATTTCCTGTCATCAACTTCAGGATTCAAGATCCAAGTTAATTTTAATTTTCTATAATTTAATTTCCTATTATCAACATCTAAATTCAAGATCCAAGTTGATTTTAATTTTCTGCAATTTAATTTCCCATTATTAACCTCTGGATTTAAGATCCAAGTTTATTTTAATTTTTTGCAAATTAATTTTCTATCATTAACCTCTAGATTCAAGATCCAAGTTGATTTTAATTTTCTGCAATTTAATTTCTTATTATCAACCTTTGGATTCAAGATCCAAGTTGATTTTACTTTCATGCAATTTAATTTTCTGTTATCAACCTTTGGATTCAAGATCTAAGTTGATTTTAATTTTCTACAATTTAATTTCCTACTATCAACCTTTGGATTCAACATTCAAGTTGATTCTATTTTTCTATAATTTAATTTTCTACTATTAACCTCTAGATTCAAGATTCAAGTTGATTTTATTTTTCTGCAATAATTTCCTGTTATCAACCTCTAAATTTAAGATCCAAGTGAATTTTAATTTTTTGTAATTTAATTTTTTATCATCAACCTTTGGATTCAAAATTCAAGTTAATTGTAATTTTCTATAATTTAATTTCTTGTTATCAACCTCTGGATTCAATATTCAAGTTGATTTTACTTTCATGCAATTTAATTTCCTGCTATCAACCTCTAGATTCAAGATCCAAGTTGATTTTAATTTTCTATAATTTAATTTCCTGTCATCAACCTCTAGATTTGAGATAAAAGTTGATTTTAATTTTTCATAATTTAATTTCCTACTATCAACCTTTGAATTCAAGATTCAAGTGAATTTTAATTTTTTACAATTTAATTTCCTATTATCAACGTCTGGATTCAATATCTAAGTTGATTTTAATTTTCCACAATTGAATTTCCTGTTATTAATCTCTGGATTCAAGATCCAAGTTAATTTTAATTTTTCACAATTTAATTTTCTGTTATCAACCTCTAGATTTAAGATTCAAGTTGATTTCAATTTCATAATCAATATCGATTTTAAGCATCGAACCCGTCCAAAATATGAGTCTATATCAATTTCATAATGTAATAGTCTATGCCACTGGGCCTAGCTAGGGATGAGCTCTGATCCCATGGAAAAAAGCTTTCCCAGTATATGAGGTGGCTTTTCTTCTTACACGCTCTGATCTGGCACAGATCATTCAGGAGTATAATCTCCCGACCAATGCTTTCGAGCTCATTAGATGTCACAGGGATCTCTGGGTCGATCACTTTTTTGAGGAAGGAGATCATATTATAGTTTATGAAGAGCAGTTCAAAGCCAGGCAGCACTTCCCCTTGGATTGATTTTGTAAGAACGTGTTACATATAATCAAATCTGCGTGGCTCAACTACATTCAAACTCATGGAGAACACTAGTAGCCTTTTGAGGTTTGTACTAAACCAAAGGCCTAGAGCCCAAGGTGAAACTCTTTGCCAAACTACACTGGCTCACCCGATAAAAGAATAATGAATTTTAGTTCTTCTAGGTGAAGCCGAACTGTGGGCTCTTCACCGATCTCCCCTCCTCACTGAAGACCTAGAAAGATCGAATATTCATCCTACGGAGTTGAGATCCCTGTGGCTTTAAAGGCTTGCCATGGAGTTGGAATTACTTGGCTGAAAGGCCAGAAAAGAAAATCAATCTCAACAAGGCCGATAAGGCTATGGTGAAGGTGCTCAAGAGCCAAGCGAACTCTCATAAATACCTATGCTCGAACATTATTGGGGCTAAGCTTAGATAGTGAATGATGAACGTGATCGCCCAAGAATACGTCTTGCTCTAGCTCTCTGACCTCAGGCTCGAGAAGGGTAAAGCTTCTCATCTCAAGTCCTATGATTATTATGAACTCACTAGCTTCTTTTTATGTGTAGACATGGTGGGAGGAAAGGCTGATAAGACAGCTTGACAGAGAAAAAGAGAGCTCGCCAGAAAAGTTTTAGAGAAAAAAAAGGCTACCGCCATTGCAACCAGGGCCGAGCTCAAGGCCTAGAAACAAGATCGCGTGGAGGGGATGAGCTCCCTAGCCCTAGCTCAAGTGGAAGCTATTACCGAGGGGTCGACCCCTGCCTCAGAACAACCCACTACTCAACCTCCAATCTCTGCTGTTTCAAAGGGCATATCTTTAAGGCAAGCAGTCCCGTCTGAGCGACCATTCTACCGAGGTGCTCAGGTGCTAATTAGTTTAGTGGAGAGGAATCGCACTGTTCGAGGTAATATAGACCTAGCCTAAGTTATTGATGGTTCAATTTGCTTCCCTAAAGATCGAGCCCGAATGGCCACAGAAACATCAAGGAACTCCTCATCCAGTTGATGAGTCTGAGCGTGGAAGAGGTTGCTACCCAGTATATGATCATTCAAAAGTTCAACTTTCTTAGGAGGGAGATCTTAAAGGCGGTTTAGGAGGCTATGGCTTCCAAGAGTTAACTCTCAGCCATAAATGCCTGGATTGTAGAATTAGAGCAGCAGGTGAAATCTTCTAAAGAGTTGACAGCTTAGCTAAGGAAGGAACTCGAAGATGCCCAGGCCCGTCGAGCTATCGAACAGGCTAAGTTTGCTGAGGAGATAAACGCGAAGGAGAATGAAGCCTTGGAGAAGGAATCTGACACCTATGTGCAAGCTTACGGCGATCTTCTAACCGAGCTCATTAAACGCTATCCTGAAGAGGACTTCACCTAGATCAGGAAGCCTACTCTAGGTGTTGAGGCTGAGAGCGAGAGCGAACTGGAAGGAGAGGATGTAAATGTAACTGATGAATGGGCTGGGGAGGACCCACCCACAGAATGATGTAATATCAAACATGTTTAATGAAACAAAGGATTTCTTTAAGATTGGTCTTTCTCAGTCTTATTGAGATTGGATAATCACATGACTGTCATCTACTGACAAGTTCAGTCAATGAGCTTTAGAGATCGAACTAACAACATAGAAATTGGAAACTAAACTTAATAATGAACTTCAATTAGTAACAAAATTAAAATTAAAAATTGAGCTTTATTAAGATCAGATGGTCTGAAGACTAGACTAGAACAAGACAAACAATTGAGATCTGGTTGTTTGTAGACAAATTGGATTTGAACCAGGATCAAACTTCAATTAAAACTAAAACAAGGATGAGCTAGGAGATCAGATAATTAGCACCCAAACTTTCAAACTCGAACAAGTGTATAGGAATAAAATTCAAAACCAAAATTATTGAGTTCGAGCAATCATGAGATCAGACTAGAACATAAATGTAACCTTTATCGAGATCGGATAATGTCGGGATCAAACCCTGATTCAGAAACTGACTACATGAAAATTAAAACTTCAACAGACAAACCAATTATATATTAATTAAACTAGAATTGTCATTTTTGCTAAATGATGAATTTATTAACAGGTATTAATGATGAAACTTAAAACCAGTATTATTAAGTTTGGGCAATCCCAAGATCGGTCAACAATAGAATTGAAACCTTTATCAAGATCGAATAATGTTGGGATCTAATCCTGATTCAAAAAGTACATGAAATTAATGAACTAACAGATGAAAATTAATTAGACTAGAATTGTCATTTCTGTCGAAAATTGACCAGCTAAAAAATGGTATCTATATATACCCCTAGGACACCTACTTGGTCCGACCTCTTCACCCTCATTGGTGGTCCATGAAACATGTACTAATGGCGGGCTCCCTGCTCTCTGACCATCGATGCCGCTCATTTTCAGTTGAAGAAAGAAAATATTTGATGAAAAAAGATCTAACACTATACCTTTAGTGAAAATGTCACTAGAAAATCAAGAGCTAGGAAAAGAACTCGCCGAAGATTGGAGAGAATAGAGAGAGTGAAAAAATGCAAAATGTGAAAATGACAGCCTTCCCCAAATATAATGCTTTGCAAGACCCGAAGTGACACCTCGGTTAATGAAATATTTATTGTTTTCCCAGTATTTAATGCATTATAGCAAAGACCAGATAAGGATAGATTGGATGAAAGGAGATCAGATGAAGGGCTCTTGAGTGACTACAGAAATTGGATTGAAAGAGTTCTAATAAAGGTGTAACACCCTCCATGTAGCAACTCCGTACATTCTACTGTTCCGGTGACCAGTGTCGGTCCGGACAGCTAGAACGTCCGAAAAAAAATATTTAAACTAAAGTGAGGAACCATAATTAATTCAAATATTAATAAGAAAATTTTAGAAAAAATTTTAGAAATAAAATACAACCAAGTAAAATGAGCCGATGCCCAAGCGATGGGTAACCCAGTGGGAAGTTGCGGTTCTCGCAACTAGGAGCCCTAGACCCGAGAGAAAATTCATAAAATAATTTTTGGGACACCAGAGAAGGGTCATCGAGGTTCCTATGGCATTAGAATTCCAAGAAAATATTTAGAAAAATTTTTCAACCAGTACAGACAATTTTGACCCATTAAGCCAAACAGAGGGCATTTTGGTCATTTCGCCTTTAGAGGCGATTTTTGGCCGACTTGTCCAGTTAAGTAAATAATTATTATAACATAAAATATGAATAAATATTGCCAAAAATTGAATTGTAAATGAGTAGAAAAGAAAAGAAAAGAAAAATGAAAGAAATTAAGAATAATGACATCACATGGTGTCATTAACATCCCCCCAACCAATCAAAATTTAACAAGCCTTCTTAAAACACTTAAAAGAGTCAAAATGGACCAAAAAAATTCTGGTGTTCTCCTTTTTCTTCAGTAAGCCGAAATTTCTTTTCCTCTTCCTCCATAACTCTCATTCTATCATACCTTCAAATCCTTTGATTTCTCACCCTAAATTCTATAAAGTCCTTCACAAAAATTTGTCACCCAAACTTACTAGAGTATTTGGCAGCCAAGGAAACAAAAGAAAGTGAAGGATTTGCAAGAGAAAACTCTGCCCTACAAAGGTTAGTGCCATCTTTCTTTTTTTTCTTTGGATAATCATGTTAAGGCACTAAGTTAAGCTAAGAAATTGTGGGATTTGAAGGGAATTATGTATGCTAGGGTAGAGGTAAATTTCGGCAGCCTATTGGGAGTGGGGATTTGATTGTTTTGATGGGATTAGAATGGATTAGAGATGGTGTTTGAAGTGTATATACATATTGATAATGAATTAGTGTGTTTAACTAATGCATGTTGTGTGAATTGGAATGGGGAATTAGGGTTTTGAAGAGAAATGTGGACTTTGTTTATGTAATGTTGAATGAACATTCTAAGGGTCAATTAGTGACCATTTGAGGGAAATTGACCATAACTTGGAGTGAATTATAGCATTAGAAAACTGATTTGGTATACTGCCTAGTGAGAGCAGCAGGTTGGGATGTAAGTCCAGCCTGTTTGGACAGCCACAACTTGGTCTGTGTAGGTTCAATTGGTATTTGGCCAATTGGACATGAAACTAAACATATAATGGCACAACTTTGGTGAAGAAACCATGCCCAAAAGAAGAAACCAAGTTGACCAAAAACTTGCCTCAATCTGGGTGTCCTGCAACCAGTTTATGCAGAATGACCAAATGAACAGTGATTGTTCATTTGGCCATAACTCAGTGTAGAATGGCCCAATTGACCTGAAATTTACCAGCAACAAGCTGAGATATAGACCAACAACTTTCATGAAGGAACCTACCCCAAATTATGACCAGAACCTATTCAACAAGAGAGTGGAAGTTATCACATCGTGACCGTAGATATGGTCAGTTCTGAAAATTTTCAATCCGGCCAGTTGTGGTTTTTGGACCATAACTTGAGCTACAAAACTCCAAATGGAGTGATTCAAAAAACGAAATTCAACTAGACAAAATAAGAAACAACTTTTATGTTTATCATTTTCTCAAATTCCCACTACAACAGTAACTAATGAAACAGTAAATATAGGGTATAAAAACTGAAATTTCTGCTCCATTAATGTTAAGCTTAGAAATGGTATTGGTAATCAATGCCAACAAATTTTGAATGCAAAATGTGGTATGTTGGGAGTGTTAAAACCAATGTACCTATTTTCTATACAAAAGTCAACATTTTTGTTGACTAATGAATGGAATAGTAACACCAAAACTTGAAATTCAAAAATTGAAAGATTCCAAAGTGACAAATGCCCTAGTATACCTAACAAGATTGGTTTGGATAGTTTGGCATGCCAATAGGGTTCAGTTAGCAGTACTGCATATGGCATTATGCCATTCTGTGATTTCATGGCTTTTAGCCATTCTGACCTTGTATTGAAATTTGGCCTAGTGCCTGATGTTATTACAGTTTATTAGCTGTTCTGTTGCATACCGGGAGATACATATGTGACCGATGGTGCGACGGCCCGAGGTACTTGATACCCAGTGCCAGTTTACCCGTTTATCCAGTCTAGTCATCTAGTATAGGTTACTTGGGCAACCAAAAAAAAAATGAAAGTGGATAAATTTAACGAAATAATGAATATAACAAGTACACAATAAGTAAGACTACAAATACTCATTGAAAATTTAATTGCAATAAGACATCGATACATTCACTGCATATTTATTTTTTTGTTATTTCTTTGTATTTTATTATTGGCACCACTAAGCATTATTGCTTAGCGCGTTGCTTTTGCCACGCGTAGGTTCTGGAGATACTGACCGAGAGCCCAGTAGACCACAGACTAGGTGAGACCTCTGCAGCTCTGCATAGTGTCCGTGTCACCTCACCATATTCAGTGCATTGGTAGGACACTAGGTTTCATTTTGGTATTTTGTAACTAACTTTTATTTTCTTTTGTGTAATTGAAACTTATGTAATGTATTTTGATGTTCATGTAAATAATGGAAATTGTGTTTGTGAATGGAAAAGTGAATATTTCTTTATGACTTTTACATGATTATTACATGAGATGAATGATTGGGAAATGGAAATGTTGTTGAAAAACATATTGAGATTTTGATATTGGAGTTTGAGAATGATTGAATATGATTATTAGAAGTGTTTTTCACAGGTTCCGAAGAACTCTTTTCTCCATTTTTAGTCGGTAATCTGCTGGATTTTTTATAAAATTTTCGGAACCTCAAATAAATTATAATTTCAATAAGTGGCTTAAATGAATTATATTTCATAAGTTATATTCAAAACTATGATAAAAATTAATTAAGGAAGAATAAAAATGATTAATATAAAATAGAGTGTTCCGATACACCGTGTGACATATCTTACTCGGATATACTATAGACGGGTAAGGGGTGTCACATTTAGTGGTATCAGAGCACGGTTTAGGCGTTTCTAGGCCTAGATCATGCATTGCATTTGTAAGAGTCAAGGTGACACTAATGCAGATCTGTTGTCTTTGTTAAATAGGATATGGACCCTTCATCTCAGATGGTAGTTGAGGAGGAAGTGGAGAGTCATGCTCCACCTGCAGCAGCTGAGACTGGGGTAGGGGAGAACCTGCTCCACCAGCTCCATCAGAGCCTGCTCAACCTCCACAGGCCGTGTTCCAGCAAATGGCCGAATTCTTCAAACAAATGGCTGGGGTAATGCCACCACTACCACCACCTCCACAACCAAAATCACACCTGGAAAAATTGAGAAAATTTGGAGCAGTGGACTTCTTTGGCAAGAGAGAAGATGATTCTCATGCGTAGAAAATTGGTTGAATGTAATGAGCAGTGGTTTTAAAACAACTCCACTGCACTCCAGAGCAAAATCTAGAAGCTGCTGTATCTCTGTTGCAAGATGATGCATATGAATGGTGGGATACGGTGTCCAGTAAAGTACAGCCAGCAGTAATAACTTGGGACTTCTTCCTCTCTGAATTCAAGAAGAAATATGTGGGTAGTGTATACCTGGAAGAGAGAAGAAGAGAGTTCATTAACCTGAGGCAGAGACAGCTGACAGTGGCCGAGTATGAAAAGGAATTTGTCAGATTAAGCCGCTATGGAAGGGAGATAGTCCCTAATGAGGCCGAAAGGTGTAAGAGATTTGAAGAGGGATTAAATGACAACATAAAGATCATGATCACTGCCTTGGGAATCACCGACTTCACCAAGTTAGTGGAAGCTGCAATAAAGGTTGAAAAGGTTAGAATAAGTGAGCAGACCAGAAGAGAGAGACAGCAGAAGAGGGGCCCAGGTCAGTCTAGTTCATCTCCTGCATTTGGGAAGAAGTTCAAGGGTCCACCTACACAGAGTTCAGGTCAACCACAAGGTCAGGGTCAGTCTCAGGGGCCCAGGCCACAGTTTACCCCTAGGAGAGGTCAGTCCACACCATCAGTGGGCAGCTCTCCAGGGATGGGGTTCAGGGGACCAGGCCCAGTGACTTCTGCATGTCCACATTGCCTGAAGTGGCATAAGGGGGAGTGTTGGAGAGTGACTGGTGCCTGCTTAAGGTGTGGGTCAACAGAGCATCAGTTGAGGAACTGTCCACGCAGAACTACTACAGCTGCTCCAACACAAGCAGACAGACCTACTCCTGCACCACAAAGGGGTAGGAAATCTGGCAAATCTGAGGCAGTGGGACCATCACAGAGGCCTGCATCTGAGCCAGCAGAGAGGCCTGAGAGTAGACCACCTGCAAGAGCTTATGCCATTAGAGCTCAGGAGGAGCAAGATGCCCCAGACGTCATCAGGGGTACGTTCTCCCTCTACACTATATCTGTGCATGCATTGGTGGATCCAGGATCCACTCATTCATACATCTGCATCAACCTACCCGTAGAAAGGGGGATACTAGTAGGGGAGAGTGACCAAGACATTCTAGTCACTAATCCATTGGGCCACAGTGTGGTAGTGAACAAAGTGTACAAGGGTTGCCCGTTAAGGATTCAGGGGTATGAATTCTTGGCAAACCTGATTGAGTTGCCTTTCCATGAGTTTGACGTGATTTTGGGAATGGACTGGTTGTCACGTCATCAGGCAATGGTTGATTGTAAATTGAAGAGAATTTCTTTGAAAACTCCTGAGGGTAATGAGATTACAGTTGTGGGGGAAAGGACAGATTTCTTATCCAATGTTATCTCAGCCACAGTTGCGAGAAAACTGATGAGAAAAGGCTGTGAAGCCTACCTAGCACATGTGGTGGATACTAGGCAGGCTAAGCCAGATCTGTGTGACATACCCACAGTAAAAGACTTCCCAGATGTGTTCCCTGAAGAATTACCTGGTTTGCCACCAGAAAGGGAAGTTGAATTTGCTATTGAGACACTGCCGGGTACAACACCCATTTCCATTGCTCCTTATAGGATGGCACCCACTGAATTGAGGGAGTTGAAAACTCAGTTGCAAGAGTTGCTTGATAAGGGTTCATACACCCCAGTGTGTCACCCTGGGGAGCTCCAGTGCTGTTTGTGAAAAAGAAGGATGGGACTTTGAGATTATGCATCGATTACCGGCAGTTGAATAAAGTGACTGTGAAGAACAAATATCCGTTGCCTAGAATTGATGATTTGTTTGATCAGTTGAAGGGAGCAGGAGTATTTTCTAAGATTGATCTCAAATCAGGGTATCATCAGTTGAGGGTGAAGGATGCAGATGTGCCAAAGACTGCATTCAGGACCCGATATGGGCATTATGAGTTCCTAGTGATGCCCTTTGGCCTAACAAATGCACGAGCGGCATTCATGGACCTTATGAACCGTATCTTCCATCCACACTTATATCGGTTTGTAGTGGTCTTTATTGATGATATTTTGGTGTATTCCAAGACCAGTGAAGAACATGATGAGCATTTGAGGATTGTTCTGCAAACCCTGAGAGAAAAGAAGCTGTATACTAAGTTGTCCAAGTGTGACTTCTGGCTAAATGAAATTGCATTCCTTGGACACATAGTGTCAGCTGATGGGATTAGAGTGGATCCCAAAAAAATAGAAGCAGTGATGGAATGGAAGCCTCCTAGGAATACAACTGAGGTCAGAAGTTTCTTGGGGCTAGCTGGGTATTACAGGAGATTTATGAAGGGATTTTCCTTAATAGCTGCTCCAATGACCAAGTTGTTACACAAGAATGTCAGATTTGACTGGAATGACAAGTGTCAGACCAGTTTTGAGAAGTTGAAGGCTATGTTGACAGAAGCACCAGTGTTAACACACAAAGGTCGAGAAAGGACTTTGTGGTCTACAGTGATGCCTCTCATAATGGGTTAGGGTGTGTATTGATGCAAGAGGGAAAGGTGGTCGCTTATGCTTCCAGACAGCTAAGGCCACATGAACAGAATTACCCTACCCATGATCTAGAGCTTGCAGCAATTATCTTCGCACTGAAGATATGGAGGCATTACTTATATGGTGAAAAGTGCTACATTTACATGGACCACAAAAACCTGAAATACTTGCCAACCCAGAAGGAGCTCAACCTTAGATAGAGACGATGGATTGAGTTCCTGAAGGACTATGATTGTGTAATTGACTACCATCCTGGCAAGGCAAATGTAGTTGCTGATGCTTTGAGCAGAAAGTCCATCACAGCTTTGAGATCATTGAATGCCCGTCTATCTTTGGTTCGAGATGGAGCTATTTTGGCTAAGTTGCAAGTGAGGCCAAGCCTGTTACAGCAGATTTTAGATGGGCAGAAGGTAGATGAGAAGCTAAAAGCTATTATGAGAAAAATCCTAGAAGGGAAAGAAACTGACTATGAAGTGAAAATAGATGGGTATCTGTACTACAAAGGAAGACTGTGTGTACCAGATGATGGGGAATTGAAGGCCAGTATTCTAAAAGAGGCACACACCAGTGTGTATGCTATGCACCCAGGAAGTACAAAATTGTATCATGATCTGAAACTTCGTGATTGGTGGCACAGTATGAAGAAGGACATAGCTGACTATGTGACTAAATGCTTGACATGTCAGCAAGTCAAGGCAGAACATCAAGTTCCATCAGGTTTGCTACAGCCTATACGCATACCTGAATGGAAATGGGATCGGGTCACCATGGATTTTGTAAGTGGTCTACCTCTCACCCAGAAGAAACATGATGAAGTATGGGTGATAGTGGATAGATTGACGAAGTCAGCACACTTTCTGCCAGTTAGGACTGACTACTCACTAGAGAAATTAGTATAATTGTATATCAGTGAGATAGTTAGATTACATGGAATTTCACTTTCCATCATATCTGATCGAGACCCAAGGTTTACATCGAGATTTTAGAAGAAGTTGCATGAGTCCTTGGGTACACAACTCCACTTCAGCACAGCTTTCCATCCTCAGACGGATGGGCAATCAGAAAGAGTAATCCAGGTAAACAATTGAACCAATTGAATTAATACTAATATTGAACTAAAATGATAATAATAACATGAAATATATGTCAGGTCCTTGAGGATATGCTGAGGAGTTGTGTCATTGAGTTTGAGAGAAGTTGGGATAGATACCTCCCATTGGCAGAATTTGCATACAACAATAGCTACCAAGCTAGTATCCAAATGGCCCCGTATGAAGCACTGTATGGGAGAAAATGTAGAACTCCAGTGTGCTGGACTGAATTGGGCGAAGACAAACTGGTAGGCCCAGACTTGGTGAAACAGACTGAAGAGAAGGTAAAACTAATCAAAGCCAATCTGAAGGTTGCCTCAGACAGACAGAAATCCTATGCCAACTTAAAGAGAAAAGAAATAGAATATGCGGTTGGCGACAAAGTGTTCCTCAAGGTGTCACCGTGGAAGAAGGTACTGAGGTTTGGAAAAATAGGTAAGTTAAGCCCTAGGTTCATTGGCCCATATAAAGTCATTGAACGTGTGGGTCCAGTAGCCTATAGGCTAGCTTTACCACCAGAGCTGGACAAGATCCACGATGTGTTTCACGTATCTATGTTAAGAAGATATCACTCAGATCCTTCACATGTCATCTCCATGGAAGAAATTGAAGTACAACCGGATTTGACATATGAAGAAGAACCCATACGGATCCTGGCTCGGGAAGTGAAAGAGTTGAGGAATAAGCAGATTCCCCTGGTGAAAGTGCTTTGGAGGCACCACAACACCGAGAAGGCAACTTGGGAAAGTGAAGAGATGATGAGGCAACAGTTCCCTCAACTGTTTGCATCAGGTAAATTTCGAGGATGAAATTTAAATTAGAGGGGAAGAGTTACAACACCCTCCCTGTAGCAACTCCGTACATTCTACTGTTCCGGTGACCAATGTCGGTCCGGACAGCTAGAACGTCCGAAAAAAAATATTTAAACTAAAGTGAGGAACCATAATTAACTCAAATATTAATAAGAAAAATTTAGAAAAAATTTTAGAAATAAAATACAACCAAGTAAAATGAGCCGATGCCCAAGCGATGGGTAACCCAGTGGGAAGTTGCGGTTCTCGCAACTAGGAGCCCTAGAACAGAGAGAAAATTCATAAAATAATTTTTGGGACTCCAGAGAAGGGTCATCGAGGTTCTTATGGCATTAGAATGGCAAGAAAATATTTAGAAAAATTTTTTAACCGGTACAGACAATTTTAACCTGTTAAGCCAAACGGAGGGCATTTTGGTCATTTCGCCTTTAGAGGCGATTTTTGACCGACTTGTCCAGTTAAGTAAATAATTATTATAACATAAAATATGAATAAATATTGCTAAAAATTGAATTGGAAATGAGTAGAAAAGAAAAGAAAAGAAAAATGAAAGAAATTAAAAATAATGACATCACATGATGTCATTAACATCCCCCCAACCAATCAAAATTTAACAAGCCTTCTTAAAACACTTAAAAGAGTCAAAATGGACCAAAAAAATTCTGGTGTTCTCATTCTTCTTCAGCCAGCCGAAATTTCTTCTCCTCTTCCTCCATAACTCTCATTCTATCACACCTTCAAATCCTTTGATTTCTCATCCTAAATTCTATAAAGTCCTTCACAAAAATTTGTTACCCAACCTTGCTAGAGTGTTTGGCAGCCAAGGAAACAAAAGATAGTGAAGGATTTGCAAGAGAAAATTCTGCCCTACTAAGGTTAGTGCCATCTTTCTTTTTTTTCTTTGGATAATCATGTTAAGGCACTAAGTTAAGCTAAGAAATTGTGGGGTTTGAAGGGAATTATGCAAGGGTAGAGGTAAATTTCGGCAGCCTATTGGGAGTGGGGATTTGATTGTTTTGATGGGCTTAGAATGGATTAGAGATGGTGTTTGAAGTGTATATAAATATTGATAATGAATTAGTGTGTTTAACTAATGCAAGTTGTGTGAATTGGAATGGGGAATTAGGGTTTTGAAGAGAAATGTGGACTTTGTTTATGTAATGTTGAATCAACATTCTAAGGGTCAATTAGTGACCATTTGAGGGAAATTGACCATAACTTGGAGTGAATTATAGCATTAGAAACATGATTTGGTATGCTGCCTAGTGAGAGCAGCAGGTTGGGATGTAAGTCTAGCCTGTTTGGACAGCCACAACTTGGGCTGTGTAGGTTCAATTGGTATTTGGCCAATTGAACATGAAACTAGACACATAATGGCACAACTTTGGTGAAGAAACCATGCCCAAAAGACCAAACCAAGTGGACCAAAAACTTGCCTCAATCCGGGTGTCCTGCAACCAGTTTCTGCAAAATGACTAAATGAACAGTGATTGTTCATTTGGACATAACTCAGTGTAGAATGGCCCAATTGACCTGAAATTTTACCAGCAACAAGCAGAGATATATACCAACAACTTTCATGAAGGAATCTACCCCAAATTATGACCAGAACCTATTCAACAAGAGAGTGGAAGTTACTGTTTACTGCACTATAGATATGGTCAGTTCTGAAATTTTTCAATCCGGCCAGTTGTGGTTTTTGGACCATAACTTGAGCTACAAAACTCCAAATGGAGTGATTCAAAAAACGAAATTCAACTAGACAAAATAAGGAACAACTTTCATGTTTATCGTTTTCTCAAATTCCCACTAAAACAGTAACTAATGAAATAGTAAATATAGGGTATAAAAATTGAAATTTCTGCTCCATTAATTTTAAGCTTAGAAATGGTATTAGTAATCAATGCCAACAAATTTTGAATGCAAAATGTGGTATGTTGGGAGTGTTAAAACCAATGTACCTATTTTTTATACAAAAGTCAACATTTTTGTTGACTAATGAACGGAATAGTAATATCAAAACTTGAAATTCAAAAATTGAAAGATTCCAAAGTGACAAATGCCCTAGTATACCTAACAAGATTGGTTTGGATAGTTTGGCATGCCAATAGGGTTCAGTTAGCAGTACTGCACATGGCATTATGCCATTCTGTGATTTCATGGCTTTTAGCCATTCTGACCTTGTATTGAAATTTGGCCTAGTGCCTGATGTTATTATAGCTTATTAGCAGTTCTGTTGCACACCGGGAGATACATATGTGACCGATGGTGTGACGGCCCGAGGTACTTGATACTCAGTGCCATTACGCTTATCCAGTTTATCGATCCAAAGATAGGTTACTTGGGCAACCAAAAAAAAATGAAAGTGGATAAATTTAATGAAATAATGAATATAACAAGTACACAATAAGTAAGACTACAAATACTCGTTGAAAATTTATCGATACATTCACTGCATATTTATTTTTTTGTTATTTCTTTGTATTTTATTATTGGCACCACTAAGCATTATTGCTTAGCGCGTTGCTTTTGCCACGCGTAGGTTCTTGAGATACTGACCGAGAGCCCAGTAGACCACAGACTGGGTGAGACCTCTGCAGCTCTGCATAGTGTCCGTGTCACCTCACCATCTTCAGTGCATTGGTAGGACACTAGGTTTCATTTTGGTGTTTTGTAACTAACTTTTATTTTCTTTTGTGTAATTGAAACTTATGTAATGCATTTTGATGTTCATGTAAATAATGGAAATTGTGTTTGTGAATGGAAAAGTGAATATTTCTTTATGACTTTTGCATGATTATTACATGAGATGAATGATTGAGAAATGGAAATGTTGTTGAGAAACATATTGAGATTTTGATATTGGAGTTTGAGAATGATTGAATATGATTATTGGAAGTGTTTTTCACAGGTTCCGAAGAACTGTTTTCTCCATTTTTAGCCGGTACTCTGCCGGATTTTCTATAAAATTTTCGGAACCTCAAATAAATTATAATTTCAATAAATGGCTTAAATGAATTATATTTCACAAGTTATATTCAAAACTATGATAAAAATTATTTAAGGAAGAATAAAAATGATTAAGATAAAATAGAGTGTTCCGATATACCGTGTGACATATCTTACTCGGATATACTATAGACGGGTAAGTGGTGTCACAAAAGGTGATGTGGAGAGACCACAGGTATTAAGAAGATCGGAGAAAGTGAAGGGGGATAGGACAGATCAAGAGAGATCGAATGAGGATGTTTCAGATAACCGAAGATTGGTTCAAACAAAGGTATTTGACTAAGAGAATGGAAACCACTAGATTGGAAGGATGTCAAATTAAGATCGGGGTTATGTGAGGATTTCAGAGACACCACTTTGAATCTCAGCCTTTGGTTTACAAAATCAAATTTTCACCATTAGATTTGAGTTAGTTAAAGTGATTGGGGTACGATTCAATCTTCACCATTAATCATACTTGTAAGAATGAATCCAGGCCATTGATTCAAGGTGGTTAAAGCATTTTGGTACGCTCCAGTCTCCACCATTGATTTAATTTGTAAGGACAGATCTCAAGCCCTCAGATTAAAGTGATCAATGCAAATTTGGTACCTTTAAATCGTAACCTTTGATTTGATTTTGAAGGCATAACTTCTAACCATTGGATCAAAGAAGAAAAGGACAGAGGAGTCCTGGATTGATCGCTGCCCTTAAATCCTTGGTCACATTAATTCTTGACCCTCGAATGTTGTCCTTTTGAATCTAGACCCTTCTTCTTTTTCATCTTCAATCTTGGCTCTTCATTTTAAGGGCCCCATTCTCTATAAATACCCAAAATTTCCATTGTTGAAAGGGCCTTTTCCTGAAAAGAGTCTAAGCAGAAGGCATTAGAAATGTCAGTTTTCTAAAGAATCCTCATTGTAGTATCAGCACCAGATAGTTTACCTTCACCTAAGTACCTAAACCTGTTACTTAAAAACCAATTCAATTGTCTTTTGGTTCCATTTTTGAGCTTCATATGCTAGAGGTCATTGACCCCCATCATTGCTAGAGCCCCTTTACAGGTAATGTTCTTGACCCTTACATGCTTCTTTTAAGCGGATAAAGTCACATCTGCAATGTTACATAAGCTAAAATCTGAGCTATGTAAGTATTTAATCATACTGAACTCTTGGTGAAATAAGGTTAAAATTGATTTATGCTTGTTTTGTAAACGTTACTATCATGTGGTCACGCTATCATAAAATGTCATTTTCTTTTAATGTTTCATTTCGAATGGTTTAGGAATAATAGTTTGAGTTCAGATAAAACAATAGGTAGTAATTAGGGTTCAGATGTAATAAACAAGGAAAAGAGAGCTCAGATGTGACTATAAGAGATCGGTAATAAATAAAATATGGTACTAAAAAATAAGGTTGAAATTGATTTATGATAGTTTTGTGAATATTTTTGTTTTATTGAAATAGTAATATAAAATATCACTTTTATCATTTTATTTCATTTTAAAAGCTTGTTTTCTCATAATAGTCTAAGAATAATAGTGTAAGTTTGGATGGAATAATAAGTTGTAATTACAATTCGGATGTAATAAAGAGAATGGAAAGAGTTTGGATGTGACTGTAAGAGGTCGGCAATAATAAAAGTAGAGTACAATAGAATGAGTTCGAACATTGCTTGATTAGCAAATCTGGGAGATTGGAAATAGTACATAGAACCGTCACACACAATATAGAGCTAGGAAATAGTACCTCTTTATTTTATAACATTTGTCATTTTATAGATCAGGAAATAATGAGAGTCTTGGAGAAACCCTATATAGTCTCTTTATAACATCAGGAGTTCGAGAGAGAGTCCTTTCCTGGAACCCCTTTTTGCGCATCTATGAAAAGCATTTTCTCTCTCAAAGTTTTTTAAAAATATTGAGAGTTCAGGAGAGAGTCCTTTCCTAGAACTCCCCCTTTTCATATTTATGAAAAACATTTTTTACTTCTCTTAAATTTCAAAGAAAAGTTTTCCATCTAACATGTCAATAGATATGCAATTTTGAAGTACAAGGGAGAGTCCTTCCTTGGATTATATTCTTATTGAGGGAGATTCCTTCATTGAATTTGATAATCTAAACTTGCACAATTCAACTTTATCTTTAAGTTGCGGATTCATCCATCAATAAAGGTAAAGACTTTATGGTTGACGTTGCCGATGATGGGACTTTGATTCATTAATTGAGAGTCCTCATTAATGAAGAAAATTCTCTAGGCTTTAATAAACACATTCTTTTTGAATTGAAGTCCCAATTAAAAGGAATGAAAATTCACTTCACACATCGCACCTTCAATTATTTGGATGCTAATGATGGGATGAATGATGAGTGAGCTGAGAGTCCTCCTCGCTCATTATGAATCCCTAGGAACTAAATAATGTCTTCCGGAATTATAGTCCTAATTTTACAGAGGGAGGAATTTAATAGATATCAAAATAAAAGTCAGAATCATAATTCACCCTTGAGTCATTCTATCTATTTGTGTTCTTGGGACAACCCCGAATAGTGATACATCAAACGTTCCTACAGTAAATACGGGAACTTAAATTGTAATTTAAACCCCAAAATTATTGATTTTAAGTGATAAAGAGCACATCCCTAAATCCACTTACCCTCGTTAAGGGATGATGTGGGTTGCCTAACACCTTCCCCATGTATATGCAAACCCCAAACCCAGGATCTCTGTCTTAGAAGTGGTAAAATTACCTTTTTTAATGATAAATGATTTTCTTTAATTTTTCTCAAAATTAAAGTAGTGACTCCTCACTTTCCACTTTGGTGAGAATTTTCCGGCAACCACAAAACCCTTGCGACATAAAGCTCTTGCTGAATAGAGCGTGCCAGTGGTCTCAAAATTGTCGTGGAGTTCCCGGTTTGAGAGAAATCTAGCCCAAAAATCGAAATGGGCTAAAACTTTCTGAGCTTGATTCAGACAAATTGCTTGATGAAAATTTGTGTTCTAGGTGTCTTTAGAAAGCTTTCAGAGAGTAGAACATGATTGGGACTAGATCGGATCCGATTTGTGGCCAAATCAGCTAGATTTGGGGAGAGAAGGTGAAATGGTGTGTGAAGGGGAGACGAGATTCAAGGCGTGATTCTGGCTGGACAATGGTGTGGCAGTAGCAAGGGAGACCAGCCAAAGGTGCACCAACAAGGGGGGAGCAGGGGAGGGTGGCCAGTCAGTGTGGGGGAGGGGAGAAGAGAGAGAAAAGAGAAGAAGGAAGGGAGGAGAAGGTGACGTGTAGGAGAACAGGAGGGGGGGAAGAGATCGGTTCGATTTGACCGGTTCAATTCAGCTGGTTTGATTCAAGGTACTTAAAATTTGATTTTTACTCTGCCTTGGAACTCAAAACGAGGCCCAAAAAATTACAAAAAAATTACAAAAAATTTTAAAAAATTTGTGAAGTCCAAATATATTTTTAAATTTGCCACAAGGTGTTTAGATTAATTTTTAAAAATTGAAAAAATTTATTGTCTCAAGAAAATAAACTCAATTTTAAAAATTCAGAAAATTTCAATTTAATTTTTATAATATATAATAAAATAAAATATTATAATTTACACATAAAATAATTATTTAAAAATTTGGGGTATTATACTCTTCCCTCCTAACAGAAAATTTGTCCTTGAATTTTTATACAAGGCAACGTAATAAGTCAGATTTACATATTAAACAGATAAGAGTACTTGTTGTACATATCCCGCTCTGACTCCCAGGCGCACTCTTCTACTGATTGGCTCATTCACAAAACTTTAACCATAGGGAGGGATCTGCTTTGACCGAAGTTGTCTCATCTAATAGCCCACTATGGCTACAGATTACTTCTCAAAAGTCAAATTCTCATTTAACTCCACTGTATCTGGTTGTAGCACATGAGAAGGGTCGGGAATAGACTTCCTAAGCATGGACATGTGGAACACTAGGTGAACATGAAAAAGGTTTAGTGGCAACTCCAACTTGTAGGCAACTGTTCCTACTCTGTCTTTGATTTTAAAATGTCCTATGTAACAGGGTGCCAACTTGCTTTTTTTCCCAAACCTCATAACCCCTTTCATAGGGGAGACCTTTAGAAACACATAGTCGCCCACTGCAAACTCTATATCCTTCCGTCTAGGATCTGCATAGCTCTTATGCCTGCTAAAAGCCATTTTCAAATGTTCCCTAATCAAAGGGATCATCTCTAAGGTGTACTATACCATATCTACATCATGTACTCTTGCCTCTCTAATTTTTATCCAACACAGAGGGGACCTACACTCTCTGCCATACAGTGCCTCATAAGGTGCCATTCCAATACTAGAATGATAGTTATTATTGTAGGCAAATTCCACCAATGGTAGCCAATTATCCCATTATCCTCTAAAATCCAGGACACACATACCAATGTTTGAATTGTTCTTTTAAACTGCTCATCTGTCTAAGGGTGGAAGGTTATACTAAAGTTCAACTGGGTGCTAAGTGCCTCCTAGAGTTTCCTCTAAAACCAAGAAGTGAATTGGGGCCCTTTGTTAAATATTATGGAAGCAAAAACTCCATGTAATATGATTATCTCATAGATGTACACCATTGCATACTGGGAAATAGAATAAGTGGTTTGTACTAGTAAGAAGTGAGCCAACTTGGTTAGATGATCCACTATCATCTAAATAGAATCATACCCATGGGTAATACGAGGCAACCTAGTCACAAAGTTCATACTAATCATTTCCCATTTCCACTATGGGATGGCAATATCCTACAACTTCCTTGATGGCCTTTGATGTTCAAATTTTACTTTCTGACAAGTTAAGCACTTGGACACAAAACCTGCTATGTCCCTCTTTATGCCATGCCATTCCACTTGGACACAGTACCTATCTTTTATATTATGGTACATCTTTGTGGAGCTTAGGTGAACACTATAGGGCGTATAGTGTGCCTCCTGCATAATCACATTTCTAAGGTTGTCTACATTTGGCACACATACCCTGGAGCCTTGCATAAGGGTACCATCTGCACCAATCCCAAACTCACTGTCTTCTCCCTGATGTATCCTTTCCACAATCCACATTAATTATGGATCTCTATGCTCGAAAACTCTAATTCTATCCCGTAGATCTGGCCTTACTCTAAAATGTGTCAAAAGTGCACCCGTATCTATTATATCCAATATCAGACCCTAATCCATCAACTCATGTATCTCCTGAATCAATAGTCTCTTTTCTGTTGATATATGTGTCAAGCTGCCAAAAGATTTTCTACTCAAGGCATTGCCACCACATTCGCCTTACCTGGGTGGTACTAGATGGTATAGTCATAATCCTTTAGAAGCTCGATCCATCTCCTCTGCCTTAGATTTAAATCTCTCCACTGAAAAATGTACTTTAAACTTTTATGGTCGGTGTATATCTCGCACACCTTACCATACAGATAGTGCCTCCAAAACTTTAGTGCAAAGACTATAACTACCATCTCTAGATCATGAGTGGGGTAGTTCTTCTCATGCCTCTTTAACTACCTTGAAGCATAATCTACTACCTTACCATGCTGCATCAAAACACACCCGAACCCAACTCTAGAAGTATCACAGTACACTGTATATCCTTCTCCACTCACTGGCAAGGTTAACACAGGGGCTGTAGTTAGATATTCCTTAAGCTTCTAAAAGCTTTCCTCATACTCATCTGACTAGAAGAATAAGATATTCTTTCAAGTCAACCATGTCAGAGGAGCTACTATTCTAGAGAAATTCTACACAAAATGCCTATAGTAGCCTGCTAGGCCCAAAAAGCTCTACACCTCAGTGACTATATTCGGCCTAAGCTAATCAGTTACTGCTTCAATTTTCTTGGGATCCACTTGAATACCTTCACTAGATACCACATGTCCCAAGAATGAGATGCTTTCCAACCAAAACTCACATTTTAAAAATTTAGCATACAATTGATGTTTCCTTAGAGTCTGCAACACTATCCTTAGGTGCCAAACATGCTCTTCCTCAATTTGACAATACACCAAAATATCATCTATGAACACAATGACAAAGTGATCCAAAAATGGCCTAAACACCCTGTTTATTAAGACCATAAAGGCCGTTGGTGCATTAGTGAGTCCAAAAGACATCACTAGGAACTCATAATGACCATACCTTATCCTGAACGCTATTTTTGGTGTATTCTCACTTCCGATCCTTAATTGGTGATAACCCGACTATAGGTCTTTTTTTGAAAAGTATCTAGCCCCTTACAACTAATCAAATAGATTATCAATATGAGGAAGTATATATTTATTCTTAACTGTCACTTTATTTAGCTGTCTATAATTAATACACAGCCTTAAGAATCCATCCTTCTTCCTCAAAAATAGAACGGGAGCACCCTAAGGTGGAGCACTTGGCTGAATGAATCCCTTGTCCAGTAGCTCTTATAATTACTCATTTAATTCCTTTAGCTTTACTGGTGCCATCCTGTAAGGTGGCATAGAAATGGGATTTATAGCTAGCACAATATCTATGCAAAACTCTATCTCCTTATCTAGTGATAATCCTGGGAGCTTCTTAGGAAACACATCTACAAATTCTTTAACAATAGATACATTCTCCACATCAATACCTTCAACATTTGTGCCCCTCACTAGTGCCAAATGCCCCTGACATCCACGCCTCAACATCTTTCTGATACTAATGGCTAATACTAAGTTGTATGGAGCTACACTTCTGTTGGTATCAAAACTAAATTCTTCTACCCCTGGAATATGAATTACACCTTTTTGTTTTTGTAATCTAGGGTAGCATAATGAGTGGACAGCCAATCCATACCCAAGATCACATGAAAATCCATCACCAATAAGGGTACAAAATCTGCCGAGAGGATCTTTCCATCAACTGCCACTATACTGCCTGGAAAAATCATATCCACATTTGTATTATCACTAAGAAGGGTAGCTATAGACAGGGGACACTCTAAACCAGTAGGGTTTCAACCTAATCTCAGAGTAAATACAGGGGAAACAAACGAGTGTGTAGCACTCGAGCCAATTAAAACACGAGCCTTAAATGAGAAAACTAAGAGAAAACCTACTACCATAGTGTTCAAAGCCTGGGCTGAAGGAGCAGAAGCGTGAAAAACACAAGTTTATACCATTGAATTCAAAAAATTTCACCTAGGGTCACATGCATCATGCAAGATTTATTTTTATCTATTTGATTTCAATAATAAACATCATACTAAAACTCTTTTAATATGTTTTTGGATCTGTATTTGCCATTTAAGATTTTAGAATTAATTAGATTAATTTTGGAACCCTAGATTAAATCAAGAACAAATACACTAACCTCTTGATGCACTACAGTGTATTTGTGCCTTTGAGATGCATCTTCAGGATACCAGATGTTGTCCCTCTAGCTTGTCCACACCAAGAACACCTATGGCAGCCCTTGAACAGCTTCTAAAGCTTTTTCTATTATTTAGAAAATCAAGTTCTGCCTTTTAAGAGATTAAAGATATAAACAGGACACTAGAAACAATTTCTAGTATTTTTAATTCAAGAGATTGTTTGCTAATCTCATGGAAAAGATGAGAGAAGAAGACGAAGAGGAGGAAGAACTTCTTGGGTGGCCGCACCAAAGAAAATAGCTACTGGTTGTGCTGTTTTCTTTTCATAACAACACTTATATAGGTAGATCAACACATAAAACCCTTGCCACATGTCACCCTCTTATTGGTTCTAGGTTTAATTGACCCAATCACATTGTGCCAAGTGTCAAACCTATATTTAATCTTAATTTTAATCATCTTACATGATTAAAAGACATTTGGCAAGCTTATGTGTAGTGCCATGTGTCACCATCTCATGGTGCCACATGTCACCTTGTGAAATGACCAAAATGGCCCTGTGTCTTAATTTTGAGTTCTCAGCCCAAAATAATTATTTCTCTTCTTCCAATCAATTTATATCAAATATAAATCAATTAATTAATCTTTATTAATTAATTTCTCAATAATTAAATTCATATTTTAACACTTTAAATATAAATTTAACTCATACTGTACATCCAATAACCTAGATTTGGTTTCAAGTCATGCTAGAGACTTTGCAATCTAATTGCAAACCAAACATATTTAATCAATCAATTAAACTCTTTAAATAATTAATTAAATCATATTTAATTAGGTGATAACTTGTGTATGTGTGTGACTTACTAGGCTCATCACTAATTAGCAATGAGATATGATATCAACTCTTAATATCATCAGAACTCTTTCATACCATAAATGATTTCTCTAAATCATTTTATGCACCTCATAGATCATGGTTAACACCTAGCATAGCATGCCATGGCCACCCAATCAGTAATAAGGTTTACCATAAATGAATCTATAATCATATGTTACCATGCACTAAAATCTCTCTGTCACAAAATCTCAATTCGAGCTAGAGTCATGGTTTATGTCAAATCCCATTTGCTATGAATATTATATTCTCTTTTAATTCCAGTTCTTAATTGAAATATTTTTCTCATCAGAAACTCTTTTTTGAATAAATCTATCTGTCCTAGCTAGGAACTTGAAACATTAAGAACAATTAAATAAACATAGGATTTTATCCCTATTTACTTGGAGGAATAGATTCCATCTTGATCAACACCTACCTCCATATATAACTAGTAGGAGCCAACACATGCCCATATACTCATACACAGTACAAGTATGAAAGCAGTATCAAACTCAAACCACCTATATACAAGATAAATGTGCTATCTCATGTCTAAAGATTATATGCACTGATATGATTTATGACAACGCATTGAGAAGAGTAAACTCCATGTGCTTGTCATAAACGTCACTGGTTCGACCTACTTATCATGTATAAGTACCTATCATGTTTGTCATATGGCATGAGACTCACCATTCCATCTTATTTATATCTCATATAAATAACTTAGGAACAAATATGAATACAATCTTTCTGGATAAGTCATGTCCTTATTGTGAAGTATCCTCTATTGTGAACCTATTTATGATACTTTGTGCTAGAGATACTGTCACTCATATTCTTAACAACTTAAGAATAGAATTTCTAACAAAATATCAATGGACCCTTTCTATTACACATAAATATATTATATAAATGGAAAAGTGTAAATGCCTTTTATTAATAAAAGACGTACAAGATACATACTAAATGATATGCTCTACGGCATACCACTAACATGGGCATCCTGGTGTATTAGGGTGAAAACCCGATCTTGACCTCTGCCATGCAAACCCCTAAAATTGGCTCCTACCACCAGATCTATCTCTAAAGCTGCATCCTGCCTGGCCACGACCCTGCTGGCCACTAAACTGGCTACTTGCCATGCTAGAAGTACCAAGGTGTAATTGGCGGGGTATATCAGCAACAGAACCTTAAGACCCCATCTGATGCTCTCCGAACATGGGGCTTTCCTTAGTAAAGTGACCCAGCTGGCCACATTTGAGACATCCATCAGAGCTCATCAAATAAGGCTCTGAGTGTACTCTCCCACACTGTGTACAAGGTGCAAAGGAAGACCCTAAACCAAATCCAAGACTATCATAACTTGAACTCTACCCACTGCTAGAACCATAGCCCGACCTGAACCCTTTGGCTCTGTGTCTGAGGCCCACTTTTTTATTTCCTCTGATTTTTCCATTGCAGTGACTCTGGCTACCACCACCCATGGTATTCATATATGGCATACCTAATAACCCTTCAGCTCTATTCTTCTTTGCTTTGCCTCCATCATCCCCCATATAACTGATTTATATCTGCCAAGCCCTATCAACTACTACATCAAATGGCCGGTCTAACAACACAACCAAGTTTGTATACCTCCTATCTAGCCCTTTCATAAATCTCTTACCTTCAAACTTTCAGTGGCTACTGCAGTTAGGGCATACCCATGAAGGAGCGAAAGCATGAAAAACACAAGTTTAAATCATTGAAATTCAAAAATTTTCACCTAGGGTCACATGCATTATGCAAGATTCTTTTTTCTCTATTTGATTTCAATGATAAATAGCATATTAAAACTCTTTTAATATGTTTTTGGATCTATATTTGCTATTTAAGATTTTAGAATTAATCAGATTAATTATTAGAACCCTAGATTAGATCAAGAACAAGTGCACTAACCTCTTGATGCACTGCAGTGTATTTGACACCTTTGAGATGCGTCTAGGACACGAGATATTGTTCCTCTAGTTTGTCCACACCAAGATCACCTATGGCAGCCCTTGAACAGCTTCTAAAGCTTTTTTTATGAATTAGAAAATCAATTTTTGCATTTTGAGAGATTACAGATGTAAACAAGACACTAGAAACAATTCCTAGAATTTTTAATTCAAGATATTGTTTGCTAATCTCTCTGAATTGATGAGAGATGAAGAAGAAGAGAAGGGAGAGTGTTCTTTAGGTGGCGGCACCAAAGAGGAGCAGCAGCTTGTGTTTTTAGTTTTTCATAACAATACATTATATAGCTAGGTCACCACTTAAAACCCTTGCCACATGTCACCTTTTGATTAGCTTTAGGTTTAATTGACCCAATCACATTGTGCCAAGTGTCAAACCTATATTTAATCTTGACTTTGATCATCTTACATGATTAAAAGACATTTGGCAAGCTTATGTGTAGTGCCATGTGTCACCGTTTCATGGTGTCACATGTCACCATGTGAAATGACCAAAATACCCCTGTGTCTTAATTTTGAGTTCTCAACTCAAAATAATTATTTCTCTTCTTCTAATCAATTTATATCAAACATAAATTAATTAATTAATCTCTATTAATTAATTTCTCATTAATTAAATTCATATTTAAACACTTTAAATATAAATTTTACTTATACTATACATCCAATAACCTAGATTTGGTTTCAAGTCATGCTAGGGACTTTGCAATCTAATTGCAAATCAAACCTATTTAATTAATCAATTAAACTCTTTAATTAATTAATTAAATCATATTTTAATTTGGTGATTAGTTGTGTATGTGTGTGACTTACTAGGCTTATCACTAATTGGCAATGAGACATGATATCAACTCTTAATATCATCGGAACTCTTTCTTACCATAAATGATTTCTCTAAATCATTTTATGCAACTCATAGACTATGGTTAACGCCTAGCATAGCATTCCATAGCCACCCAATCAGTAATAAGGTTTACCTTAAATAAACCTATAATCATATGTTACTATGCACTAGAATCTCTCTGTTACAAAATCCCAATTCGAGCTAGAGTCATGGTTTATGTCAAACCCCATTTGCTACGAATATTATGTTCTCTTTTAATTCCAGTTCTTGATTAAAAGATTTTTCTCATCAGAAACTCTTTTCTGATTAAATCTATCTGTCCTGGCTAGGAACTTGAAACATCAGAATAATTAAATGAACATAGGACTTTATCCCTATTTACTTAGAGAAACAGATTCCATCTTGATCAACACCTACCTCCATATGTAACTAGTAAGAGCCAACACATGCCCATATACCCATATACAGTACAAGTATGAAAGCAGTATCAAACTCAAACCATCTATATACAAGATAAATGTGCTATCTCAAGTCTAAAGATTATATGCACTAATATGATTTATGACAATGCATTGACAAGAGTAAACTCCATGTGCTTATCATAAATGTCACTGGTTCCACCTACTTATCATGTATAAATGCCTATCATGTTTGTTATATGGCATGAGAGACTCACCATTCCATCTTATTTATATCTCATATAAATAACTTGGGAATAAACATGATTACAATTTTTCTTGATAAGTCATGTCCTTATTGTGAAGTATCCTCGATTGTGAACCTACTTATGATACTTTGTGCTAGAAATACTATCACTCATATTCTTAACAAGTTAATAATAATATTTCTAACAAAATATCAATGGACCTTTTCTATTACACATAAATATATTATGTAAATGGAAAAGTGAAAATGCTTTTTATTAATAAAACATGTACAAGATACATACTAAATGATATGCTCTATGGCATACTACTAACAATCTTCCACTAGCATTAGAGTCATTCATTACAATACCTTAAACAAATCTTCTCAAGATGTCGGTCTAACTGTGCTTATGACAAAGGCTTAGTGAATAGATCAGCTGGATTTTCAGCTGATGCTATTTTCTGCATGGCTACATCGTATTGCCCAACTATTTCTCTGATAATATGGTAGTGCCTTTCTATGTGTTTGGATTTCTAGTGAGACCGGGGTTTCTTATATCCAAACAGCTTCTTTTGCAGCATTTTATGCAGCAATATACTCGGCTTATGTAGTGGAATCTGCAGTTAAACTCAGTTTGGAACTCTTCCAACTAACTGCATCTCCATTACAAATGAACACATATCCAGAGGTAGACTTTCTATCATCGATATCTGATTGGAAATCAGAATTAGTATAACCATCCAATTGCAAGTCTCCACCTCCATATATCAAGAATAAATCCTTATTTCTTCTCAAGTACTTAAGGATATTCTTGATAGTTATCCAGTGTTCCAAACCTGGATTGGATTGATACCTACTAGTCAAACTAACAGCATATGCGATATCCGGCTTAGTAAACAATATTACATACATCAAACTTCCAATAGCAGAAGCATATGGAATCCTAGCCATTCTATCTCTTTCTTCAGGTGTCTTTGGAGACATCTCTTTTGAAAGGTGGATACCATGTCTCATTGGTAACAATCCTTTCTTGGAATCAAGCATGTCAAACCTCTTTAACACCTTTTCTAAGTATAGACTTTAGGATAAACCAATTATTCTTTTTGCTCTATCTTTATAGATGCGAATCCCAAGAATATAGGTTGCCTCCCCTAAGTCTTTCATGGAGAATGTATTTGACAACCATACCTTTATAGTTGCCAACATACCTGTGTCATTACCCATCAACAGTATGTCATCCACATATAAGACATGGAAAGTGATAGCATTGTCACTAACCTTCTTATATACACATGGCTCATCCTCATTTTTGATAAAACCAAATGACTTAATGGCTTCATCAAAATGAATGTTCCAACTCCTCAAAGCTCGTTTTAACCCATAAATGGATCGCTTTAGCTTGCGCACTTTGGAGCCATCTTGGGATTCAAAACCCCTAGGTTGTTCTATGAAAATTTTTTATTCAATGTATCCATTGAGAAAAGCTATTTTGACATCCATCTGTAAAATCTCATAATCATAGTATGCAACTATTGCCAATAGAATCCTAATTGATTTAAGCATGGCAACAGGCGAGAAAGTCTCCTCATAGTCGATTCCTTGCCTTTGGCGAAACCCTTTTGCTACTAGCCTTGCCTTATAAGTCTCTACCTTTCCATCAAAACAAATTTTCTTCTTGAAAATGCATTTGTTCCCTATAGGTACAATACCTTCAAGTGGGTCAACAAGATCCCAAACTTGATTCTTATACATGGAATCAATCTCGGATTTCATAGCATTAATCCATTTGAAAGAGTCTATATCTGATATTGCTTCTTCATAGGTAAGTGGATCATCTCCATGATCTACTTCTTCATGAGTAGACAACTCTTGTTCTTCTTCATGAAGGAAACCATATCTAGCTGGTGGGTGAGATACCATGGTTGTTCTATGAGGAATAGCTGTAGATGTTTCATTAATAGGTGTAGGTTGACTAGATGGATCTATATCCATCTGATCTGTTGGTTGGTCAGAATTCTACAATTCTAACTCTATTTGCCTTCCTTTGCCTCATTATTGAACAAACTGTTGTTCAAGAAATGTGGCATCTCTACTTTCCACAACCTTTTGTGATGTAGGCAAACAAAAAGAATATCCAAAACTATCTTTTGGATATCCAACAAATCGACACTTTTCTGATATGATTTCTAATTTATCAGTATTCTGCTTTTTGATATAAGCTGGACAACCCTATATCTTAACATGCTTAAGACTTGGTTTTCTTCCATGCCATATCTCATAAGGTGTGGAAGATATTGATTTTGATGGAATCCTATTCAGAATATGCAAAGCTGATTCTAATGCAAATCCCCAAAAGGAGAATGGCATATCAGTCTAGCTCATCATACTATGTACCATATCCAATAGTGTACGATTTCTCCTTTCAGATACACCATTCAGCTGTGGTGTTCCTGGAGGAATCAGCTGGGAAACAATGCCATGCTTTCTCAAGTATTCAACAAATTCGGTAGTCAAGTACTAACCTCCACAATCTGATCGAAGAGCTTTAATACTCTTTCCTATTTGATTTTTTACTTTAGATTTAAATTCTTTGAACTTTTCAAAGGATTCATGTTTGTATTTCATCAAATACAAATACCCAAACCTTGATTTATCATCAGTAAAGGTAATAAAGTAATGAAAACCACCTCTAGCCATTTCTTTAAATGGACCATATACATCACTATGTATTAGCTCCAAAATATTTTCAGCTCTTAGTCCTTGTCCTACAAAGGGTGATCTAGTCATTTTGCCCTGAAGGCAAGATTCACAAGTTGGAGTAGGCTCAGAGCCCAATGAAGATAAAATCCCCATTTTCTCCATTTTTATAATCCTATCTTCTGCAACATGACCTAACCTTAAGTGCCAAATATATTTTGAACTTGAGTTGATTTTTACCATGGCATTGCATTCTTTTAGATTACTTGCATTAGATTTGTATTTAACATTATTATTTAATAATAAAGTCCATCACGCATATAACCCAAACTAACATATTTATTTCCAAAACAAATATTATAAACATCATTAATGAACTGAAATTCATAACCATATCTAGTCAAACTAGATATAGAAATGATGTTCTTAAAAGGCATCAGGTACATGCAAAACCTTATTTAAATACAAAACATGTCCACACATGTACAAAGATTTAGATCCTATGGCTAAGGCTTCAACAGTTGAGCCATTGCCAATCCGGAGTCTAATATCTCGTTATTGCAAGCTTTTATTAATGGCTATACTCTGGGCAGTTGCTATTCTAATGCCCATCCTTCTGGCAGTGGAAACACTTTCCTTTGCCTCCATCAGCTTTAATCTTCCCTTTCTGTTTAGCTATTTTCTTGGAAGGACCAGGAATTTGAGGTTTCTTTTTCTTATTGCCCTTCTTCTTGTTGGACTTTCCAGTAGAAGAAAATGCAATCAAAGCTACCTCTTTTCCTTTATTGCCCGGCATATTCTTTTGGGCAATAACTAGGATGTTGAGTAAACCAGCCAAGGTGCATTCCTGATTAGTCATATGGAAATTTGTCACAAAATTCCCAAAAGACTCAGGAAGGGACTAAAGGATAAAATCCGTCTGTAGTTGGAAATCCATGTTAAAGTCAAGATGTTCCAACTACTCAATCAGCCAAATCATCTTGTGGACATGATCCCCAATATTTTATCCCTCAGACATCCTCATGCAGAACAACTGCCTAGATATCTCATACCTAGCATTTCTGCTGTTCTCACCATATAACTCTTGTAGGTGAAGGAGGATCTCACTCGCACTCTGTATGTTCTCATGCTGCTTTTGTAACTCATTACTCATAGAAGCAAGCATGTAACACTTAGCCCTTATATCATGCTCTTTCCACTTGTCCAAAGTTTCATGTTCCTCTTATGTGGCCTCTGGAAATAAGGGACCAGGAACATTTGAGTCTAGAACATATCCTATATGTCCAAGGTTCAAGACAAGTTCCAAATTTCTTAGCCAATCAGATAGATTAGGTCTTGTCAACCTATTCCGATCAAGTATGCTTGCAAGGATATTGGATGGTAGTGGTTGTTCTATGCTCATTATTATCAGAAAATTAACTGCAGAAAAATAACCAAAGTAATTAGTAAATGTATCATATAATTAACCAAAATGATTATGGTCTTTTAATCAAATTGGTCTTCCCACTAACTTAGTGAATCCTACAATTCTAAAATAGAAAACGAAAATCCTAGTTAGATGGATTTCTAGTGGGTGATTGAATTCTTATAATTCTATTGATTATCCTCAAATACATCCTTTATTAGAATTACAATAAACTATAAGTGAGCAACTCCTTGCCCATCACATCTCATGTGAGGTTCAATCCTTTACCTAGCCCCTAATGCTTAAAATCTCAGGTACATCCATTATTGACTTATCTTGCATTAGTTAAGTTGATCCCATTGAGCCAGTAATTATGCAAATAATTTTAATGTCCTCAAGTACATCCAATATTGGCCACCAAACCATTTACATATTTACAACATCTCATGCTTAACAATTATTCTTAGGAAAATCTCTTAAATTAATTGCATCTTATGCAAGTATTTAAAATTTCTTAAAATAATTGCCTCAATGGAGGGCCCATTTATAATTACTTTAATTATATTATTTCTAACTTAATCATTTGTTTGGAAGATTTTATGGTCGTCCTAATTACTATTAAGGTCTCACTTTGCATATTATCCAATTAGCGTGCATATATCATATACTTGTATACATTCTTATACATTTCATGCATTCATGGATAATAAATATGGTATGATCATGGACTTTCTAAGGGATTCAATTTTGAGCCACCAAGAATTGAATCGGGGCATTCCTAGGTGCATTTCATTCATTCATATTACAAGAGTTGCAGAAGGAGTACATAATCAACACTTGATCTTGAATTCCTCCCACTGGTCCCACCAATGCTCTTGACCTCCTTGATCTTCTTGCAATCCAATTACGTAGTAATCCTTAGCATACCAAGGCGAATTTACAAGAACTAAATAAATGAAATTACAATCCAAAAAATATTACAACTTTTATAATACATGCCCAAAATAAATTAAAATAAATTAATTAATTTACAACCCAAAGAAACATAAAAGAAATAAATCCAATCACATTAGTCTTTTATAGTCCATGATCATCCATCATGCATATCACTATTTAATAATAAAATAAAATATACATACTTAAATTAAATTGAATATCTCATATTCAACTTAAAAATTCAGATTTGAATATGATTCAAACAAATTTAAAAATTCAGATTTGAATCACATTCAAACAAATTTAAAAATTTAGATTTGAATCACATTCAAACAAACTTAAAAATTCATATTTGAATCTCATTCAACCAAATTTAAAAAATTTAGATTTGAATCTTATTCAAATAAATTTAAAAATTCATATTTGAATCTCATTCAACCAAATTTAAAAATTTAGATTTGAATCTCATTCAAACAATTTTAAAAATTCAGATTTGAATCTTATTCAAACAAATTTAATTGTGTG
This sequence comes from Hevea brasiliensis, assembly GCF_030052815.1. NCBI lineage: Eukaryota > Viridiplantae > Streptophyta > Magnoliopsida > Malpighiales > Euphorbiaceae > Hevea > Hevea brasiliensis. Next base: position 93,122,335 of record NC_079497.1, read on the forward strand.
ATTATAATTCTAATTAAAAAATTTAATTAAACATAAAATGGACCTTAGATCATACAACAATTGCACATTCAATATCCATCATACCTTGCGCACCATAGTGGTGCCACAACCATGCGCACCATAGGCACAACCAAGTATGCCGCCACCTTTGCTTTGCAACCAGCAATGAATCAACCATCTCATGATCAAATCACATAATTAAATCATATAATCAATAATCTAAATGGCAAATATAGTGGCTCTGATACCAATTGAAGGAGCGGAAGCATGAAAAATACAAGTTTAGATCACTGAAATTCAAAATTTTTCATCTAGGGTCACATGTGTCATGCAAGATCCATTTTTATCTATTTGATTTCAATGATAAACAGCATATTAAAACTCTTTTAATATGTTTTTGGATCTATATTTGTTATTTAAGATTTTAGAATTAATCAGATTAATTATTAGAACCCTAGATTAGATCAAGAACAAGTGCACTAACCACTTGATGCACTGCAGTGTATTTGACACATTTGAGATGCGTCTAGGACACCAAATGTTGTCCTTTTAGCTTGTCCACACCAAGATCATCTATGGTAGCAATTGAACAACTTCTAAAGCTTTTTCTATGAATTAGAAATTCAAGTTTTGCCTTTTGAGAGATTACAGATGTAAACAGGACACTAGAAATAATTTCTAGAATTTTTAATTCAAGATATTGTTTGCTAATATCTTTGAATTAATGAGAGATGAAGAAGAAGATAAGGGAGAGTGTTCTTTAGGTGGCGGCACTAAAGAGGAGCAGTAGCTTGTGTTTTTAGTTTTTCATAACAACACATTATATAGCTAGGTCACCACTTAAAACCTTTGCCACATGTCACCTTTTGATTAGCTTTAGGTTTAATTGACCCAATCACATTGTGCCAAGTGTCAAACCTATATTTAATCTTGACTTTGATCATCTTACATGATTAAAAGACATTTGGCAAGCTTATGTGCAGTGCCATGTGTCACCATCTCATGGTGCCACATGTCACCATGTGAAATAACCAAAATACCCCTGTATCTTAATTTTGAGTTCTCAACCCAAAATAATTATTTCTCTTCTTCTAATCAATTTATATCAAATATAAATTAATTAATTAATCTCCATTAATTAATTTCTCATTAATTAAATTCAGATTTAAACACTTTAAATATAAATTTAACTTATACTATACATCCAATAACCTAGATTTGGTTTCAAGTCATGCTAGGGACTTTGCAACCTAATTGTAAACCAAACCTATTTAATTAATCAATTAAACTCTTTAATTAATTAATTAAATCATATTTTAATTTAGTGATTACTTGTGTATGTGTGTGACTTACTAGGCTCATCACTAATTAGCAATGAGACATGATATCAACTCTTAATATTATCAGAACTCTTTCTTACCATAAATGATTTCTTTAAATCATTTTATGCAACTCATAGACTATGGTTAATACCTATGTCACACCTTACCCCTTTGTAAGGCATAACATGATCCCGTAGAATACCTAATGAACTACTGAACTTCACCTACTAACAACTCATTAAGTACCCTACAAGGGATTTTAAAATTATTTTCTTACTTTTTAGAAGTGGTGAGCATTTTCCAATAGGTATTAAAACATTTAATTAGATTTTGAAAACTAGTTAAGATTTTTATCCCATTTTATTTTTTCACAAATTTTATAAAAATTTCGGCAGAGTGCCGTCTGTATTTTGAGAAAATAGTTCTTCAAATACCTGTAAAAAGCACTTTCAATAAATTATCTCAACAACTTCATCAATTCAACATCCATCCCAACCAATTTCAACATCATTTCTCAAATTCCAAAATTCAACATCATCAAAATACTACTAATGCATTTCATTCAAATTAAAACAAAATACTTTCATTCATATTTCATTAAAGATAAAAACACTTTATATACATCATTCTAAAAATTTACATTCAGAAAAATCCAAACTAAAATTTATTACAAACTTTATACAACTGCTCATGACCATTTTCTACATTTACATACATTTACATACATCCAAAATAATTATTACAATCAGGGTATATAATATACTCGATAAAACTTCAGGGGAGGTGGCTCCACAATCCTGAGCAGCTCACTCTACTGCTTCTCTAGTCTCTGTATCTGTGACAGCAATAACAACCATCGCCAAGTACTATGACTCAGTTGTGCACAACATACTAAAATAATGTTTATGTGAAATTTAAATCATACTTATTTAAAAATTGAACTGAACATGAGAAATAAATTCAAAACATGACTTATAAAATTTTAATCCAAACAATTTTATTTCGAAGCAAAAACAAATTTCATAAAAATACACAGTTATATCGTGCCATTCAAAACATATTAATCTCAATAGCTAGAGGCTTATGAGAAATCACATCACAAGGCTAGCTAGCTCAAATATGTGGGAACCTATTTTTTTTCTTCTTTTACTGGCACACACCTCGACACTTCAGCCAGAGAAGGAATCAAAATTCGAAACTGATTTCCCCCACCAGTCATGCTAGTGAGGTATTCAAATATATGGTCATGATGAAGGAGTAGAAGCATGAAAAACACAAGTTTATACCATTGAATTCAAAATATTTCACCTAGAGTCACATGCATCATGCAAGATTTATTTTTATCTATTTGATTTCAATGATAAACAACATATTAAAACTCCTTTAATATATTTTTGGATCTGTATTTGTCATTTAAGATTTTAGAATTAATTAGATTAATTTTAGAACCTTAGATTAGATCAAGAATAAATACACTAACCTCTTGATGCACTGCAGCATATTTGTACCTTTGGGATGCGTCTTTAGGACACCAGATGATGTCCCTCTAGCTTGTCCACACTAAGTTCACCTATGGCAGCCTTTGAATAGCTTCTAAAGCGTTTTCTATTAATTAGAAAATCAAGTTCTCCCTTTTAAAAGATTAAAGATGTAAGCAGAACACTAGAAACGATTTTTAGTATTTTTAATTCAAGAGATTGTTTTATAATCTCTTAGAATAGATGAGAGAAGAAGATAAAGAGAAGGGAGAACTTCTTGGGTGGCGGCACCAAAGATATTAGCTGCCGGTTGTATTGTTTTCTTTTCATAACAACACTTATATAGCTAGGCTACCACTTAAAACCCTTGCCATATGTCACCCTCTGATTAGTTATAGGTTTAATTGACCCTATCACATTGTGCCAAGTGTCAAACCTATATTTAATCTTAATTTTAATCATCCTACATGATTAAAAGACATTTGGCAAGCTTATGTGTAGTGCCATGTCTCACCATCTCATGGTGCCACATGTCATACTGTGAAATGACCAAAATGCCACTGTGTCTTAATTTTGAGTTCTTAAACCAAAATAATTATTTCTGTTCTTCTAAGCAATTTATATCAAATATAAATTAATTAATTAATCTCTATTAATTAATTTCTCATTAATTAAATTCATATTTAAACAGTTTAAATATAAATTTAACTTATAATATACATCCTATAATCTAGATTTAGTTTCAAGTCATGCTAGGGACTTTGCAATCTAATTGCAAACCAAACCTATTTAATTAATCAATTAAACTCTTTAATTAATTAATTAAATCATATTTAATTTGATGATTACTTGTGTATGTGTGTGACTTACTAGACTCATCACTAATTAACAATAAGACATGATATCAAATCTTAATATCATCAGAACTCTTTCTTACCATAAATGATTTCTCTAAATCATTTTATGCACCTCATAGACCATGGTTAACACCTAGCATAGTATGCCATGGCCACCCAATCAGTAATAAGGTTTACCTTAAATGAATCTATAATCATATGTTACCATGTACTAGAATCTCTCTCTTACAAAATCCCAATTCGAGTTGGAGTCATGGTTTATGTCAAACCCCATTTGCTATGAATATTATGTTCTCTTTTAATTCCAGTTCTTGATTAAAAGATTTTCTCATCAGAAACTCTTTTTTTATTAAATCTATCTGTCCTGGCTAGGAACTTGAAACATCAAGAACAATTAAATGAACATAGGATTTTATCCCTATTTACTTAGAGGAGCAGATTCCATCTTGATCAACACCTACCTCCATATATAACTAGTAGGAGCCAACACATGCCCATATACCCATACACAGTACAAGTATAAAAGCTGTATCAAACTCAAACCACCTATATACAAGATAACTGTGCTATCTCAAGTTTAAAGATTATATGCACTGATATGATTTATGACAATACATTGACAAGAGTATAATCCATGTGCTTGTCATAAATATCACTGGTTCGACCTACTTATCATGTATAAGTGCTTATCATGTTTGTCATATGGCATGAGACTCACCATTCCATCTTATTTATATCTCATGTAAATAACTTGGGAACAAATATGATTACAATCTTTCTGGATAAGTCATGTCCTTATTGTGAAGTATCCTCGATTGTGAACCTATTTATGATACTTTGTACTAGAGATACTGTCACTCATATTCTTAACAACTTAAGAATAGAATTTCTAATAAAATATCAATGGACCTTTTCTATTACATATAAATATATTATGTAAACGGAAAAGTGTAAATGCCTTTTATTAATAAAAGATGTACAAGATACATATTAAATGATATGCTCTAGGGCATACTACTAACAATCTCCCACTAGCACTAGAGCCATTCATCACAATATCTTAGACCCATCTTCTCAAGATGTCGGTCTAACTGAGTTTGTGACATGGGCTTGGTGAATGGATCAGCTGGATTTTCAGCTGATGCTATTTTCTGCAAGGCTACATCGCCTTGCCCAACTATTTCTCTGATAATGTGGTAGCGCCTTTCTATGTGTTTGGATTTCTGGTGAGACCGGGGTTCCTTAGCCTGTATGATTGCTCCATTGTTGTCACAGTGAAGTGGAGCTGCTGACTCAATGGAAGGAACTATTGGAAGTTCTGTCACAAACTTCTTTATCCAAACAGCTTCCTTTGCAGCATCTGATGCAGCAATATACTCAGCCTCAGTAGTGGAATCTACAGTTGTACTCTATTTAGAACTCTTCCAACTGACTGCACCTCCATTACAAATGAACACATACCCAGAGGTAGACTTTCTATCATCGATATCTGATTGAAAATTAGAATCAGTATAACCATCCAATTGCAAGTCTCCACCTCCATATATCAACAATAAATCCATAGTTCTTCTCAAGTACTTAAGGATATTCTTAACAGTTATCCAGTGTTCCAAACCTGGATTGGATTGATACCTGCTAGTCAAACTAACAGCAATGCGATATCCAGCCTAGTACATAACATTGCATACATTAAACTTCCAATAGTCAAAGCATATGGAATCCTAGCAATTTTATCTCTTTCTACAAGTGTCTTTGGAGACATCTCTTTAGAAAGATGGATACCATGTCTAACTGGTAACAATCCTCTCTTGGAATCAAGCATGTTAAACCTCTTTAACATCTTTTCCAGGTATAGACTTTGGGATAAACCAATTATTCTTTTTGCTCTATTTCTATAGATGCGAATCCTAAGAATATAGGTTGCCTACCCTAAGTCTTTCATGGAGAATGTATTTGAGAACCATACCTTTACAGTTGTCAACATACCTGTGTCATTGCCCATCAATAGTATGTCATCCACATATATGACAAGGAAGGTGATAGCACTGTCACTAACCTTCTTATATGCACATGGCTCATCCTCATTTTTGATAAAACCAAATGACTTAATGGCTTCATCAAAATGGATGTTCTAACTCCTTGAAGCTTGTTTCAACCCGTAAATGGATCGCTTTAGCTTGCGTACCTTGGAACCATCTTGGGATTCAAAACCCCTAAGTTGTTCCATGAAAATGTTTTCTTCAATGTATCCATTAAGAAAAGCTATTTTGACATCCATATACCAAATCTCATAATCATAGTATACAGCTATTGCTAATAGAATCCTTATTGATTTAAGCATGGCAACAGGCGAGAAAGTCTCCTCATAGTCGATTCCTTGCCTTTGGCGAAACGCTTTCGCTACTAGCCTTACCTTATAGGTCTCTACCATTCCATCAGAACTAATTTTCTTCTTGAAAACCCATTTGTTCCCTATAGGTACAATACCTTCTGGTGGGTCAACAAGATCCCAAACTTGATTCTTATACATGGAATCAATTTCGGATTTCATAGCATCAATCCATTTTGAAGAGTCTATATCTGATATCGCTTCTTCATAGGTTAGTGGATCATCCCCATGATCTACTTCTTTATGAGTAGACAACTCTTATTCTTCTTCATGAAGGAAACCATATCTCACTGGTGGGTGGGATACCCTGGTTGTTTTAGGAGGAATAGCTATAGATGTTTCATCAATGGGAGTAGGTTGAATAGATGGATCTATTTCCATCTGATCTGTTGGTTGGTCAGAATTCTCTAATTCTAACTCTATTTGCCTTCCTTTGCCTCCTTTTTGAACAAATTATTGTTCAAGAAATGTGGCATCTCTACTTATCACAACCTTTTATGATGTAGGCAAATAAAAATAATATCCAAAACTATCTTTTGAATATCCAACAAATCGACCCTTTTCTGATCTAGTTTCCAATTTATCAATGTTCAGTTTTTTGATATAAGCTGAACAACCCCAAATCTTAACATGCTTAAGACTTGGTTTCCTTCCATGCCATATCTCATAAGGTGTGGAAGAAACTGATTTTGATGGAATCCTATTCAGAATATACAAAGCTAATTCTAATGCAAATCCCCAAAAAGAGATTGGCATATCAATATAGCTCATCATACCACGTACCATATCCAATACTGTATGATTTCTCCTTTTAGATACACCATTCAGCTGTGGTGTTCCTAGAGGAGTCATTTGGGCAACAATGTCATGCTCTCTCAAGTATTCATCAAATTCAGTACTCAAATATTCACCTCCACGATCTAATCAAAGAGCTTTAATACTCTTTCCTGTTTGATTTTCTACTTCAGATTTAAATTCTTTAAACTTTTCAAAGGATTCATGTTTGTATTTCATCAAATACAAATACCCAAACCTTGATTTATCATCAGTAATGGTAATAAAGTAATGAAAACTGCCTCTAGCCATTTCCTTAAATGGACCACATACATCACTATGTATTAGCTCCAAAATATTTTCAGCTCTTAACCCTTGTCCAGCAAAGGGTGATCTAGTCATTTTGCCCTGAAGGCAAGATTCACAAGTTGGAGTAGGCACAGAGCCCAATGAGGATAGAATCCCCATTTTCTCCAGTTTTGCAATCCTATCTTTTGCAATATGACATAACCTTAAGTGCCAAATATATTTTGAACTTGAGTTGACTTTCTCTATGGCATTGCATTCATTTAGATCACTTGCATTCATTTTGTGTTTGTCACTATTATCCAAATAATAAAGACCATCATTCATATAACCCGAACCAACATATTTATTTCCAAAATAAATATTGCAAACATCATCTGTGAACTGAAATTCATAGGCATTTCTAGTCAAACTAGATATAGAAATGATTTTCTTAAAAGCAACAGGTACATATAAAATATTATCCAAACACAAAACATGTCCAGACATGTAAAAAGATTTAGATCCTATGGCTAAAGCTTCAACAGTTGAGCTATTGCCAATCCGGAGTCTAACATCTCGAGAACGCAAGCTGCTACTATTTGCTAGTTCCTGCATATCATAAGAAATGTGAGAATTGGCACCAGTATCTAAAACCCAAGTTGTAGATGAACTATGAGTATTATTAGAATCTAGATAACAAGATATAGACATACCTTTCGAAGGTCTATCTTTCTTGTCCTTCAGAGAAGCAAGATACTCTGGGCAGTTCCTTTTCTAGTGCCCATCCTTCTGGCAGTGGAAACACTTTCCTTTGCCTCCATCAACTTTAGTCTTTCCTTTCTGTTTAGCTATTTTCTTGGAAGGACCAGGAATCTGAGGTTTCTTTTTCTTATTTCCCTTCTTCTTGTTGGACTTTCCAGCAGAAGAAGATGCAATTAAAGCTACCTCCTTTCCTTTATTGCCCGACATATTCTTTTGGGCAATAACTAGCATGTTGAGTAAACTAGCCAAGGTGCATTCCCTGTTTAGTCATATGGAAATTTGTTACAAAATTCTCAAAAGACTCAGGAAGGGACTGAAGGATCAAATCCATCTGCAGTTGAAAATCCATGTTAAAGTCAAGATGTTCCAACTGTTCAATCAGTCGAATCATCTTGTGGACATGATCCCCAACATTTTGTCCCTCAGACATCCTCATGCGGAACAACTACCTAGATATCTCATACCTAGCATTCCTACTGTGCTCACCATACAACTATTGTAGGTGAAGGAGGATCTCACTCACACTTTGCATGTTCTCATGCTACTTTTGTAACTCATTACTCATAGAAGCAAGCATGTAACACTTAGCTCTCATATCATGCTCCTTCCACTTGTCCAAAGTTTCATGTTCCTCTTGAGTGGCCTCTGGAGGTAAGGGACCAGGAACATTTGAATCTAGAACATGTCCTATATGTTCAAGGTTCAGGATAAGTTTCAAATTTCTTAGCCAATTAGACAGATTAGGTCCCGTTAACCTATTGTTATCAAGTATGCTTGCAAGGATATTGGATGGTGGTGGTTGTTCTGTGCTCATTATTATTTGAAAATTAACTGCATAAAATAACTAAATTAATTAGTAAATGTATCATGTATTTAACCAAAATGATTATGGTCTTTTAATCAAATTGATCCTCCCACTAACTTAGCAGATTTACACTTCCAAAGTAGAAAACGGAAATCCTAGTTGGATAGATTTCTAGTGGGTGATTGAATTCTTATAATTCTATTGATCATCCTCAGGTACATCCATTATTGGAATTACAATAAATTATAAGTGAGCAACTCCTTGCCCATCACATCTCATGTGAGGTTCAATCCTTTACCTAGCCCCTAATGCTCAAAATCTCACCTACATCCATTATTGACTTTTCTTACATTAGTTAAGTTGATCCCATTGAGCCAGTAATTATGCAACTAATTTTAATGTCCTTAGGTACATCCAATATCGACCACCAAACCATTTACATATTTACAACATCTCATGCCTAACAATTATTCCTAAGAAAATCTCTTAAATTAATTGCATCTTATGCAAGTATTTAAAATTTCTTAAAATAATTGCCTCAATAGAGGGCCCATGTTATAATTACTTTAATTATGGCATTTCTAACTTAATCATTTGTTTGGAAATTTTGTGGTCATCCTAATTACTATTAAGGTCTCACTTTGCACATTATCCATTTAGCATGCATATATCATATAGTTGCATACATTCCCATACATCTCATATATTCATGGATAAACAGTAAATATGGTATGATCATGGACTTTCTAAGGGATTCAATTTTGAACCACCAAGAATTGAATTAGGGCATTTCTAGGTGCATTTCATTCATTTATATTACAAGAGTTGCTGAAGGAGTACATTATCAACACTTGATATTGAATTCCTCCCACTAGTCCCACCAATGCTCTTGACCTCCTTGATCTTCTTGCAATCTAATATTACATAGTAATCATTGGCATACCAAGGTGAATTTACAAGAATTAAATAAATGAAATTACAACCCAAAAATTATTACAACCTTAATAATACATGTCCAAAATAAATTAAAATAAATTAATTAATTTACAATCCCAAAGAAACATAAAAGAAATAAATCCAATCACATTGGTCTTTTTATAGTCCATGATCATCCATCATACATATCACTATTTAACAATTAAATAAAACATACATACTTAAATTAAATTGAATACCTCATATTCAACTTAAAAATCTAGATCTGAATATGATTCAAACAAATGTAAAAATTCAAATTTGAATCTCATTCAAACAAATTTAAAAATTCAAATTTGAATCATATTCAAACAACCTTAAAAATTCAGATTTGAATCACATTCAAACAATTTTTAAAAATTAGATTTGAATCACATTCAAAAAAATTTTTAAAAATTCAGATTTGAATATTATTCAAACAACTTTAAAAATTCAGATTTGAATATGATTCAAACAACTTTAAAAATTCAGATTTGAATCACATTCAAACAACTTTTCAAATTCATATTTAAATCACATTCAAACAATTTTTAAAATTCTGATTTGAATCAAAATTTAATTGTGTGATTAATACTTTCTAATTAAATAATTTAATTAGATATAGGATGGACATAATTATAAGCATTAGATCATACAACAATTGCACAAACCATTGCCCAAACCATGCGCACCATAAGAAGTGCACAAACCATGCGCACATATGGAGTCTTCATCAAACCGCCACCTTTATCATTGCAACCAGCAATGGATCTATCATCTCATGATCAAATCACACAATTAAATCATTTAATCAACAATCTAAATGGAAAATATAGTGGCTCTGATACCAATTGAAGGAGCGAAAGCATGAAAAACATAAGTTTATACCATTGAATTCAAAAAATTTCACCTAGGGTCACATGCATCATGCAAGATTTATTTTTATCTATTTGATTTCAATGATAAACAACATATTAAAACTCTTTTAATATGTTTATGAATCTGTATTTGCCATTTAATATTTTAGAATTAATCAGATTAATTTTAGAACCCTAGATTAGATCAAGAACGAATACACTGCAGCATATTTATACCTTTGGGATGTGTTTTTAGGACACTAGATGTTGTCTTTCTAGCTTGTCCACACTAAGTTCACCTATGGAAGAATTGAACAGCTTCTAAAGCTTTTTCGATTAATTAGAAAATCAAGTTCTGCCTTTCAAGAGACAGAACAATAAAAAAGATTTCAAGTATTTTTAATTCAAGAGATTGTTTTATAATCTCTTGGAATAGATGAGAGAAGAAGATGAAGAGAAGGGAGAACTTCTTAGGTGGCAGCACCAAAGATATCAGCTGTTGGTTGTACTGTTTTCTTTTCATAACAACACTTATATAGCTAGGCCACCACTTAAAACCCTTGCCACATGTCACCCTCTGATTGGTTCTAGGTTTAATTGACTCAATCACATTGTGCCGAGTGTCAAACCTATATTTAATCTTAATTTTAATCATCTTACATGATTAAAAGACATTTGGCAAGCTTATGTGTAGTGCCTTGTGTCGCCATCTCATGGTGCCACATGTCATACTGTGAAATAACCAAAACGCCCCTGTGTCTTAATTTTGAGTTCTTAACCCAAAATAATTATTTTTGTTCTTCTAATCGATTTATATCAAATATAAATTAATTAATTAATCTCTATTAATTAATTTCTCATTAATTAAATTCATATTTAAATACTTTAAATATAAATTTAACTTATACTATACATCCTATAACCTAGATTTGGTTTCAAGTCATGCTAGGGACTTTGCAATCTAATTACAAATCAAACCTATTTAATTAATCAATTAAACTCTTTAATTAATTAATTAAATCATATTTAATTTGGTGACTACTTGTGTATGTGTGTGACTTACTAGGCTCATCACTAATTGTCAATGAGACATGATATCAACTCTTAATATCATCAGAACTCTTTCTTACCATAAATGATTTCTCTAAATCATTTTATACACCTCATAGACCATGGTTAACACCTAGCATAGCATACCATAGCCAGCCAATCAGTAATAAGGTTTACCTTAAATGAATCTATAATCATATGTTACCATGCACTAGAATCTCTCTCTTACAAAATCCCAATTCGAGCTGGAGTCATGATTTATGTCAAACCCCATTTGCTATGAATATTATGTTCTCTTTTAATTCCAGTTCTTGATTAAAAGATTTTCTCATCAGAAACTCATTTCTGATTAAATCTATCTATTCTGGCCAGGAACTTGAAACATCAAGAACAATTAAATGAACATAGGATTTTATCCCTATTTACTTAGAGGAACAGATTCCATCTTGATCAACACCTACCTCCATATCTAACTAGTAGGAGCCAACACATGCCCATATACCCATACACAGTACAAGTATAAAAGTAGTATCAAACTCAAATCACCTATTTACAAGATAACTGTGCTATCTCAGGTCTAAAGATTATATGCACTGATATGATTTATGACAACACATTGACAAGAGTAAACTCCATATGCTTATCATAAATGTCACTGGTTCGACCTACTTATCATGTATAAGTGCCTATCATGTTTGTCATATGGCATGAGACTCACCATTCCATCTTATTTGTATCTCATATAAATAACTTGGGAACAAATATGAATACAATCTTTCTGGATAAGTCATGTCCTTATTGTGAAGTATCATCGATTTGTGAACCTATTTATGATACTTTGTACTAGAGATGCTGCCACTCATATTCTTAACAACTTAAGAATAGAATTTCTAACAAAATATCAATGGACCTTTTCTATTACACATAAATATATTATGTAAACGGAAAAGTGTAAATGCCTTTTATTAATAAAAGATGCACAAGATATATACTAAATGATATGCTCTAGGGCATACTACTAACACATGACACTGTGGTTTCAAAACTATCTTAACAATTTACTAAACATTTATTTCCATTTCAAACATACACAAATAAACGTTCAAAAATTTAAAGCAAAAGCATAATACACATTTCATGCACTTTGTAAATGAGTTTTAAAGCATATTGATGTTGTGTACAAACCTTATACGAGTAGCCTCTTGGCCTTGACTCGATCTCTCGGGTTCTTTCCCAATATTCTTTTCCACTGAAACACACAGTCTCACAGTGTTTTAGTATCGTAACTCATCATTAATCCAAAAATAAATTCAAATTCACTTATGCCTAGCTTTAATATGCTAAACTTAACGTTCTTTAAAATTTGTATTTTAGGGTTACTATTCACGATACTATTAAAGTCAATTTATTGACTTTCTAATGCTTAATACATATGGGAATTCCAATCTCACCCACATACCACATTTTGGTTACCTAATTTGTTGGTTTTAGTTGTTTTCTCAAATTTCAAGTCTTTTAGACAAAATTGCAAAATTTCAGTTTTGGTGTCCTGTATTACATTGTTCCATTGGTCATGTTGCTGTTAGAATTTGGCTAAGTTTTCTTCATAGAAATCGTTCCTTATTGTCTTAACTTTATTTCCCTTTTTGAATCACTCCATTTCGAGTTTTGTAGCTCAAGTTATAGCCATTTGAACATAGCTGCCAGATTAGTGTTACCCAAAATTTCTAGGCACTAATTTGGTTCTGGCAGTTTGGAGTCACTAAGTTTGGGTGGCTAAATGAATTAGTTAAGGGCATGATTTGGGTTTTTGTTCTTCATGAAAGTTATAGTACTATGTCATACCTTTCTAATTCCACAAAAATCAGGTCATTTTGACCTGCCTAGCCCAAGTTATGGCCAAATGAACAAACACTGTTCATTCAGTCATTTTTGTATAGGGCAGAATACCTAATTCCAGATTTGGTCAATTTGTTCACTAGGTTTTAGTCACTTTCTGGGCATGATTCCTAAATGAAAATTTCATTCTCAATTGTCCTCACACCAATTGGATTGGTAATTTTTAGTTTGATCCTTGAAAGGGACCTTGGTCATGCTGCCTGCATAATGGCCATATCCAATCCGAATCTCCACTTAATTCCAACACTTCCAACATACCACAATGGTCTCATATGACCATTTTTTCAGCTCAAACTAGGTCAAACACACACCATTTGACCAATTCTCTAAGTTTTGTCTTCCAAAACCATAGGTCCAAACCCTAACTCACTACTTTGTTACATTTAATTAATTCCAAACATACAAACAACATTTCTCAACTCATTCAAGCCTCCTAACATATTTAATTCAATCAAATTCATGCATTCTCATCTCAAACCCTAGTTGGCCGAAATTCCATATAGTCCTCCAAAGATGTTTTCATTTCATTTTAAGTATATTTCTAGGTTTATTCAACTATAAACATAATTAATTCAACTAAAAATTTAAGTTTAGCTTACTAACCTTGGTATAGCTTTTCAATCTTCACTTCCTTTAATTTTTTTCTTCTTTCTTTCTCCTTTAATCTTCTTTTCTAGTTTCCCAAACAAAGTTTAATTATGGTAAATGAATTTTCTATGGTAGGATTTTGTTTTCTTCAAACTCACAAATGAGCTTCCATGGAGATTTTGAGAGGGAGAGAAAAGAGAGAGAGGTCACGGCAATTTGAAGAAGACAACTCTTTTTTTTTTTTTTCCCCTTTTCTTTTATAAATTTTTACCTTTTATGGAGACCAAAAATTATCCAACAAAAAAATTAAATTTTTACTTATATGGTTTATTGTATCATGCATGATGTCATCCATGATGTAATCACTTTTTCACTTTTTCTTTTTTTTCTTTTTTTTTTATCTATTTTTCTTTAGTTCTTTAATTTAATTCCCAATTCCGAAACTTTCTTTTCTCTGATTTTATTTAACAGTTAGGTCAGGAGTCAGCTCTAGGGGTCAATTAACCAAATTGCCCCTCGCCAGTTTGATCCAGTTTGCAAATAATTCAATATTTCTTCTGGATCCTTGACCTAATTATTTGATCGGCTTAACATTTCTTTTTTGTGATTTTCTCTTTTTCACTGTGTTCACAATAGTCCTAAGGACCATAGTGTCACATTTTACGGTTCAAAATTTGAGTTTAAATTGACTTTGCAGTCCTTCCCAAGAAGGTCATCCATCGCTGTGACTCTCGGCTCATTTAACTTCTTATATTCTGTTTTTCTTATTTATACTTAACTAATTGGCAATTACTAATTATTTGTGTTCAGGGCTTATCTAGTTGTCTTAGATGTGGTTCTAATCCCCTTAATTTTCTGGACCAACATCGGTCACTGAAATAGTAAAATATACCAGGCTATGCAAATAGGGGTGTTACAATTCTCCCCCCCTTAAAATAAATTTCGTCTCAAAATTTTACCTGGTATCAGTCTCCAAAAAACTGTGGTTGCTGTCTCCTCATGTCCTCCTCTCATTCCCAAGTAGCTTCTTGGCCCGAATGATGGTTCCGTAGCACTTTCACTAACAGTATCTGCTTATTCCGTAGCTGCTTCACCTCATAAACCAGAATCTTTATGGGTTCTTCTTCATATGTGAGGTCTGGATTCACTTTAATTTCTTCTACTGGTAGTACATGAGATGGATCTGATTGATACCTCCTCAACATGGACACATGGAAGACATTATGTATCTTCTCTAACTCTAAAGGTAGTGCCAAACAATATGCCAAAGGACCCACTCTCTCCAAAACCTCACATGGCCCGATAAAACGAGGACTCAGTTTCCCCTTTCTGCCGAATCTCATAATTCTCTTCTAAGGAGAAACCTTGAGGAATACTTTCTCACCCACTACATACTCAATATCCCTTCTCTTCAGATCAATATAGGACTTATGACGGTCTGATGCAGTCTTAAGTTGATCTTTGATCACTCTGATCTTCTCCTCGGTCTACTGAACAATTTCGGGCCTAATCATTTTCCTTTCACCTACTTCATCCCAACATAGAGGAGTTCTGCACTTTCTGCCATACAAAGCTTCATATGGAGGCATCCCAATGCTTGATTGGTAGATGTTATTGTAAGCAAACTCAATCAAAGGCAAGTGCGTGTCCCAACTGCCCTCAAACTCAATCACACAAGCTCGTAGCATGTCCTCCAAGATCTGAATTACCCTCTCATACTGGCCATTTGTCTATCGGTGGAATGCCGTGCTGAAGTTCAATCTAGTTCCTAGGGCTCTCTGAAGACTACCTTAGAGTCTAGAAGTGAACCTAGGATCTCTGTCAGATACGATGGATACTGGCACTCCATGCAGTCTTACTATCTCATCAATGTACAACTTGGCCAATCTTTCTAAGCTGTAGTCCATCGGTACTGGCAGAAAATGAGCAGACTTGGTAAGTCTGTCAATAATGACCCATACTGCATCATGGCTCTTCTGTGTCTTTGGAAGTCCCATCACAAAATCCATAGTTAATCTCTCCCATTTCCATTCTGGTACTAGTAGCGGATGTAATAACCCAGTGGGTACTTGGTGCTCTGCCTTCACTTGCTAACAAGTTAGGCATTTGGAAATAAACTCTGCCACATCGCTTTTCACACCCATCCACCAGTAATTCTCCTTTAGCCCTCTATACATTTTTGTGCCACCAGGGTGCATGGCAAAAGGAGACTCATGCGCTTTCTTCAAAATGATCTGCCTCAAGTCAACATCATTAAGAACACACATTCTGCCCTAGTGTAGCAGTAGACCATCATCTCTTATTGAGAATTCTGGTTTCTTGCTCTGTCGGACTTCTTCCAACAACTTTTGATACTTCTAATCATTCTGAGCATCCATTCTGATCTAATCAATCAACACTGGGTGTACATGCCATGCAACTGTTGTCTGCCCCTCATCATTAATCTCTAAGCTAGCATGTAATGATCTCAACTCATGTACCATAAACAAAGGAGTAACCCGTAGACTTGCCATAGTCTTGCCATAGTCTTGCAACTTAAGGCGTTAGCCACAACATTAGCTTTCCCTGGCTAATAGTCTATCAGACAATTATAGTCTTTTATCAACTCTAGCCATCTCCTCTGTCTCAAATTCAACTCTTTCTGAGTGCATAGATACTTCAAACTCTTATGATCTATGTAGATGTAGCACTTCTCCCTATACAAATAATGTCTCTAGATCTTAAGAGCAAACACTATGCTGCAAGCTCCAAGTCATGTGTTGGATAATTCCTCTCATGCGGTTTCAGCTAGTGTGATGCATAGGCAATGACATTTCGTTCTTGCATTAGTACACAGCCTAACCCATTGTGAGAAGCATCACTGTAAACTGTATATTCTTTACCTAGAGTAGGTAAAGTCAGGACTGGAGCTTCAGTCAAACACTTCTTCAATTCATCAAAACTCTGCTAGCATTTATCCGTCCACTGAAAATTCACATCTTTCCTAAGCAGCTTGGTCAATGGAGATGCCAACATGGAGAACCCTTTCACAAATCGGAGGTAGTATCCAGCTAAACCTAGAAAACTGTGAATCTGCGTGATATTTCTGGGTGGCCTCCAATTAAGAACAGCTTCTATCTTACTTGGATCTATCTTGATGCCTTCTACTGATACTACATGCTCCAAGAAAGACATTTCTTTCAGCCAAAATTCACACTTCGATAATTTGGCGTATAGCTGTTTCTCCCTCAAAGTCTGCAGTACAATTCAGATGTCTATCATGCTCTTCTACACTCCTCGAATAGACCAATATATCACATATGAATACCACAACAAACTGATCGAGGTATGGTCTGAAGATAGTTAACCCGAATGGCATGACCAAGAACTCATAATGGCCATAGCAGGTTCTAAAGGCAGTTTTAGGAATACTCTGCTCTTGTACTTTCAGCTGATAATAGCCTGATCTCAGGTCAATTTTGGAGAACACAGCTGCACCCCTCAACTGATCAAACAAGTCATCAATGCGGAGCAATGGATATCTATTCTTTATTGTCACCTTATTCAAATGCCGATAATCAATACATAAGTGGAGAGTGCCATCCTTCTTCTTAACAAACAACACTGGCGCTCCCCAAGGTAACTCACTAGGGCGAATAAAGCCCTTGTCAAACAACTGTTGCAACTGCACTTTTAACTCTTTCAATTCTGCTGGTGCCATTCTATATGGTGTTATAGAGATTGGGTTTACTCCAGGCATAACTTCAATCTCAAACTGCACCTCTCTCTCTGGAGGTAATCCTGGCAATTCATCAAGAAACACATCTGGAAAGTCACATACTGTAGGGATGTCCCTCAGTGTTGGACTCCCCACTTGCTGTCTATCACATATGCCAAGTATGCTTCACACCCCTTCCTGATCATCCTTCTGGCTAGTGCAGCTGAAATAATGTTTGATGGCAGTAAATGCCTCTCCCTATGTATTACCACATCACCATACAAAGGGAGACCAAAAGTGATTGTCTTCAGTCTACAGTCAATCATGGCGTGATGCCTGGCTAACCAATCCATGCCTAAGATAATATCATAATCTCTTAAGGGCATTTCAATCAAATCTAACAAAAAAACATGTCCTTGGATCACCAAAGGATAGTCACTATAGATTCTGTTGACCCGAACCTCTTATCCTAACGGACTAGTTACTAGCACTTCAAAACCCATTTTAACACACGGAACAGCAAGTGAACTGACTATGCTAGCACTAACATCTGAGTGGGTTGATCCCGGATCAAACTGTACAAATACATCTTGATCAAAGATAGAGATTGTACCAGCTACAACATCGGAAGTCTCAGCCTCTTCTCGCTGTCTCATCGTGTAAACCCTGGCTGAAGCACTTCCTTGAGCTGACTGACCAATGGTACCTTGATTGCCAGAAGCATTGCCTCTACCTCTGCTAATCAATTGTGAACCTCTGGTAGCAGGACTCTGAATAGATCCTTCTGCAGTAGTAGGAGCTGGACCAAATCTAGAGGCACTAGTGCAATCTTTTGCAATATGACCCTTGCCTCCATAATTAAAACAGGCTCATGTTTCCCAATAGCATTCTCCCCTATGAACCTTGCCACAAGTCTCATAGGGGTGGGGAGGATGTGAACCCCTGATCGACTGCTGACCAGATCTAAGGGGTCTCTGTCCAGAGAATCTGCCCCTTCCAAACCTTCCACCTCGACCTCTGCTAGGTCCACAAAATTTCTTCCTCTTCCCAGAAGTACCACTAGGACTTTGCTCTACTGACTTTTCTCCCTTATCTTTCTCTAATTTCTCAGCTTTCTCTGATTCTTCTTTTGCTGGGGTCACTTCTGATTCAATTCTTTCCAACTCAAGTGCTTGAGAAATGAGCTCTAAAAAATTATTGTTTCTGAATCCCACTACTTGCATCCATAGGCTAGGCTTCAAACCCATCTCAAATCTCTTACACCTTTCCTTGCTAGTAGAAAGGAGACTCCCAACATAGTGGCTTAAACAGGAGAATTCCCTTTCATATTCCGCCACTGTTCTGTTGCCTTGTTTCAAACTCAGAAATTCTTGTAGTTTCTGATCCACATATGCATCTGGGACGTATTTCTGTCTGAACTCTCTGATAAAGTCATCCCAGGTCAGTACTGGTGGTTCAACCAAGTTGTGGGGGATGGTCTTCCACTAGTCATATGCATCCCCTTACAGTAGTGACACGGAGTATTCAAATTTCAGCTCATTTGGTCAGTGCAGCTTCTTGAACACTCTGTCCATTCTTTCAAGCCATTGCTCTGCCTCTAAAGGGTCTACTGTACCCTTAAATTTTGTAGCCCCATACTTCAACAACTTGTCATATTGTCTGACTGGAGCTTAAGGTTGCACCACAGGTGTCTAGGGTGGAGCTTGAGCAGGCATACCCCCAGCCATTTATTGAAACATTGCCGCCATCTGCTGTGCGAACTATGCAGGAAACTGCGGCATTTGTGGGGCTGGTGCCACTGACCCACTGACAATGTAGAGTTGGGGCTTCCCCTTGTGCCTTAGCTTCAACAAATTGCTCAACTGAGCGATCCCCTTCTTCCATTTCAGTCTGAAGTTAGGATATCTCCTGAACATATAACACAAAGAGATTCCCTCCATTAGTTCATATTTAAGATGTAATGCACTATATGTAACAAATAAGGACATTAAGCAGTTGTACTTAACAAAGAAAAGACACAAATTCACAAGTTAAAACATACTTCAAAAATTTGCTCTGATACCACTAAAACATGCCACACCTTACCCCTCTGTAAGACATAACATGATCCTGTAGAATACATAATGAACTACCGAACTTCACCTACTGATAACTCATTAAGTACCCTACAAGGATTTTAAAATCATTTTCTTACTTTTTAGAAGTGGTGAGCATTTTCCAATAGGTATTAAAACATTTAATTAGAGTTTGAAAACTAGTTAAGATTTTTATCCCATTTTATTTTTCTACAAATTTTATAAAAATTTTGGCAGAGTGCCATCTGTATTTTGAGAAAACAGTTCTTCAAATACCTGTAAAAAGTATTTTTAATAATTTATCTCAACAACTTCATCAATTCAACATCCATCCCAACCAATTTTGTACCACCCCAAACCTCTGAGTTACGAATAGTACCATTTTTGGTCCATGACTAATACTATTCGAAGACACCTTGAGGACCAAAAATAAATAGAAATTAATTGAGATAGACACAATAAAAATTCTAGTAAACAAAAAAAAAAAGCTAAGGACTCATCGGGTATTATAAAAAGAAGGATTATGACCCGATGAGGGGCATTTTGGTCAATTCACCTCAAGAGTTCACTTTTGATCAAAATGTCAATTAAATTAAATAAAATTAATGAATTGAATTATGGAGTAAAAATTGAAGAAAAATTCAAGTAAAAATATGTAAGGGAAAATTTAAGAAATGAAAACTTAAACTTTCATTTCCATTATAACAAAATTAAAATGAAAGACTTATGGGCTTTTGATAGTTAAATTTAATTATTTAATTAAAAGGAAAAATTAAGTAAAAGAAAAAGGGAATAAAAATTTAAATTTAATTATCCTTATGGCACAATTAAAACTTATAATTTTAATAAGCTAATTTTGGGGATAAATATATACATATATATATATATATAAATAAATAAGAAGACAAATGTCTTCTTCATTTCTTTTTTTCATAAGAGGCCACCACTCTCTCCTCTCTCTTTCTCTCTCTCTTTTTCTCTTCTTCTTCCACTTCTTCCCCTCATTGACTTTCCCTCCCAAGTTTTAATTCCTTTAAATTCCCTTCATAAATTCCATAGCCCACTAAAAGAAAACATCAAAGAGATCTTTGATTGAGAGATTAAAAGCAAGGAGAACAAGAATTGGAAAAAAAGTGAAGTTGGAAAGAAATCAACAAGAGGTAATTTTCTTTTCATGTTAGATTAGTTGTATAAGCTTGGAATGAAGTTAATTTATAATGAAATTTCATAAGAAAATGAAAGAAAGCATATATGGAACCTAAACTAGGGTTTTGGCCAAATGGGAGAAAAAATTATGGTTTTGAACATTAGGGTTTAGAGACCAAAAATGAAATTTTACAAGTCCAATTGGTATGGGACCGATTGGGACTGAAAATAGGCACTAAATGACACAATTTTCATTTAGGAAGCATGCCCAAAAAGTGACCAAAACCTAGTGAACAAACTGACCAAACTTGAAAAATTGCAGTATGAACAATACACATGAACAGTAATCGTGTTTGGGTCATAACTCGAGCTAGATAGGTCAAAATGACCTGAAATTTTACCAGTAGTTAGATGAGATATAAACCTAAAACTTTCATGAAGAACATAAACCCAAATTATGCCATTAACCCAATCAAATTATTGAGCAAAGTTGAGTTACTGAATCTGCAAAACTGCAGAATTGCCAAATAAATAGTAAGCTTTGCAAGGCTATAACTCTCTCTAGAAAACTCCGATTTAGGCGATTCTTAAACCGATGGAAACCTAAGACATAGTACAATATTTCATATGAAGAATGTTAGGCCAAATTACGAACTTAACTCAATCAAATTGCGAAAAGAATTCGAGTCACCGAATCTGCTAGAATCTGGGCACCTAAAATTGACCAAATGAACAGTAAACTTTGCAAGGCTATAACTCTCTCTAGAAAACTCCGATTTAGGCGATTCTTACACCGATGGAAACCTAAGACATAGTAGAATATTTAATATGAAGAACATTAGACCAAATTATGGACTTAACTTGGTCAAATTGCTGAACAAAGTTGGATCGATAAATCTGGCAGAATAAAATCTGCAGCATGAACAGTGACGTGAACAGTAATGGTGTTTTTGGCATAACTTGAGCTACACAGCTCTGAATTAGGCGATTCAAAAAGGAAAATAAAGTTAAGACCTAAATGAACAATTTTCATGAAGAACATCTCACCAAATTATGATCAAAACTAGGTAAAAATTAGGTTCAAAGATTGGGGCACCAAGCTGTCCCAAAACCAAAATATTCTAAAATTTTCAAAGCTAACTTGGGATGCATTAGACATGCATATAATGAGTTCTTTGCAGCAATTGAGATTGGTATTGAGGTATTCTATTTGTGTATTTTCAGTAGAAAAAGAAGTTGGAACGGACAAAGAGAAGTAGGTAACAATAAAGGAGAGCATTGAAGGTTTGTGCACAACTAACATTTTTCTTTGTTTTAGCTTCGTAAATTGATTTGAATAAGTTTATTTGAATGAGTTTGATTTGAAATGAGTTTATTTTGAATGAGGTATATTTTTCTCTTGTGTTTGAGGAATTTGTGTGTTGCCACCCCTTTTATGGATTTTATAATGATTTGAATATGCTATTGTTTTGTAAACGTGATTATTGATTTAGAAACTCTTGAAAGTTGTTTTGAAACCACAGTTAGCATGACAGTCCCTTCGGAACTCCCCAGTAGTAATGGCTACTTGGGGTTTTATAGTTGCTATTGATTATGTCTCCCATTAATAATAGTTAGTTGGGTAAGACTACATGAGTACTCATTAGCTAGCTAGCCCTTCCCTCATTAATAACGGTTAGTGAGGTTGAGATTGCTTTGTCGTGGTGTACAACACGGCATTGATAATGAAATTTTGTGTCATGGCCTGAACTGTGTGTTGATGTTGGCAACACTAATGCTTTGTGAATTGTGATTTATGAAGTGTGATTTCTCATTTGAAATGTTATTCCAATAAATGGCTCTTATGAACTTAGAACTATTGTGAAGTTTTCATGCTTAAGAAAAATGTGATTTATTATGCTTTGACAAATTATGTTTTACTTTAAGTTTTAAAGTTATTAGTTGTGCACCACTGAGTGATATACTCAGCGATAGCTTCTTTATGCTGTCGCAGGTAAGTGAAAGGAGAAGGCTGCCGAGTGAGAGACTTGGAAGCAGCATTTTGGTATTGTTGTGGGTATATATTGTAGTCATACCCCTGTAATTTCCTTTTGATGTATTTTGTACCTATATGCATGGATGTACGAACGTTGAGCAATTTGTATTTAAAAACCTTGCATTGCTATCACATTTTGAGTTTGTAATTATTTTGTATTTTACTTTGAGACTTATGAAAATGTAACTTTTGCAATATTTAGTCTATCATTATTTCCAATGAATGTTTGCATGGAATTTTAACTATTCTCATACAGTTTTTCACAAAAAAAATTGATAAGATAAAAAGCTATGGTTTGTTTTAAAATCCTTTGTAATATAACTAATGGGTTATCGGTAGGTGGAGTTCGGTGATTCATTAGGCATGCTACGGGAACATGTCATGCCTTACAAGGGATAAGGTGTGACATGTTTTAGTGGTATCAGAGCTTTGGTTTTTATACAAGTTTTGAAATTGCATGTTTGAAAATTTTTTATAAGTACAACTGCTCAATTGTCATTATTGATACATATAGTGCATTGCATCATAAATATGGACTAATGGAAGGAAATCTCCTTGTGTTGGTTGCTCAAGGAGTAGAATTCCTTGTGATTCAATATGGAAGAGGGTGATCACACAGTAGAACAATCAGTAGCAGCTGAGGTACAAGGGGAAGCCCCAGCTCCTCAGAATGCCAGTGGATCGGCTGCACCCATCCCACCCATGCGATTTCTGCTCGGATTCGCTCAATGAGATGGCTGCACTATTTCAGCAAATGGCTGGCAATATACCAGTCCAAGCTCCTGTGCAAGCTCCTCCAGTGCAACCACCATCCCCAGCCAGACAATATGACAAGTTAATGAAGTATGGGGCAATAGAGTTCAAGGGTACAGTGGACCCATTAGAAGCTGAGCAATGGTTAGAACGGATGGAGAGGGTCTTCAAGAAATTGCACTGCACAGATGAGTTGAAGTTTGAATATTCAATTTTCTTGCTACATGAAGATGCATATGAGTGGTGGAAGACCATTCCCCACAGTTTGGCTGAGCCGCCAGTGCTGACATGGGATGACTTTCTAAGGGAGTTTAGACAGAAGTATGTTCTTGATGCCTATGTGGATATGAAGCTACAAGAGTTTCTTAGTTTGAAGCAAGGGAACCAGACTGTAGCCGAGCATGAGAGAGACTTTTCTCGCCTCAGCCACTATGCTGGAAGCTTACTCACTACCAGTAAAGACAGATGCAAACGGTTTGAGGCCGGTTTGAGGCCTACTTTGAGATTGCAAGTGGTTGGGTTTCGACATGACAACTTCTCTGGGTTGATATCACAGGCCCTTGAATTGGAAAGGATAGAACTGGAAAGGGCATCTGAGAAGGTAACCACTGAAAAAGAGAAGAGTAGTATGCCTATAGGTCAGAGTCCAAGTAACAATTCAGGTAAGAGGAAGAGCTTTGGGGGACCAAGTAACAGAGGATCTAGTAGGGGAAGATTCTCAGGGCAGAGGCCACCTAGATCTGGACAGCAGACATCTAGGGGTTCCTTTCCTACCCGTGCTTATGAAACTTGTGGCAGGACTCATGGAGGAGTATGTTATAAGGCCATAGGAGCCTGTTACAACTGTGGTGGAAGTGGGCATTTTGCTAGAGATTGCACTAGTGCCCGCAGATCTGGGCCTCCAATTACCACTCAGGGATCTGTTCAAGGTTCTGCTTCTAGAGGACAACAGATAACTAGTAGAGGCAGAGGCAGGGGTAGAGGTAACACTTAGTAGTCGAGGCCTGATGAGCCAACCAGAGCGCAGTGGTGCACCGATCGAGTGTACACCATGTGCCAGAGGGATGAAGCTGAGACATTAGATGTTGTGGCTGGTACTTTCTCCATTTTTGATAGAGATGTATATGTGCTGTTTGACCCTGGTTCTACACATTCTTATGCTAGTGCCAGTATTGCATGCTCTATTGCTATTCCTTATGTGAAATTGGATTATGATGTGCTAGTGACTAATCCTTTAGGACATGAGGTTAGGGTGAACAAATTGTATAAGGATTGTCCTTTGGTGATCCAAGGACATACATTCCTGTCAGACTTAATTGACATGCCCTTCCGAGATTATGATATCATCTTGGGCATGGATTGGTTAGCCAGGCATCACGCCATGATCGACTGTAGACTGAAGACAGTCACTTTTGGTCTTCTCGAGTATGCAGATGTAGTGATACACGTGGAGAGGCAGTTATTGCCATCCAACATCATTTCAGCTACACTTGCTAGAAAGATGATTAGAAAGGGATGTGAAGCTTATCTAGCTCATGTGATAGACACCCAGGTGGGGAGTCCAGATCTTAAAGATATTCCTATAGTATGGGATTTTCTGGATGTTTTTCCGGAAGAATTACCGGGATTGCCTCCGGAAAGAGAGGTGCAGTTTGAAATTGAGACTATGCGTGGTGTGGAGCCAATCTCCATCACTCCTTATAGGATGGCACCTGCTGAGTTGAAAGAGCTGAAGGTACAATTACAGGAATTGTTAGATAAGGGTTTCATCCGCCTTAGCGTGTCACCTTGGGGAGCACCAGTATTATTTGTGAAGAAAAAGGATGGTACTCTCCGCCTATGCATAGACTATAGACAGTTAAATAAGGTGACCATAAAGAATAGATATCCTCTGCCACGGATCGATGATTTATTTGATTAGTTGAAGGATGCAACTGTATTCTCCAAAATTGACTTAAGATCGGGCTACTACCAGTTGAGGGTGCAGGAGTAAAGTATTCCTAAAACTGCCTTTAGGAATCGGTATGGCCACTATGAGTTCTTGGTAATGCCATTCGGGTTGACTAATGCTCCAGCTGCTTTTATGGGCCTAATGAACACTATCTTCAGGCCATATTTGGACCAGCTTGTTGTGGTGTTCATTGATGATATTTTGGTGTACTCAAAGAATGCAGAGGAACATGACAAGCACTTGAGGATAGTATTGCAGACTTTGAGGGAGAAGCAGTTGTATGCCAAACTGTCGAAATGTGAGTTTTGGCTAAAGGAGATTTCATTTTTGGGCATATTGTATCTGCAGAAGGTATCCAAGTGGATCCAAGCTAAGTTGAAGCCATTCTTAATTGGAAGCCACCCAATAATGTCACGGCAGTTCAGAGTTTCCTTGGTTTAGCTGGGTATCACCGAAGGTTTGTGAAGGGATTCTCCATACTAGCATCTCCACTGACCAAGCTACTTAGGAAGGATGTAAAATTTCAGTGGACTGATCGGTGCCAGGAAAGTTTTGATGAGTTGAAGAGGTGTTTAACTGAAGCTCCAGTCTTAACCTTGCCCATTTTGGCTAAAGAGTACACCATATATAGTGATGCTTCTCATAATGGATTAGGTTGTGTGTTGATGCAAGATAGAAATGTCATTGCCTATGCTTCACGCCAGCTTAAACCGCATGAGAGGAATTATCCAACACATGACTTGGAGCTAGCAGCCATTGTCTTTGCCTTGAAGATCTAGAGACAATACCTGTATGGGGAGAGATGTTATATATACAAAGATCATAAAAGTTTGAAGTACTTGGGCACACAAAAGGAGTTGAATTTGAGGCAGAGGAGATGGTTAGAGCTGATAAAAGATTATGATTGTTTGATAGACTATCAGCCTGGAAAGGAAAATATTGTAGCTGATGCTTTAAGTCGCAAGACTATGGCTGGTTTGAGGGTTTCTCCTTTGTCCATAGTGCATGAATTAAGGGCATTGCATGCTAATTTGGAGATTAATGAAGATGGGCAGATGGTAGCTACTTGGTAAGTGAAGCCAATCTTTGTGAGAACAAATTAAAGCGATTACGAAGGATGATAAGTATGTGAAGTTGATGGAAGAGGCTCGGGATGGCAAGAAACCAGAATTATCAGTAAATGATGAGAGCTTGTTATTATATAAGGGCAGAATGTGCATTCCTGAGAATGTTGAACTGAGGCAGACTATTTTAAAAGAAGCACATGATTCACCTTTTGCAATGCACCCTGGTGGAACTAAAATGTATAGAAGTGTGAAAGAGCACTATTGGTGGAGAGGAATGAAGAAAGACATTGCAGAATATGTTGCCAAATGCCTAACTTGTCAGCAAGTAAAGGCAGAACACCAAGTGCCTGTAGGGTTGCTACAGCCATTGCCAATTCCCGAATGGAAATGGGAAAGAATCACTATGGATTTCGTGACAGGACTTCCACGTACACAAAAGAATCATGATGCAGTTTGGGTTATTGTTGATAGATTGACCAAGTCTGCACACTTTTTGCAAGTGAGAATGGATTACAGCCTGGAAAGATTGGCCAAACTGTACATTGATGATGTTGTGAGGTTACATAGAGTGCCAGTGTCTATTGTGTCGGACAGAGACCCAAGGTTCACTTCTAGATTCTGGGGTAGTCTCCAAAAAGCCCTAGAAACTAGATTGAACTTCAGTACAACATTCCATCCACAGACAGACGGCCAATCCGAAAGGATCATTCAGATTTTGGAGGATATGCTTCGGGCTTGTGTGATTGAGTTTGAAGGGAGTTGGAACACACAATTGCCTTTAATTGAATTTGCCTATAACAACAGTTATCAGTCAAGCATCAGAATGCCTCCATACGAAGCACTTTATGGTAGGAAGTGTAGAACTCCCTTGTGTTGGGATGAAGTGGGCGAGAGGAAGTTGATTGGTCCAGAATTAGTGCAACAGACAGAAGAAAAGGTTAAGCTCATTAGAGACAGACTCAAAGTTGCAACGGATAGACAGAAGTCCTACATTGACCTAAAGAGAAGAGATATTTGATATAGTGTGGGTGACAAGGTGTTCCTGAAAGTTTCCCCATGGAAGAGGATCATGAGATTTGGTAGAAAGGGGAAACTAAGTCCTCGCTTCATTGGGCCGTATGAGGTTCTGAAAAGAGTGGGTCCATTGGCATATAGACTTGCATTGCCTCCGGAGTTGAAAAAGATTCACAATGTCTTCCATGTCTCCATGTTGAGGAGGTACAGATCAGACCCCTCTCACATTTTGCCAATAGAGGAGATTGAGGTGAATCCAGACCTGACATATAATGAAGAGCCCATAAAGATCTTGGCACATGAGGTGAAGCAGCTGAGGAACAAACAGATACCTCTAGTCAAAGTGCTGTGGAACCATCATTCATGTAACACCCCTAAGTTCGGTAGTGCGTTCTACTGCTCCAGTGACCAGTGTTGTCCGGACAGCTAGGATGCCTAGAACCGTACCTTGATATGAGAGAGGAGACATAAATATTGAAATACAAGAAAAGAAAATACAAGAAAAACAAAGGAAAAATCATAGCAAAGAAATGTAACCGAGTAAGTGAGCCAGGAAACCTAGCGATGGGTGACCGCACCGGGAAGTCACGGCGTGGACCGTTGACTGGCCCTGGACTGCGGGGAACCCTGGAAAACATTTTTAGGACATAAATAGAACCTTATTGAAGTATAAATCTCATTATAAAGATTAAAGAAAAATTAAATAATTAGTACAAAGAAAAGTGAGAAATCAAAAAACAGACAAAATACGATTATTCTGAAAAATCGAACGAATCTAACAGGGCATTATTGTCATTTGACATCCCGAAGTGTCTTTTGACCTAAATGTCCATTAAAAATAAATAATATTACACTTAGAAAATAAAATGAAAAATTAAATTGGTGGTACCTAAAATAAATAGTGGAAATCATGGGTTAAATGTGGAATAAGTGGGAATTTAGCTTATTATATGATTAAATGACTAAGTGGACCACTAAAGAGATTAATTAAATACATAGTGGGACATGTGTACACTTAAAATGCAGCTGAATAAGTCATCTTCCTCATTTGCATTCAACTTGCCGAATTGAAGAGTGAAGGAACCCACCATTGACGTTTTGCATGAGCTTCATCTTCTCCCTTCATTTCATCTCTAAATACTTAAGTAGCTTTATGAAAAATGGTCTACACATCACAAGGAAGATATTGATACCAATTTTGAGAAGTTTGGTGAAGGTTTAGCAAGTTACAATTAAAGGTAAGTTTGCATTTTTGAGAATTCCTTTGTTAAATTTTGTGTGCATGTTATGGGTGTTAGTTTTGTGAAGGAAATTTTAGAGTTTAACTAGTTATTGAAATAGCCATTTTGGACAGCCATGGGGTCATGCATTTGATGAATTATTATGCATATAATTGATGAGGAATAATGTTGATCATGGTGGTTTAATATCCTAATGAATTATTTCAAATATATATGGTGATTTATGCACTTGGATGGGAATTGGTAAATTGTAGGGCACTTTGATGTTGAAGGACAAATTTCGCAGCCTTGGGGACACTTGAATAAATGTGTATATTCATGGGAGTGTTGGCAGAATTGTGGCATTAAGGAATGAAGGATATGTGTATGAAATTATTGTGTAAAGTGTATGTGAGAATTAGTGGTGTTTAGGTGTGTATGTAATGGTATTGAGATATTGTAAATGTGAATTATATTTGGTGTGTTGAGGGTAATGGTAATCTGCCCAAAATAATGTTAATGTAAAGTAGATTATACTGTGGTTAATGTACCAAAACAGATTGGTAGGGAAGTGAACCAAATTGCAAGGTATATGTGTGTTTGAAGTGGGGTGTGAAATGCATATTGAGGGCAGTGTACATTTTAGCCTATAACCTTGAATGTGTAACCTCAATTGGTATGAGACCAATTTGAGGTGAAACTAGGCACAAAATGTGCCAACTTTCATTGAGAAACCATACCAAAATTCTGCTTGCAAGGTGATGTGAAAAATGACCAATTCGGATTAGGTACACTTGAGACCTAAAAACTGACCATTTGGGCAGCAGTGAGTATTTAGGCCATAACTCACTCAAACCAGGTCCAATTGACCTGAAATTTTGACCAAGAATAGTTAAGACCCATACCTACAAGTCTTATGAAGACACCAAAGCCCACAAATGACCATAAGCAAGTCAAACAACTTGCACAAGTTCGGGTCCAAAAACTGGCCGAACCAGAATTGACCAATTTGACCTAAAATTGACCTAAAATGGTACCATTTGACCAGCAATAGTATAATGACCATAACTTGGTCTACTTAACTCGTATTGACCTGAAATTTTGCACCGCGTGCAATAAGACCTAGATCTACAAGTTTGTAGTTTCGACCGAGACCCGAAAACCGAGGGAACTAGATCGTCCGGCTAGGTCAAACCAGTGTCCCGGAATCCAGCAATTTGCATTAAAATGCACTAAACAAGGAAATGACTTTGGTAAAACGTACCAAACCTAAAACCCTATCGAATGTGACATATTAACGAAACTAAAACCTAATTTACCTAAAACGCAATGAGGGCCGGTATATTAGGTGATTAAGTGAATAATTGAGTTCAGTGCATTATTTACCAAACACCATCGATAGAGACAGTTTAATTTGGTACTGAAACACTTCAAATTGTGTTTCTCAGTTAACAAGGACTCAGCAAAAGGGAAAGAAATACTGAGTCAGGACCAGGAGACAAATATCAGAGGTTTGTGCACAACAACTGTTTCTTTTGAATTATTTTCAATGGAAATAAATATTGACTATTTGCATATCATTGTTTTAAATTGTGGAAATGTGTTTGGTGGACACTTATTGATTGAAAAACATTGTGAATGGTTTGAAACTGTGAAAAATTGTTTGAATTGTATTTGATGGATACTTATTGATTGAAAAGCACTGTAAATGGTTTTTGTGGAAATTGAAGTGAATTACGAATTGTGTTGCCATTTTGTGAATGAAATTATAACTTTGGAAATTTATTGGATTCTTACGGATCATTTGAATAAAATGTTTGGAATTGTTTTGACTCACAATTGGCATGACATTGATAATATGTTCCTCCTCCATTAATGGGGTGAGTGTGATTATTCCTCCCTCTTTGACTTATCAGTCTGGGGTGAGTATGATTATGTTCCTCCCTCTTTGACTTCCCAGTCTGAGGTGAGTATGGATGAGTACTCATTATTCAGCTAGCTTCCTCCCTTATTGATTTCGATTATTGGGGTGAGTATGTCTTGTCGTGGTGTACAACACGGCATATATGGAAAAATTGTGTCATGGCCTAAATTGTGTTATTGATTTGCAAAACGGTATTATTCAGTTATTTGATCAAATTGTGTCATTGATTGGAAAAACTGTGTTATTCAGTAATTTGATCAAATTGTGTATGAATTGGCAATACGGTATTCTTAAGCTATTTGACTAAATTGTGTTATTATGAATTTTGATAATTTGTGAATTGGAGTTTAAATTCCTTATGACATTCATTGTCTTGAAATCAACTATGGTTTTAAGTATCCACTAATGATATGATTTATGAATTGTGATTTAAAATTGTATTTGGTTAATGTTGTGCACCACTGAGACATTGTCTCAGCGATAGCTTTTTATTGCTGTCGCAGGTAGAGAGATAGACAGGGCAGCAGACTAGGCTGCTAGTACCGCCAGCGAGAGATTTTGGGTATAGTGAGTATACCATATGTGGCATTTTGTACTGTAATGTATATTCACTGTATGTATATTTTGTTCTTGGTTTTGAGCAGTTGTAAATTTAAGTTATACAGTAAAGTTGTAAAATAATTATGAGTTATTTGGCTTGTAAAAATTATGTTATATTTTTGTATCTTAGTCTTTGAAAATCACTGTGGATTTGAAGTGCTTTTTACAGGTTTTCTAAAGAACTGTTTTGTCCAAAATACAAATGGCACCTTGCCAAAAAATTTTACAGATATTCCAAATAAATCAAATGAGTTAGTTGTTTCACTTCAGTTCACCAAAGTCTTTCACACCTGTAAATAGTGCTCACCACTGTAAAAGAAGTAAGAAAAGTTTTTAAAATCCCTTGTAGTGTATTTAATGGGTTATCAGTAGACGGAGTTGGTAATTCATTAGGTATACTACGGGATCATGTTATGCCTTACAGAGGGGTAGGGTGTGACATGTTTTAGTGGTATCAGAGCAATGGTTTTAAAGTGAATTTGAATCGTGAATTTGAAATCTTTTTGTCGGAACTACAATCGCTCAAATGTTTGATACATACAGTACATTACATTATAAATATGCACTAACGGGAGGAAATCTCCTTGTATTATTGTACAGGAGGTCAGGGAAATAAATTTTGATGCATTAGTGACTAGTCCTTTAGGATAAGGATTGTGATAACAAGTGAAATTAGTTTTGGAAGAGTTTATCGGCGAAAAGTATTTGCTGACACACCATAAAATTATAAGCTAATTGGCGAGCCTACTTAATGTAAGGCAAGAGGACGTAAAAGTAAGATGCAGAATGGAATTGCTCTAGATGAGGGCAAGGAGATTATCATAGAAATTGCTAATGGATATTGTAATCGAATAAGATTCGAATATCGTGAATTCAAAAAGAATAAAAGATAACAAAGTTTGATCTATTGGGATGTATCGTAGTAACTATGCAATGTTCTTGATGTTTATACCGTAAGTCGCAGATTCTGATCGACTTGAGATTATTGTGTAGAGCTACGTATCACCCGATAGTACACCTAGATAAGAATAGTTGCCAACGGCATCTGTTTTGGTGTAGTTATGCCATGACAGAATTTAATTGTTAGAAATAAGTTTGAAAATCCTACTTAGGGATCTAAAACTCAAAAGTTAGAATATCGAAAGGTTACTGATTCGATAAAAGGAAGTAAGTTATAGAATATTGACAGATAAAAAGAGTTACGGAAGTAGAGATTTGAACAGTTGATTCATATGTAACAAAGAAATATTACGAATGTGAGGAAGACTATGGATTAGAATGGTCAGAGGACCAATGACTGATGAATGATTCTAACATGACCTCAAGGGTCATTCAAGAAGCAACGTGAACCAAATATTAGACAGATAATAGTAAGAGGAGATTGGTGTTATCCAAACAAATCAAACATTGTATTAGATTGTTAAAAGACTTATACAAATTTGAGGAAAAGAATATTATACGATCATATAGAAAGGAGAAAATAAACGCATGACTATTGTAAGATGACTACTGGGTAAAATTTCGTGGACGAAATTTATTTAATGGGGGGAGAATTCTAACACCCCTAAGTTCGGTAGTGCGTTCTCATCGCTCCAAAGGACCAGTGTTGTCCGGACAGCTAGGATGCCTAGAACCGTACCTTGATATGAGAGAGGAGACATAAATATTGAAATACAAGAAAAGAAAATACAAGAAAAACAAAGGAAAAATCATAGCAAAGAAATGTAACCGAGTAAGTGAGCCAGGAAACCTAGCGATGGGTGACCGCACCGGGAAGTCACGGCGTGGACCGTTGGATCGCCCTGGATCATGGGAACCACGGAAAACATTTTGAGGACATAAATAGAACCTTATTGAAGTATAAATCTCATTATAAAGATTAAAGAAAAATTAAATAATTAGTACAAAGAAAAGTGAGAAATCAAAAAACAGACAAAATACGGTGTTACCGAAAAATTGGGAATGTAACCCGAACAGGGGCATTATGGTCATTTGACATCCCGAAGTGTCTTTTGACCTAAATTTCCATTAAAAATAAATAATATTACACTTAGAAAATAAAATGAAAAATTAAATTGGTGGTACCTAAAATAAATAGTGGAAATCATGGGTTAAATGTGGAATAAGTGGGAATTTAGCTTATTATATGATTAAATGACTAAGTGGACCACTAAAGAGATTAATTAAATACATAGTGGGACATGTGTACACTTAAAATGCAGCTGAATAAGTCATCTTCCTCATTTGCATTCAACTTGCCGAATTGAAGAGTGAAGGAACCCACCATTGACGTTTTGCATGAGCTTCATCTTCTCCCTTCATTTCATCTCTAAATACTTAAGTAGCTTTATGAAAAATGGTCTACACATCACAAGGAAGATATTGATACCAATTTTGAGAAGTTTGGTGAAGGTTTAGCAAGTTACAATTAAAGGTAAGTTTGCATTTTTGAGAATTCCTTTGTTAAATTTTGTGTGCATGTTATGGGTGTTAGTTTTGTGAAGGAAATTTTAGAGTTTAACTAGTTATTGAAATAGCCATTTTGGACAGCCATGGGGTCATGCATTTGATGAATTATTATGCATATAATTGATGAGGAATAATGTTGATCATGGTGGTTTAATATCCTAATGAATTATTTCAAATATATATGGTGATTTATGCACTTGGATGGGAATTGGTAAATTGTAGGGCACTTTGATGTTGAAGGAAAAATTTCGGCAGCCTTGGGGACACTTGAATAAATGTGTATATTCATGGGAGTGTTGGCAGAATTGTGGCATTAAGGAATGAAGGATATGTGTATGAAATTATTGTGTAAAGTGTATGTGAGAATTAGTGGTGTTTAGGTGTGTATGTAATGGTATTGAGATATTGTAAATGTGAATTATATTTGGTGTGTTGAGGGTAATGGTAATCTGCCCAAAATAATGTTAATGTAAAGTAGATTATACTGTGGTTAATGTACCAAAACAGATTGGTAGGGAAGTGAACCAAATTGCAAGGTATATGTGTGTTTGAAGTGGGGTGTGAAATGCATATTGAGGGCAGTGTACATTTTAGCCTATAACCTTGAATGTGTAACCTCAATTGGTATGAGACCAATTTGAGGTGAAACTAGGCACAAAATGTGCCAACTTTCATTGAGAAACCATACCAAAATTCTGCTTGCAAGGTGATGTGAAAAATGACCAATTCGGATTAGGTACACTTGAGACCTAAAAACTGACCATTTGGGCAGCAGTGAGTATTTAGGCCATAACTCACTCAAACCAGGTCCAATTGACCTGAAATTTTGACCAAGAATAGTTAAGACCCATACCTACAAGTCTTATGAAGACACCAAAGCCCACAAATGACCATAAGCAAGTCAAACAACTTGCACAAGTTCGGGTCCAAAAACTGGCCGAACCAGAATTGACCAATTTGACCTAAAATTGACCTAAAATGGTACCATTTGACCAGCAATAGTATAATGACCATAACTTGGTCTACTTAACTCGGATTGACCTGAAATTTTGCACCGCGTGCAATAAGACCTAGATCTACAAGTTTGTAGTTTCGACCGAGACCCGAAAACCGAGGGAACTAGATCGTCCGCTAGGTCAAACCAGTGTCCCGGAATCCAGCAATTTGCATTAAAATGCACTAAACAAGGAAATGACTTTGGTAAAACGTACCAAACCTAAAACCCTATCGAATGTGACATATTAACGACACTAAAACCTAATTTACCTAAAACGCAATGAGGGCCGGTATATTAGGTGATTAAGTGAATAATTGAGTTCAGTGCATTATTTACCAAACACCATCGATAGAGACAGTTTAATTTGGTACTGAAACACTTCAAATTGTGTTTCTCAGTTAACAAGGACTCAGCAAAAGGGAAAGAAATACTGAGTCAGGACCAGGAGACAAATATCAGAGGTTTGTGCACAACAACTGTTTCTTTTGAATTATTTTCAATGGAAATAAATATTGACTATTTGCATATCATTGTTTTAAATTGTGGAAATGTGTTTGGTGGACACTTATTGATTGAAAAACATTGTGAATGGTTTGAAACTGTGAAAAATTGTTTGAATGGTATTTGATGGATACTTATTGATTGAAAAGCATCGTAAATGGTTTTGTGGAAATTGAAGTGAATTACGAATTGTGTTGCCATTTTGTGAATGAAATTATAACTTTGGAAATTTATTGGATTCTTACGGATCATTTGAATAAAATGTTTGGAATTGTTTTGACTCACAATTGGCATGACATTGATAATATGTTCCTCCTCCATTAATGGGGTGAGTGTGATTATTCCTCCCTCTTTGACTTATCGATGCAGGGTGAGTATGATTATGTTCCTCCCTCTTTGACTTCCCATCGAGGTGAGTATGGATGAGTACTCATTATTCATTAGCTTCCTCCCTTATTGATTTCGATTATTGGGGTGAGTATGTCTTGTCGTGGTGTACAACCACGGCATATATGGAAAAAATTGTGTCATGGCCTAAATTGTGTTATTGATTTGCAAAGCGGTATTATTCAGCTTATTTGATCAAATTGTGTCATTGATTGGAAAAAGCGTGTTATTGATAATTTGATCAAATTGTGTATGAATTGGCAATACTGTATTCTTAATCTATTTGACTAATTTGTTTTATTATGAATTTTGTTAATTTGTGTATTGGTGTTTATATTCCTTATTAGATTAATTGTCTTGTAATAATCTATGGTTTTATGTATCCACTAATGATTTGATTTATGAATTTTTTTTTAAATTTGTATTTGGTTATTGTTGTGCACCATCGAGACATTGTCTCAATGATAGCTTTATTCTTTGTCATGAGTAGAGAGATAAACAGGCGTGACTAGGGTGCTAGTACCGCCAATGAGAGATTTTGGGTATAGTGAGTATACCATATGTGGCATTTGTATCTTGTAATGTATATTCACTGTATGTATATTTTGTTCTTGGTTTTGGCATTGTAAATTTAAGTTATACAAGAAAGTTGTAAAATAATTATGAGTTATTTGGCTTGTAAAAATTATGTTATATTTTTGTATCTTAGTCTTTGAAAATCACTGTGGATTTGAAGTGCTTTTACTGAGTTTTCTAAAGAACTGCTTTGTCCAAAATACAAATGGCACCTTGCCAAAAATTTCTGATATTCCAAATAAATCAAATGAGTTAGTTGTTTCACTTTAGTTCACCAAAGTCTTTCACACTGTAAATAGTGCTCACCATTGTAAAAGAAGTAAGAAAAGTTTTAAAATCCCTTGTAGTGTATTTAATGGGTTATCGATGACGGAGTTGGTAATTCATTAGGTATACTACGGGATCATGTTATGCCTTACAGAGGGTAGGGTGTGACATGTTTTAGTGGTATCGAGCAATGGTTTTAAAGTGAATTTGAATCGTGAATTTGAAATCTTTTTGTCGGTAACTACAATTGCTCAAATGTTTGATACATACAAGTACATTACATTATAAATATGCACTAACGGGAGGAAATCTCCTTGTATTATTGTACAGAGGTCGGGAAATAAATTTTGATGCATTAGTGACTAGTCCTTTAGGATAAGGATTGTGATAACAAGTGAAATTAGTTTTGGAAGAGTTTATCGTGAAAAGTATTTGTGACACACCATAAAATTATAAGCTAATTGGCGAGCCTACTTAATGTAAGGCAAGAGGGCGTAAAAGTAAGATCACGATAATGGAATTGCTCTAGATGAGGGCAAGGAGATTCTTGTTAGAAATTGCTAATGGATATTGTAATCGAATAAGATTCGAATATCGTGAATTCAAAAAGAATAAAAGATAACAAAGTTTGATCTATTGGGATGTATCGTAGTAACTATGCAATGTTCTTGATGTTTATCTTGTAAGTCGCAGATTACTGATCGACTTGAGATTATTGTGTAGAGCTACGTACTACCCGATAGTACACCTAGATAAGAATAGTTGCCAACGGCATACATTTTGGTATAGTTATGCCATGACGAATTTAATTGTTAGAAATAAGTTTGAAAATCCTACTTAGGGATCTAAAACTCAAAAGTTAGAATATCGAAAGGTTACTGATTCGATACAAAAGGAAGTAAGTTATAGAATATTGACAGATAAAAGAGTTACTAAGTAGAGATTTGAGCAGTTGATTCATATGTAACAAAGAAATATTACGAATGTGAGGAAGACTATGGATTAGAATGGTCAGAGGACCAATGACTGATGAATGATTCTAACATGACCTCAAGGGTCATTCAAGAAGCAACGTGAACCGAAATATTAGACAGCATAATAGTAAGAGGAGATTGGTGTTATCCAAACAAATCAAACATTGTATTAGATTGTTAAAAGACTTATACAAATTTGAGGAAAAGAATATTATACGATCATATAGAAAGGAGAAAATAAACGTATGACTATTGTAAGATGACTACTGGGTAAAATTTCGTGGACGAAATTTATTTAAGGGGGGGAGAATTGTAACACCCCTAAGTTCGGTAGTGCGTTCTACTGCTCCAGTGACCAGTGTTGTCCGGACAGCTAGGATGCCTAGAACCGTACCTTGATATGAGAGAGGAGACATAAATATTGAAATACAAGAAAAGAAAATACAAGAAAAACAAAGGAAAAATCATAGCAAAGAAATGTAACCGAGTAAGTGAGCCAGGAAACCTAGCGATGGGTGACCGCACCGGGAAGTCACGGCGTGGACCGTTGACTGGCCCTGGACTGCGGGGAACCCTGGAAAACATTTTTAGGACATAAATAGAACCTTATTGAAGTATAAATCTCATTATAAAGATTAAAGAAAAATTAAATAATTAGTACAAAGAAAAGTGAGAAATCAAAAAACAGACAAAATACGGTGTTACCGAAAAATCGGGAACGTAACCCGAACAGGGGCATTATGGTCATTTGACATCCCGAAGTGTCTTTTGACCTAAATGTCCATTAAAAATAAATAATATTACACTTAGAAAATAAAATGAAAAATTAAATTGGTGGTACCTAAAATAAATAGTGGAAATCATGGGTTAAATGTGGAATAAGTGGGAATTTAGCTTATTATATGATTAAATGACTAAGTGGACCACTAAAGAGATTAATTAAATACATAGTGGGACATGTGTACACTTAAAATGCAGCTGAATAAGTCATCTTCCTCATTTGCATTCAACTTGCCGAATTGAAGAGTGAAGGAACCCACCATTGACGTTTTGCATGAGCTTCATCTTCTCCCTTCATTTCATCTCTAAATACTTAAGTAGCTTTATGAAAAATGGTCTACACATCACAAGGAAGATATTGATACCAATTTTGAGAAGTTTGGTGAAGGTTTAGCAAGTTACAATTAAAGGTAAGTTTGCATTTTTGAGAATTCCTTTGTTAAATTTTGTGTGCATGTTATGGGTGTTAGTTTTGTGAAGGAAATTTTAGAGTTTAACTAGTTATTGAAATAGCCATTTTGGACAGCCATGGGGTCATGCATTTGATGAATTATTATGCATATAATTGATGAGGAATAATGTTGATCATGGTGGTTTAATATCCTAATGAATTATTTCAAATATATATGGTGATTTATGCACTTGGATGGGAATTGGTAAATTGTAGGGCACTTTGATGTTGAAGGACAAATTTCGGCAGCCTTGGGGACACTTGAATAAATGTGTATATTCATGGGAGTGTTGGCAGAATTGTGGCATTAAGGAATGAAGGATATGTGTATGAAATTATTGTGTAAAGTGTATGTGAGAATTAGTGGTGTTTAGGTGTGTATGTAATGGTATTGAGATATTGTAAATGTGAATTATATTTGGTGTGTTGAGGGTAATGGTAATCTGCCCAAAATAATGTTAATGTAAAGTAGATTATACTGTGGTTAATGTACCAAAACAGATTGGTAGGGAAGTGAACCAAATTGCAAGGTATATGTGTGTTTGAAGTGGGGTGTGAAATGCATATTGAGGGCAGTGTACATTTTAGCCTATAACCTTGAATGTGTAACCTCAATTGGTATGAGACCAATTTGAGGTGAAACTAGGCACAAAATGTGCCAACTTTCATTGAGAAACCATACCAAAATTCTGCTTGCAAGGTGATGTGAAAAATGACCAATTCGGATTAGGTACACTTGAGACCTAAAAACTGACCATTTGGGCAGCAGTGAGTATTTAGGCCATAACTCACTCAAACCAGGTTCAATTGACCTGAAATTTTGACCAAGAATAGTTAAGACCCATACCTACAAGTCTTATGAAGACACCAAAGCCCACAAATGACCATAAGCAAGTCAAACAACTTGCACAAGTTCGGGTCCAAAAACTGGCCGAACCAGAATTGACCAATTTGACCTAAAATTGACCTAAAATGGTACCATTTGACCAGCAATAGTATAATGACCATAACTTGGTCTACTTAACTCGGATTGACCTGAAATTTTGCACCGCGTGCAATAAGACCTAGATCTACAAGTTTGTAGTTTCGACCGAGACCCGAAAACCGAGGGAACTAGATCGT
This sequence comes from Hevea brasiliensis, assembly GCF_030052815.1. Classification (NCBI taxonomy): domain Eukaryota; kingdom Viridiplantae; phylum Streptophyta; class Magnoliopsida; order Malpighiales; family Euphorbiaceae; genus Hevea; species Hevea brasiliensis. The sequence goes on from NC_079497.1 coordinate 93,162,364, forward strand.
CCGCTAGGTCAAACCAGTGTCCCGGAATCCAGCAATTTTGCATTAAAATGCACTAAACAAGGAAATGACTTTGGTAAAACGTACCAAACCTAAAACCCTATCGAATGTGACATATTAACGACACTAAAACCTAATTTACCTAAAAGCATAGCGAGGGCCGGTATATTAGGTGATTAAGTGAATAATTGAGTTCGATGCATTATTTACCAAACACCATCGATAGAGACAGTTTAATTTGGTATCAAACACTTCAAATTGTGTTTCTCGATTAACAAGGACTCAAAGAAAAGGGAAAGAAATCTTGAGTCGGGACCAGAGACAAATATCGGAGGTTTGTGCACAACAAGCTTTCTTTTGAATTATATTCAATGGAAAAAAAAATTGACTCTATGCATATCATTGTTTTAAATTATGGAAATGTGTTTGGTGGACACTTATTGATTGAAAAACATTGTGAATTGTTTGAAACTGTGAAAAATTGTTTGAATGGTATTTGATGGATACTTATTGATTGAAAAGCACTGTAAATGGTTTTTGTGGAAATTGAAGTGAATTACGAATTGTGTTGCCATTTTGTGAATGAAATTATAACTTTGGAAATTTATTGGATTCTTACGGATCATTTGAATAAAATGTTTGGAATTGTTTTGACTCACAATTGGCATGACATTGATAATATGTTCCTCCTCCATTAATGGGGTGAGTGTGATTATTCCTCCCTCTTTGACTTATCAGTCTGGGGTGAGTATGATTATGTTCCTCCCTCTTTGACTTCCCAGTCTGAGGTGAGTATGGATGAGTACTCATTATTCAGCTAGCTTCCTCCCTCATTGATTTCGATTATTGGGGTGAGTATGTCTTGTCGTGGTGTACAACACGGCATATATGGAAAAATTGTGTCATGGCCTAAATTGTGTTATTGATTTGCAAAACGGTATTATTCAGTTATTTGATCAAATTGTGTCATTGATTGGAAAAACTGTGTTATTCAGTAATTTGATCAAATTGTGTATGAATTGGCAATACGGTATTCTTAAGCTATTTGACTAAATTGTGTTATTATGAATTTTGATAATTTGTGAATTGGAGTTTAAATTCCTTATGACATTCATTGTCTTGAAATCAACTATGGTTTTAAGTATCCACTAATGATATGATTTATGAATTGTGATTTAAAATTGTATTTGGTTAATGTTGTGCACCACTGAGACATTGTCTCGTGATAGCTTTATTCTTATCGCAGTAGAGAGATAGGCAGGCGAGACTAGGTGCTAGTACCGCCATGAGAGATTTTGGGTATAGTGAGTATACCATATGTGGCATTTTGTACTGTAATGTATATTCACTGTATGTATATTTTGTTCTTGGTTTTGAGCAGTTGTAAATTTAAGTTATACAGTAAAGTTGTAAAATAATTATGAGTTATTTGGCTTGTAAAAATTATGTTATATTTTTGTATCTTAGTCTTTGAAAATCACTGTGGATTTGAAGTGCTTTTTACAGGTTTTCTAAAGAACTGTTTTGTCCAAAATACAAATGGCACCTTGCCAAAAATTTCTGAATATTCCAAATAAATCAAATGAGTTAGTTGTTTCACTTGATTCACCAAAGTCTTTCACACTGTAAATAGTGCTCACCACTGTAAAAGAAGTAAGAAAAGTTTTTAAAATCCCTTGTAGTGTATTTAATGGGTTATCAGTAGACGGAGTTGGTAATTCATTAGGTATACTACGGGATCATGTTATGCCTTACAGAGGGGTAGGGTGTGACAATTCAGGCTAAGAGGCTACATGGGATCGTGAGGAGGACATGAGGAGACAGCACCCACAGCTATTCAGAGACTGAAACCAGGTAAATTTCATGGACGAAATTTATTTTTAAGGAGGGGAGAATTGTAACACCCCAAACCTCTGAGTTATGAATAGTACCATTTTTGGTCCATGACTAATACTATTCGAAGACACCTTGAGGACCAAAAATAAATAGAAATTAATTGAGATAGACACAATAAAAATTCTAGTGAACAAAAAAAAAAAAGCTAAGGACTCGTCGGGTATTATAAAAAGAAGGATTATGACCCGATGAGGGGCATTTTGGTCAATTCACCTCAAGAGTTGACTTTTGACCAAAATGTCAATTAAATTAAATAAAATTAATGAATTGAATTATGGAGTAAAAATTGAAGAAAAATTCAAGTAAAAATATGTAAGGCAAAATTTAAGAAATGAAAACTTAAACTTTCATTTCCATTATAACAAAATTAAAATGAAAGATTTATGGGCTTTTGATAGTTAAATTTAATTATTTAATTAAAAGGAAAAATTAACTAAAAAAAGGGGGGGGGGGAATAAAAATTTAAGTTTAATTATCCTTATGGCACAATTAAAACTTATAATTTTAATAAGCTAATTTTGGGGATAAATATATACATATATATATATAAATAAATAAGAAGACAAATGTCTTCTTCATTTCTTTTTTTCATAAGAGGCCACCACTCTCTCCTCTCTCTTTCTCTCTCTCTTTTTCTCTTCTTCTTCCACTTCTTCCCCTCATTGACTTTCCCTCCCAAGTTTTAATTCCTTTAAATTCCCTTCATAAATTCCAAAGCCCACTAAAAGAAAACATCAAAGAGATCTTTGATTGAGAGATTAAAAGCAAGGAGAACAAGAATTGGAAGAAAAGTGAAGTTGTAAAGAAATCAACAAGAGGTAATTTTCTTTTCATGTTAGATTAGTTGTATAAGCTTGGAATGAAGTTGATTTATGATGAAATTTCATAAGAAAAAGAAAGAAAATATATATGGAACCTAAACTAGGGTTTTGGCCAAATGGGAGAAAAAATTAGGGTTTTGAACATTAGGGTTTAGAGACCAAAAACGAAATTTTACAAGTCCAATTGATATGGGACCAATTGGGACTGAAAATAGGCACTAAATGACACAATTTTCATTTAGGAAGCATGCCCAAAAAGTGACCAAAACCTAGTGAACAAACTGACCAAACTTGAAAAATTGCAGTATGAACAGTACACATGAACAGTAATCGTGTTTGGGTCATAACTCGAGCTAGACAGGTCAAAATGACCTGAAATTTTACCAGTAGTTAGATGAGATATAGACCTAAAAATTTCATGAAGAACACAAACCCAAATTATGCCATTTACCCAATCAAATTATTGAGCAAAGTTGAGTTACTGAATCTGCAAAACTGCAGAATTTCCAAATTAACAGTAAAATTTCCAAGGCTATAACTCTCTCTAGAAAACTCCGATTTAGGCAATTCTTAAACCGATGGAAACCTAAGACATAGTAGAATATTTCATATGAAGAATGTTAGGCCAAATTATGAACTTAACTCAATCAAATTGCAAAAAGAATTCGGGTCAACGAATCTGCCAGAATCTGGGCACCTAAAATTGACCAAATAAACAGTAAACTTTGCAAGGCTATAACTCTATCTAAAAATTCCGATTTAGGCGATTCTTAAACCGATGGAAACCTAAGACATAGTAGAACATTTCATATGAAGAACGTTAGACCAAATTATGGACTTAACTTGGTCAAATTGCTGAACAAAGTTGGATCGATAAATCTGGCAGAACAAAATCTGCAGCATGAACAGTGACGTGAACAGTAATGGTGTTTTTAGCATAACTTGAGCTACACAGCTCTGAATTAGGCGATTCAAAAAGGAAAATAAAGTTAAGACCTAAATAAACAATTTTCATGAAGAACATCTCACCAAATTATGATCAAAACTAGGTAAAAATTGGGTTCAAAGATTGGGGCACCAAGCTATCCCAAAACCAAAATATTCTAAAATTTTCAAAGCTAACTTGGGATGCATTAGACATGCATATAATGAGTTCTTGGCAGCAATTGAGATTGGTATTGAGGTATTCTATTTGTGTATTTTCAGTAAAAAAAGAAGTTGGAACGGACAAAGAGAAGTAGGTAACAATAAAGAAGAGCATTGAAGGTTTGTGCACAACTAACATTTTTCTTTGTTTTAGCTTCGTAAATTGATTTGAATAAGTTTATTTGAATGAGTTTGATTTGAAATGAGTTTATTTTGAATGAGGTATGTTTTTCTCTTGTGTTTGAGGAATTTGTGTGTTGCCACCCCTTTTATGGATTTTATGATGATTTGAATATGCTATTGTTTTGTAAACGTGATTATTGATTTAGAAACTCTTGAAAGTTGTTTTGAAACCACAGTTAGCATGACAGTCCCTTCGGAACTCCCTAGTAGTAACGGCTACTTGGGGTTTTATAGTTGATATTGATTATGTCTCCCATTAATAATGGTTAGTGGGGTAAGACTACATGAGTACTCATTAGCTAACTAGCCCTTCCCTCATTAATAACGGTTAGTGAGGTTGAGATTGCTTTGTCGTGGTGTACAACACGGCACTGATCGTGAAATTTTGTGTCATGGCCTGAACTGTGTGTTGATGTTGGCAACACTAATGCTTTGTGAATTGTGATTTATGAAGTGTGATTTCTCATTTGAAATGTTATTCTAATAAATGGCTCTTATGAACTTAGAACTATTGTGGAGTTTTCATGCTTAAGAAAAATGTGATTTATTATGCTTTGACAAATTATGTTTTACTTTAAGTTTTAAAGTTATTAGTTGTGCACCACTGAGTGATATACTCAGCGATAGCTTCTTTATGCTGTCGCAGGTAAGGGAAAGGAGAAGGCTGCCGAGTGAGAGACTTGGAAGTAGCATTTTGGTATTGTTGTGGGTATATATTGTAGTCATACCCCTGTAATTTCCTTTTGATGTATTTTGTACCTATATGCATGGATGTACGGACGTTGAGCAGTTTGTATTTAAAAACCTTGCATTGCTATCACATTTTGAGTTTGTAATTATTTTGTATTTTACTTTGAGACTTATGAAAATGTAACTTTTGCAATATTTAGTCTATCATTATTTCCAATGAATGTTTGCATGGAATTTTAACTATTCTCATACAGTTTTTCGCAAAAGAATTGATAAGATAAAAAGCTATGGTTTGTTTTAAAATCCTTTGTAACATAACTAATTGGTTATCGGTAGGTGGAGTTCGGTGATTCATTAGCCATGCTACGGAAACTTGTCATGCCTTACAAGGGATAAGGTGTGACGAATTTCAACATCATTTCTCAAATTCCAAAATTTAACATCATCAAAATACTACTTATGCATTTCATTCAAATTAAAACAAAATACTTCCATTCATATTTCATTAAAGATAAAACAATTTATATACATCATTCCAAAAATTTACATTAGGAAAAATCCAAACTAAAATCTATTATAAACTTTATACAACTACTCATGACCATTTTCTACATTTACATACATTTATATACATCTAAAATAATTATTACAATCAGGGTATAAAATATACCTGATAAAACTTCAGGGGAGGTGGCTCCACAATCCTCAGTAGCTCACTCTACTGCTCCTCTAGTTTCCATATCTGCGACAACAATAACAGCCATCGCTGGGTACTATGAATCAGTGGTGCGCAACGTACTAAAATTATCTTTATGCGGAGTTTAAATCATACTTATTCAAAAATTGAACTGAACATGAGAAATAAATTCAAAACATGACTTATAAATTAATCCAAACAATTTCATTTCGAAGTCCCATAAACAAATTTCATAAAAACACACAGTTATATCATGCCATTCGAAACATATTAATCTCAATAGCCAGAGGCTTATGAGAAATCACATCACAAGGCTAGCTAGCTCAAATATATGGGAACCCATTCTTTTTCTTCTTCTACTGGCACACACCTCAACAGTTCAGCCAGAGAAGGAATCAAAATTTGAAACTGATTTCCCCTACTAGTCATGCTAGTGAGGTATTCAAATATATGGTCATGACACTGTGGTTTCAAAACTAGCTTAACAATTTACTAAACGTTTATTTCCATTTCAAACATACACAGATAAACTTTCAACAATTTAAAGCAAAAGCATAATACACATTTCATGCACTTTGTAAATGAGTTTTAAAGCATATTGATGTTGTGCACAAACCTTATACGAGTCGCTTCTTGGCCTTGACTCGATCCCTTGGGTTCTTTTCCGGTATTGTTTTCCACTGAAACACATAGTTTCACAGTGTTTCAGTATCATAACTCATCATTAATCCAAAAATAAATTCAAATTCACTTATACCTAGCTTTAATATGCTAAACTTAACTTTCTTTAAAATTTGTATTTCAAGGTTACTATTCACGATACTTTTCAAATCAATTTGTTGACTTTCTAATGCTTAATAGGTATGGGAATTCTAATTTCACCCACATACCACATTTTGGTTACCTAATTTGTTGGTTTTAGTTGTTTTCTCAAATTTCAAGTCTTTTAGAAAAAATTGCAAATTTTCAGTTTTGGTGTCCTGTTTTGCACTATTCCATTGGTCAGGTTGCTGTTAGAATTTGGCTAAGTTTTCTTCATAGAAATTGTTCTTTATTGTCTTAGCTTTATTTTCCTTTTTGATTCACTCCATTTGGAGTTTTGTAGCTCAAGTTATAGCCATTTGAACATGGCTGCCGAATTGGTATTACCCAAAATTTCTGGGCACTAATTTGGTTCTGGCAGTTTTGAGTTACTAATTTTGGGTGGCTAAATGAATTGGTTAAGGGCATAATTTGGGTTTGTGTTCTTCATGAAAGTTGTAGTACTATGTCATACCTTTCTAATGCCAGAAAAATCAGGTCATTTGGACCTACCTAGCCCAAGTTATTGCTAAATGAACAAACACTAGTCATTTGGTCATTTTTGTACAGGGCAGAATACCTAATTCCGGATTTGGTCAATTTGTTCACTAGGTTTCAGTCACTTTCTGGGCATGATTCCTAAATGAAAAATGTGTCATTTTGTGTCTAGTTTCATTCCCAATTGGCCTCAAACCAATTAGGTTGGTAAATTTTCAGTTTTGGTCCCTGAAAGAGACCTTGGTCATGCTACCTGCATAATGGCCATATCCAATCCGAATCTCCACTTGATTCCAACACTTCCAACATACCACAATTGGTCTTATATGACCATTTTTCAGCTCAAACTAGGTGAAACACACCATTTGATCAATTCTCCAAGTTTTGTCTTCCAAAATCCTAGGTCCAAACCCTAACTCACTACTTTGTTACATTTAATTAATTCCAAACATACAAACACCATTTCTCAACTCATTCAAGCTTCCTAACATATTTAATTCAATTAAATTCATGCATTCTCATCTCAAACCCTAGCTAGCCGAAATTCCATATAGTCCTCCAAAGATGTTTTCATTTCATTTTAAGTATATTTCTAGGTTTATTCAACTATAAACACAATTAATTCAACTAAAAATTTAAGTTTAGCTTACTAACCTTGGTGTAACTTTTCAATCTTCACTTCTTTCAATTTTTTCTTCTTTCTTTCTCCTTTAATCTTCTTTTCTAGTTGCCCAAACAAAGTTAAATTATGGTAAATGAATTTTTTATGGTGGGATTTTCTTTTCTTCAAGCTCACAAATGAGCTTCCATGGAGATTTTGAGAGGGAGAGAAGAGAGAGAGAGGTCACGCCAATTTGAAGAAGACAACTCTTTTTTTTTTCTTTTATAAATTTTTACCCTTTAGGAAGACCAAAAATTATCCCAAAAAAATTAAATTTTTACTTATATGGTTTATTGCATCATGCATGATGTCATGCATGATGTAATCACTTTTTCACTTTTTCTTTTTTCTTTTTTTTTATCTATTTTTCTTTAGTTCTTTAATTTAATTCCCAATTCCAAAATTTTCTTTTCTCCGATTTTATTTAACAGTTAGGTCTAGAGTCAGCTCTAGGGGTCAATTGACCAAATTGCCCCTTGCCAGTTCGGTCTGGTTTGTAAATAATTCAATATTTCTTCCTGATCCCTAACCTAATTATTTGACTGGCTTAACATTTCTTTTTGGTGATTTTCTCTTTTTCACTGTGTTTGCAATAGTCCTAAGGACTACAGCGTCACATTTTACGGTTTGAAATTTGAGTTTAAATCGACTTCATAGTCCTTCCCGAGAAGCTCACCCATCGCTGTGACTCTCCGCTCATTTAACTTCTTATGTTCTATTTTTCTTATTTATTCTTAACTAATTAAAAATTACTAATTATTTGTGTTCAGGGCTTATCTAGTTGTCTTAGATGTAGTTCTAATCCTTTTAATTGTTCGGATCGACACCAATCATCGAAATAGTAAAATATACTAGGCTATGCAAATAGGGGTGTTACAACCTAGCATAGCATGCCATAGCCACCCAATCAGTAATAAGGTTTACTTTAAATGAACCTATAATCATATGTTACCATGCACTAGAATCTCTCTATTACAAAATCCTAATTCGAGCTGGAGTCATGATTTATGTCAAACCTCATTTGCTATGAATATTATGTTCATTCAAAGATTTTTCTCATCAGAAACTCTTTTCTGATTGAATCTATCTGTCCTGGCCAGGAACTTAAAATATCAAGAACAATTAAATGAACATAGGATTTTATCCCTATTTACTTAGAGGAACAGATTCCATTTTGATCAACACCTACCTCCATATATAACTAGTAGGAGCCAACACATGCCCATATACCTATACACAGTACAAGTATGAAAGCAGTATCAAACTCAAACCACCTATATATAAGATAACTGTGCTATATCAGGTCTAAAGCTTATATGCATTGATATGATTTATGACAAAGCATTGACAAGAGTAAACTCCATGTGCTTGTCATAAATGTCATTGGTTCGACCTACTTATCATTTATAAGTGCCTATCATATTTGTTATACAGCATGAGACTCACCATTCCATCTTATTTATATCTCATATAAATAACTTGGGAACAAACATGATTACAAACTTTCTAGATAAGTCATGTCCTTATTGTGAAGTATCCTTGATTGTGAACCAATTTATGATACTTTGTGCTAAAAATACTGTCACTCATATTCTTAACAACTTAAGAATAATATTTCTAATAAAATCAATGGACCTTTTCTATTACACATAAATATATTATGTAAATAGAAAAGTGAAAATTCCTTTTATTAATAAAACATGTACAAGATACATACTAAATAATATGCTCTAGGGCATACTACTAACAACCCGCTCAATTCCAGAAATTCTGAAACATATTCATCTACTGATCTCCCATTCTGTTTAGGGCTTCAAAGTCCTACTGCTTCTGGTCCCCGAAGCTTTCTGGTACAAACTAGTTTATAAATAACTCAATAAACTCTACCCATGATAGCCCCTTAATCTAAGTGAGCACATAGTCAGTCATCCATTGCCTTGGCATAGGTCTCAACACATGCTGTACACACTCTATTGACCTCCTGTCTCTCAATTGTAACTCTACTCTTGCCTGTTTGCAAGAATTGTAACACTCCCATATTAAGTAGTTTATACATTCTACTGTTTCGGTGGCTAGTGTCTGTCTAGACAATTAGGATGTCTAGAACTATTTTGTGTCATCTAAAAAAGTAAAGAATGAAAATTAATAGAAATTATAAGAAGGTGAAATACAAATAAGAAAAATAAAGCATAATCAGTTAAATGAGTTGAGGTCCCAGCGATGAGTGACTGAACTGGAAAGTGACTGTGAGCTTAGTTGCTGCCCTAATTTCATGTGAAACCCTATGACACCCTAGGCTTAAGGATAATTACGAAGCTAATGGTATTATGAAAACCATAGAAAAGAATAAAGAACCAGTTCAAATAATCGAATCAGAGTTCAAGAAGCAACTTAGTACTATTAGAAAATTTGCTCATACTGATAAGGGGTAATTTGGTCAATTCACCCTTAGAGGTGACTCTTACCCTAAATGTCCATTAAAAAGTAGGAAATTAAAATTTTGAAAAATAGATTAAAAGTGAAGAGGTGAATGGAAGAAAAGAAAATAAAAGGAAAGAAATTTCAAAATTAAAGCTTTATGACATCATGATGACATTAGCATGACATAATAAAAAAATTTATTATTTAATTTAATTATTTGGATAAGTATAAAATGGAATAATTGAGAATTAAAATGAAAACAAATTTCTTTCTTCTTCTGCATCAAATAGCCGTCCCACTCTCTCTCATTTTCTCTCTCAAAGTTCCACCATAGCCAAGCAATTTCAAGCTTTCAAAGCTTGATTTCATTCCATAAACCCTAACAATAACACATAGAAAACTCTTAATTGACCCTAGAAGAGAAGAATTGAAGGGAGAAATTGGAGAAGAAATTGAAGATTGAAAAGCTCCATTAAAGGTAGGTGATACCAAGCTTATTTTTTTGTATAAATGGATGAGTTTAAGTTGAATAAGTGGAAATTAATGAAGAAATAAAGGAAATTTTGCATGAACCCTAAAATCAATTTTAGGCCAGCCACGGCATAGTGAGGATTTATTGTGTTTTAATCCAATTAAACATGTGTTCAACCTGAAATGAGTAAGAACAAGTGGTTAGTATGTTTGAATTTGCATGAATTAGGGAATTGGGAAATTAGGGTTTTTGGAGATTAGGATTTTGGGAGAAAATAGGGGACTTTGAGAATTGATGGCCAATTGATGTTTATAATGCTCAATCTAGGTCATTTAGGGTGTTTTGAATTGTGAATTTATTATTTGAATTGAGTTGATTTGTGGATATGAAATTATTGAATTCTAGACAGCTTGACCTCTGTTAATTTAGGAGGCTATAAATTAAATTGTTTTGCTCCAATTGGTGTAGGGTCATAATGCCACATTTTTTATGAAGGAACCTTGCCTAAAAAGTGACCACAAGTTGGTCTAAAATTAGGTTGAATCCATAATTGGTGCCCTGATTCTGGTCAGAATTGACCAAATGAGCAGTACATGTTCAAATGGTTATAACTTTGTGTAGAGAGGTCCAAATGACCTGATTTAAACCATTGGAATTATTAGACATAATAAAACAACTTTCATGAAGAACACAAACCCAAATTCTGACCATAACATATTCAAATTGCTAACAAATTTAGCTCACCAAAACTGCCATAAATCTAATTTGCCCAGAAAATCTAGAAAGGACCAATTCGGCTAGTTATGGTAAAAATACCATAACCTAACCTACAAAACTCAAAATGGAGTTATTCAAAAAGGAAAATAAATTAGACACATTAAGGAACTGCTTTGACGAAGAAAGTTTAGCCAAATTTCCACCGTAGGTTGGTCTAATGGAATAGTAAACATTAGTGACCAAATTTGAAATTTTGAGATTAATTCTAGTAGGCTTTGACTTGCAATTGGCAACCAATACCAACAAATTTGTCACTCAAAAAGTGGTATGACCATGTGTTTAGAAATGTTATACCTATTAATTATGAAAGAGTCAACATTTTACATGAATAGTTAAGTAAATAGTAACCACAAATACACTAAATGTAAAGAACTCAACCCTTAGGAGAAATTATGAGTAAAAAATTAAGTAGGCAAAAATTCAATTGTTGGATTTATTAGTAGAAGTGATTTGAATGGGTATTGAAACACTTTCAAATTATGTATTTCAGTTGAAAAGGAGCCCTCCAAGGAAGGAGGAAGAGGGGACTAAGTCAAGGCAAACATAAGAGGTTTGTACACAAAAATTTTAATTCTTTGTTTTCTACTTGAAAATTCATTTGAATAAATGTTATGAATAAATTGTGATTATTTTGGCTTTGAAAATGTTATTTGAAAAATAGTGTGTTGCCTACTTTGTAAATGAAAAATTGGAATGAAATATGATTTGTGAATTGTATGAAATTGTAACACCCTCACTGTAGCAATTACGTACATTCTACTGTTCTGGTGACCGGTGTCGGTCTGGACAGCTAGAACGTCTGGAAAAATAATTAGACTAGAGTGAGGATTCATAAATAACACAAATATTAATAAGAAAAATTTAGAAAAATTTTAGAAATAAAATACAACCAAGTTAAATGAGCCGGTGCCCTAGCGATGGGTAACCCAGTGGGAAGTTGCGGTTCTCGCAACTAGGAGCCCTAGACCAGAGAGAAAATTCATAAAATAATTTTTGGGACTCCAGAGAAGGGTCATTGAGGTTCCTATGGCATTAGAATGCCAAGAAAATACATAGAAAAATTTTTCAATCGGTACAGACAATTTTAGTCTGTTAGGCCAAACGAAGGGCATTTTGGTCATTTCTGTGACACCCCTTACCCGTGTACAGTATACCCGAGTAAGTAATGCCACAAGGTGTACTGGCACACTCTTATATACCTTACTTAATTTGTGTCATGCTTTTGAAGCTAATTTATGAAATATGATTTATTTAAGCCATTTATCGAAATTATTATTTATTTGGGGTTCCGAAAATTTTAAAGAAAATCCATGAGTACCGCTAAAAATGGAGAAAACAGTTCTTCGGAACCTGTTTAAAAACACTTCCAAATAATTTCCAAACAATCCCAACTTCAATTTATCAACAAATTCTCAACATTAAGATCTCAACAACATTTCAATTCCAGTTCTCAATCATCCATCACATGTGATGATCACATATAAATCACAAGTAAACATTTACATTTCCATTCACAAGTACAAATTTCATAATTTACATAAACATCAATATAAATTACATAAGTTTAATTACATATGAGAAAACAAAATTAAGTTACAAAATGTCAAAATGACACCTAATATCCTATCAATGCACTGCAGAAGTTGAGGTGACAAGGACACTGTGCAGAACTGTAGGATGGACTCACCCAGTCTGTGGTCTACTGGGCTCACGATCTGTACCTCCAGTACCTACGCGTGGCAAAAGCAACGCGCTAAGCAATAATGCTTAGTGGTGCAATAATATAATAAAAGAAAATAGCAAGAAATTAAATGTGTAGTGAATGTATATGTTTCATTTGCTTGGTATTTGTATATTATTTACTTTGTCCACTTTTATTCATTTGGTTGCCCCAAGTAACCTACACTAGACGATCGGATCGATAACGGGTAAACCGCACCGGGTATCTAATACTCGGGCCACACCATCGGCCGATATGCATCACCCGGTGCAATGTAACGACTACCAAGTCAGAATAATCTCGGGCACAAGGCCAAGTCTCAATGCAAGGTCAGAATGGCTAAAAGCCATGAAATCACAGAACGGCATATTGCCATGTGCAGTACTGCTAACTGAACCCTATTGGCATGCCAAACTATCCAAACCAATCTTGTTAGGTATACTAGGGCATTTGAAACTTTTAAATTCTTCAATTTGTGAATTTCAAATTTTTAGTGTCACTATTCATCTTTGTTATGGAAAGTCAATCATTATATTATTTCTGTGTATATTCTGTATTCTGTATTCCTATTTAGGATTTCTTATTTAGGATTTCTTCCTAATTAGTATAACACAATTATAGGAATCAATTGTATATAAATACCCATGTACAGATTAATTGAAATATATGAGAATTATCTCTTTCTACATGGTATCAGAGCAGGTCATCTATCTAGGGTGATTATTTGTTCTCACCACCCAGCTCAGGAGAGACCTTGGCCGCCGACCGGCCGTTTCGACTCCGATCAACATTGCCAGCGTTGCCTCAATCCCCTCATTCTACCACTGTGTGCTGTTGCCTGATCCAGTACACCATTAAAGGACTTCTGAGGTTTGGCTCTCAGATCCTATTTCGGTATTTGCTTGATTTGTGATTTTGGATTATTTTGTTGTCACAAGACTTTGGATTAGCGTTTCGGTTAGTTTTCTTTGTCTCAACAAATGGCAGACAATAAGAATGTTATTTCTGATGTGATTCCGATGATGACTAAGATCACGGAACACAAACTTAATGGTTCGAATTATCTGGAGTGGAGTAAGACTGTTAGGGTCTATTTGCGTAGCATTGATAAGGATGATCACCTTACTAAAGATCCACCTACTGATGATACACAACAAACTTGGCTAAGGGAGGATGCTCGGTTGTTTTTGCAGCTTCGGAACTCGATTCACAGTGAGGTAATTAGTTTAATTAATCACTGTGAATTTGTTAAGGAATTGATGGATTACTTAGATTTTCTGTATTCTGGTAAAGGGAATATCTCCCGTATTTATGATGTTTGTAAGGCATTCTACCGTGCTGAGAAAGAGAATAAGTCTCTCACGGCTTATTTTATGGATTTTAAACGGGTATATGAGGAACTTAATGTATTGTTGCCTTTTAGTTCTGATGTGAAAGTTCAGAGCCCAACGGAGCAATCGGTCATATGAGTTTTCTGTGCATTCCTTCAGAATATGAGACTGCTAAATCTCAGATTCTTTCCAGTTCTGAGATTTCCTCTTTGCATGAAACATTCACACGGGTCCTTCGTACAGAGAGTACCCAATCTTCACAGCCTGCCAGTAGTGCTCTTATTAGCCGTAATCCAAATGGACAACAGGGTAATAGAAGAGGAAGTAGAGGAGGAATTACAGCAAATGTATAATCAGTAATGGAGAGGCTAGTTCTAATCAGGACTCAAGAGGAGTCATTTGTTATTATTGTCATGAGCCTGGCCATACAAAATATAATTGTCCGCAACTTCAGAGGAAAAATCAGCGATCACAGATGGCAAATATGGCAGCAGAGGATTCTACAGTATCTTCCTCTGAGAAAACTGTTTTGGTATCCGCAGAGGATTTTGCACAGTTTTCCCAGTATCAGGCATCTCTAAAGCCTACCAGTTCCCCTATCACTGCGATCGCTGAGTCAGGTAAATCCACTACATGCCTTGTGTCTTCCTCATCCAAATGGGTTATTGATTCTGGTGCAAATGCATCACATGACAGTAATTCTAGTCTTCTATCTACTTTTCAGTCTAATCCCACTTCCTCATCATTACTTTAGCCGATGGTTCTACTTCTTGTGTCATGGGTTCGAATCGCGAATCCGACTTCACAATTTCTTTGTCATCTGCTTTTTGTCTACCAAATTTCTCTTTTAATCTACTTTACGTTAGTAAACTTACTCGTACCTTAAATTGTTCTATTTCCTTTTTTCTCGATCGTGTTTGTTTCGTGATCTTACGACGGGCGATTATTGGTAGAGGACGTGAGTCAGGTGGTCTCTACATTCTGGAAAATCATGTACCGCGATCGCTTGTTTGCTCCAGTACCTTAACACCTCTTGAAGCTCATTGTAGATTGGGTCATCCTTCTTTGTCTACCATGAAGAAGTTGTGTCCTCGATTTGATCTTTATCGAGACTAGAATGTGAGTCGTGTCAGTTTGCAAAACATCATCGTTTGCCTTTTGTGTCTAGAGTCAATAAACGGGCTTCATCCCCTTTTGAGTTAGTTCATTCTGATGTTTGGGGTCCTTGTTATGTTACTTCTAAAACTGGATTTCGTTATTTTGTTACTTTTGTTGATGATTACTCTCGTGTTACCTGGTTATATTTAATGAAGAATCGTTCTGAGTTGTTTTCTATCTTTTGTGCCTTTTGTAATGAAATCAAAACTCAATTTAATATTTCTGTGCGCATATTAAGAAGTGACAATGCTAAAGAATATTTTTCAGCACAATTTCAGTCTTATATGACACAAAATGGCATTCTTCATCAGTCTTCCTGTGTGGATACCCCATCCCAAAATGGCGTGGCCGAAAGAAAAAATCGGCATCTTCTTGAGGTAACTCGTGCTCTTCTTTTTCAGATGAAAGTTCCTAAACACTTTTGGGCGGATGCGCTTTCTCTGCATGTTTTTTGATCAATCGTATGCCTTCTTCTGTCCTTAATGGGGATATTCCTTATACTACTTTGTTCCCTACAAAATCTTTGTTTCCCGTTGAACCCCGTATTTTTGGTTGTACTTGTTTTGTACGTGATGTTCGTCCGCTGGTTACTAAATTGGATCCAAAGTCTCTCAAATGTGTCTTCCTTGGGTACTCCCGGATCCAAAAAGGGTACCGTTGTTTCTCTCCTACTCTTAATCGTTATCTTGTTTCTGCAGATGTCATATTTTTTGAGTCCACTCATTTTTTTCTCAATCATCTGTGTATGAGAGTCAGGGGGAGGAAGATGATATCTTAATATATACTATCCAACCAATGTCTAGTCCTCTCTCACAGCCTATTTCTTCTGTCTCTAGACCTACTCGGCCTCCCGTTGTTCATGTTTATTCCAGGAGATTGGAGATTCCTGACTCAGATCCTCCACCAGCTACTTCGTTGGGAGATCCTGTACCTCATACTGATCATGATTCTGATCTAGACTTACCCATTGCTCTTCGTAAAGGTAAACGTTCATGTACTTACCCTATCTCTTCTTTTGTTTCTTATAATCAATTGTCTTCTTGTTCTCGGTGTTTTGTTACTTCTTTAGACTCTATTCCCATCCCTAATACGGTTGGTGAGGCCTTTGTCTCATCCTGCCGGTGTCTTTGCTATGAAAGAGGATATGGAGGCTTTAGATGCTAATGGTACATGGGAATCTGTTTTGCCCACCGGTAAGAAAGCTATTGGTTGCAAATGGGTATTTACAAGAAAGGTAAATCTCGATGGTTCTGTGGCTAGATTAAAAACACGCCTTGTAGCAAAAGGATATGCTCGACATATGGGGTTGATTACTCGACACTTTTTCTCCCGTAGCTAAACTTACTGCTCGCTTGTTTATCTCTTTAGCCTACATATGATTCGCCTGCACCAATTGGATATCAAGAATGCCTTCCTTCATGGTGATCTTCGTGAGGAGGTGTATATGGAGCAACCACCGGTTTGTTGTTCAGGGGAGTTGGGTAAAGTTTGTAGGCTTCAAGTCTCTTTATGGCTTGAAACAAAGTCCTAGGGCCTGGTTTGGGAGATTCAAGAAGCAAGACAGAATTTGGTATGCAAAAGAGTAAGTGTGATCACTCGGTATTTTATAAGCAACTGAGGTCGGTCTAATTCTCTGGTAGTCTATGTGGATGACATTATCATCACCGGGAGTGACTCACAGTATTTCATCTCTTAAAACCTTCCTCCAAACCCAGTTTCAGACCAAAGACTTGGGATTATTAAAGTATTTTTTGGGTATTGAAGTTATGAGAAGTAAGAAGGGTATTTTCTTGTCTCAAAGAAAATATGTCCTTGATCTATTGACAGAGACAGGAAAATTAGGTGCTAAGCCTTGTAGTGCACCAATGACTCCAAATTTACAACTGTTAGCAGGGGATAGTGAGTTGTTTGAAGATCCAGAGAGATACAGGAGATTGGTAGGAAAATTGAACTACCTTACTGTCACTCGTCCTGACATTGCTTATGCCGTTAGTGTGGTAAGTCAGTTTATGTCTTCCCCAACTGTTGCTCATTGGGAAGCCTTGGGACAAATCTTGTGCTATCTGAAGGGAGCTCCAGGAAGAGGTTTGTTATATGGTAATCATGGGCATTTAAATGTTGAATGTTTTTCAGATGCCGACTGGGCTGGATCTAAGGTTGATAGGAGGTCAACTACTGGATATTGCGTTTTTGTTGGAGGAAATTTGGTGTCTTGGAAAAGCAAGAAGCAGAGTGTAGTTTCTCGATCTAGTGCTGAATCCGAATACAGAGCCATGGCACAATCAGTATGTGAGGTAATGTGGATATTTCAATTACTAGATGAGACAGGTTTTAAGACCCCCCTGCCTGCGAAATTGTGGTGTGATAATCAAGCTGCTCTCCATATTGCTTCTAATCCGGTATTTCATGAGCGGACCAAACATATTGAGATTGATTGTCACTTTGTTCGTGAAAAGATTCAACAACAGATCATCTCAATAGGACATATCAAAACTGGAGAGCAGTTAGGAGATATTTTCACAAAAGCTCTGAATGGAGCTAGGATTGACTACATTTGTAACAAGTTGGGCATGATTAATATCTATGCTCCAACTTGAGGGGGAGTGCTATGGAAAGTCAATCATTATATTATTTCTGTGTATATTCTGTATTCTGTATTCCTATTTAGGATTTCTTATTTAGGATTTCTTCCTAATTAGTATAACACAATTATAGGAATCAATTGTATATAAATACCCATGTACAGATTAATTGAAATATATGAGAATTATCTCTTTCTACAATCTTATTGGTCAACAAAAATGTTGACTTTTAGAATAAAAATATGTACATTGACTTTGGCACTCCCAACATACCACATTTGGCATTCCAAACTTGTTGGCATTAAGCATTTATGCCATTTCAAAGTTTAAACCAACACAAGCAGAATTTTCAGTTTTTGTGAGTCAACTTCACTGTTCCATTGGACACTGTTGCTGTGGGAATTTGAAGAAATGACAAACATGAAAGTTGTTCCTTATTTTGTCTAGTTGAATTTGTTTTTTTGAATCACTCCATTTGGAGTTTTGTAGCTCCAGATATAGTCCAAAAACCACAGCTGGCCGGATTTGCATTCTGCAGAAATTACCATATCTACAGTAACATAAACAGTGACTTCCACTGCCATTTGGGTTAGGTTCTGGCCATACTTTGGGGTAGGTTCCTTCATGAAAGTTGTTTGTCTATGTCTTAAATTGTTGCTGTAAAAATTTCAGGTCAATTGACCAAATCTACAGTGAGTTATGGCCAAATGAACAGTTACTGTTCATTTGGTCAATTCTGCAGAATCAGTTGCAGGGTGTCCGGATTGGGGCCAAGTTTTGGTCCTCTTGCTTTGGTCTTTTGGGCATGGTTTCTTCAGCAAAAATGTGCCATTATAAGCTTAGTTTCATGTCCAATTGTCCAAACACCAATTGGACCAACACAGCCAAAGTTATGGCTGTGTAATTGGACTGAAATCTCAGTCCATTGCTGCTGTCCTATGGCAAATTTCACCTTCACTTTACCATACTATTTTTCAGTTCTAATTATGGTCAACTTACCTAAAATGGTCACTAATTGACCATTAAAATGTGCTCTAACAATTTCCCAAGCCAAGCCAATTTTTCACTCTTCAAAACCCTAGTTCCATTATAGGTTTTCACAACACCTTAATTATTAGCTCCTTCAATAATCACATACACACATGGTTTAAACTTGATCTATAGCCCACTTTAAGTCCATCAAAACAATCAAAATAATTCCTTCACAAAGGCTGCCAAAAATTCATAGTATGTGTACACATAATTCTTGTTCATTTTAGTTACAATTCTTACTCAATTCAAGTTGCAAATCATGAAAATAAGGAGTTTTAAGTATCTAATGCACTAACCTTGATTAGGGCAGATTTTTCCTCACTCAAAACTTCACTTTCCTTCACTTTCTAGGCTGCCAAAAGCTTGTTTAAGGTGTAGGGTAAAATTTTAATGAAGTGAGGTTAGGATTTTATGGTGAAACAAGGTAGGAATTTGAGCTTGCTTGATTGAACTTTAATGGAGGGTGGAAGGGAGAGGTTTCGGCTGCACTAGAGGAGAGAGGGATGGCTGCTGGTTTTTGGTCTTCTTTAGTCTTTATTTATCTCTTTAATTTGTTAGTCAAATGGGTGCTTAATTGTGATTGGTTGGTAATTATAAATGACATCACCATGATGTCATAAATAGCCCTTTTTCCTCAATTTCTTTTCTTTCCTCCACTACTCATTTTCAATTTAATTTCTAGTAATGTTTATTCATATTTTATGTCATATTAATTATTTACTCAACTGGACAAGTCGGCCAAAAATCACCTCCGAAGGCGAAATGACCAAAACGCCCTCCGTTTGGCTTAACGGGTCAAAATTGGCTGTACCGATTGATAAATTTTTCTAGGTATTTTCTTGGCATTCTAATGCCATAGGAACCTCAATGACCCTTCTCTGGAGTCCCAAAAATTATTTTATAATTTTTCCCCCGGGTCTAGGGCTCCTCGTTGCGAGAACCGCAACTTCCCTCCGGTTACCCATCGCTTGGGCACCGGCTCGTTTGACTTGGTTGTATTTTATTTCTAAAATTTTTACTAAGTGTTTCTTATTAATATTTGAGTTAATTATGGTCCCTCTCTTAAGTTTAATTATTTTTCCGGACGTTCTAGCTGTCCGGACCGACACCGGTCACCGGAACAGTAAGATGTACGGAGTGGTTACTGGGGGGGGGGGTGTTACAATTTCTTATTCGGAGATGATTTTTGACTAACTTGTCTAATTAAGTAAATAATTATTATGATATAAAATAGGAATAAATATTGATGAAAATTAAATTAAAAATGAGTAAAAGAAAGAAGAAAGAAAGATAAACCGACAACTCGGTAAGAGCAAAATTTGGTCAATTAAATTTGAGGGTCCAATATTAACCAAAAGTGATGATTATTAATTTAATGAAGCTAAATTAATTTAATTAATTGAAATTATGAAAATTAAAAATAATTATTGAAAAGTCAAATTATAATGATTATAAACTTCAAAATAATTTCAAATTTGCCATTCTACTTATTTACCATATTGCCATTAAATATTTAATTATTATATAGGTTAATTATTGAACCAAAAATCTGCATCTTTTTTCCCTTCTTCTTTCCGTCACTTGCCTTCTTCTCTTCTTCTTTAAAATTCTCCATTAAAAACCCAAAATCCAAAGCTTAAAACCCTAAGTCACAACCAAATTTTTTCTTGGAAAAATTATAGCCCACCCTAAACTAAAGCCTAATTAGTAGAAAGCACTCAAGAAAACAAAAAAAAAAATTTTGAGTTTGGGGCAAGAGGAATTTCAGCCAAGGTGGACCAAGAAGGAGCTTCAAGTTTTTGATTGATTAGAAGGTTGAATTGAAGTTCAGTGAAGCTAAGGAATAAGGTTAGTGCTAGAAATTCTCTTGGAATTTAAAATTTATGCAAGTTGATTTAGGGTTTGCTCAAATATGGAATTTTGTGTTGTGACTTGAATTTGATGATGTTGAGGTTGATTATTGACTATTAGAAGTGTTATAAATGTGAATTGAAGTTTGGAAGTTGGGTGAAATTGAAAATTGGTAGTGCTTCTCTTATGCAGGAAATTTGGACCTATGAGTCCAGGGTATTGTTTGACCTATAACTGAGGTTGTGTGACTCCAATTGGTATGAGGCTAATTGGAGGTGAAACTAGACACATAATGGCACAAATTTGGTGAATAAACCATGCCCAGAAAACCAAACCAACTTGACCAAAAGTTTACCCTAATTCGGGTGACCTGCAATCTGCCTGGGCAAAATGACCAAATGAACAGTTTTTGGTCATTTGGCCATAACTCAATGTAGTAAGGTCCAATTGACTTGAAATTTTACCAGAAACAAGTTGAGATATAGACCAACAACTTTCCTGAAGAAACCTGACCCAAATTATGACCATAACCTAGTCAAATTGCCAACCAATCTTGAGTTATCAAATCTGGCAGAAACAATTTTACCCAGAATTTTGGGTTTTGCCCAATCCGGCCAGTCATGGTTTTTAGGCCATAACTTAAGCTACAAAACTCCAAATGGAGTGATTAAAAAAAAAGAAATTTAACTAGACAAAATAAGTAACAGCTTTCATGTTGAACATTTTTCCAAATTCCCACTGCAAAAATGACTAATGGAACAGTAAAGATAAAGCATGAAAACTGAAAATTCTGCCCAATTAATATTAAGCTTGGAAATGGTATTGGCAACCAATACCAACAAATTTTAAATGCAAAATGTGGTATCTTGGAGAACTTAGGTTCAATAAAATTATTATGTATTAAAAAGTCAACATTTTGGTTGACTAGTAAGGTGAATAGTAATCAAAATGATTAGCAAACTAAGATAAAGACTTAGAACCAATTCTAAGCTTAAATGCTTAGAATTGTATGACAAATGTGGACTATGCATCTTAGTCAAAATTGTAAAAAGGAAATTAAGACCATAAATTTGAAATCCATGAAATGTTCATTGATTACTTGAAACTTGAAAAATAAGTCACCTAATTGATGTGAATAGATAGTTAGGGCTTATATGCCCATCACAAATGGAATTCATAAAATATTAGTAACTCAACTTGAAATATAAAATTTGTAATTACATAAGTAGATTCTTGAATGTATAAATGAGAAAGGAAAAATGTTTGAATACAATGGTACATGTGAACCATTGTTTAGAAATGTGATCAATATGAATAACATAATGAATGAATAAATGAACCATATTAATGTATGAATGAGACATTAGTTCTCATTATTGTAGAGAGGAGAAGTATTTTGAGTACAATGGTATAAAAGGATAATTGATGTGAATTGTGATCATATAAATGATCAAATGAGTGTATGAAATATAATTGAAATTTATCATGAAATAATGAAGTCATAAAACACAATATATTAATATTTAATGATATTATGTGCCCTTGTATTGCCTAGACATGTGTGTCAGATTGGATAGTTTGGCATGCCAATAGGGTATTGTTTTAGCAGTACTGCGAAAGGCTTTATGCCGGTATTCATGGCTTTATGCCCGTATTCGTGGCTTTATGCCCGCATTCATGGCTTTATGCCAATATTCATAGCTTTTATGCCCGATTATGTGTTATCATGGCTTTTTAGCCGTGCTGACTGCATACGTTGTTGACGTTCTGCGTCCCATGGTATGACGGCCCGAGGCACCGTGGTGTCCAGTGCCAATGACCCGTTATCCAGTTTAGTCAGCCTGTCATAGGTTACTTGGGCAGTGAAATTTATGGAAATAAGTTAAGAATACTAGCAATTAAAAATATTAGAAATTAAATAAAATAAATGAGTAAGATGACCTGGAATAAATTAGAATAGTTATTTATTAGAAAGAATCGAAATGAACTGGACCGATATTAAAATTTATTTATTATGAGATAATCTGAGGCAACCTAGCAAGTAAAGAGAAAATGCTAAAAGATTAGCAAAGAAAATTATAACATAAATAAATATTGCAAATGTGACTTATATAATAATATAAGCATAAATTTATTATTTTTAGATCATTTTTCTTTGTACATTATTACTGTACATTGACGAAATAAACACTTCCAAAGAAGACTAAATTACGATAAAACATATTAAATTTTAGAATCGCATGTGAAGTATAAATAAATCTTAATTATTTAAATTATGTTTTATTTCTATCTTTATTTGTATATTATTTCCTTGTTATATTATTGCACCACTAAGCAGCAATGCTTAGCGCGATGGAATTGTTTCCTCGCGCAGGTACTGAAGTTAAAGCCCAGCGAATAATAAACAGAGATTTTGGAGTTCTGATCTGCAGAGCGTTCAAGGTTGTCACCTCCTCAGCAATGCATGTAGATAGGGCTCACATTAAGCATATCATGTATTTTGTGTATCTTATTTATTTCTTATATTGTAATATAAATTAGCAAATTGTAATTAATTTGTATATCATGTAAATTAAGGATTTATTTAATTATTGCAAATGATGTAAATTAATGCAAATTTGAGAATTTTGCTATAAGAATGGAGCATGAATGAATTTGTAAAAATGAGTATAGATTTGAATTACATTATGATTTTTTTAAATGATGATATGAGTGGATGAGATTATACATAGAAAATATTGGTGAATTTTCAAATAGGTGAATAGTAAAACACGTCAAATGAAAATAAAATAGGGGAAACTCCGTTAGTTTCTCCGTTGAAAAATAATCGATATTAAATATAACGAGAACAAAATTTTTAAAGAAATAAAGTAAGATAAGTTAGGGTGCTCCGGCACCGAATGTAGCACGCTTTGCTCGGCTACATTGTAGTCGGAAGAGGGGTGTTACAGAAATATTTGAATAAAATGGTTTATATTGGATTTTGAATTCACACTTGGCATGGAAAATCTATTGTGTTCCTTCTCCATCTATGGAGTTGAGATTAATTTTATTCTTTCCTCTCTGGCTTGCCAGTTGAGGTTGAGATCGAATGAGTACTTATATAGCTTGCTAGCCACCTCCCTCATTAATTTCGGTTAGTGAGGTTGTAGTTTGCTTTGTCCTGGTGTGCAACATGGCATTGATCGCGAAATTTTATATCATGATCTAAGTTGTGTATTAATTGGAAACACCATTGTTTACAATTTATTTTGATAAATTGTTATTAAAAATCTTGACAATAACTTTGTGAACTGTGATTGTGAAAATTTTTAAATTCCTATTATCAATGAATGATTGTATTTTTGATGATTTTAGAAATTATTGTTGTGCACCATTGAGTAAATTACTCAGTGATGGCTTTTTCTTACTATCGTAGATGAGGAGAAGCATAAAGCAGCAGAGTGAGTTGCTATAATTGCAGTTGTAACACCATTTTGGGATCTTTTATGGGTATAATATTTTATACCCTTGTATATTTCTCTTTTTTTGATGTAAATTATTTGTTCATATGTATCTAAAGAACCAATTGAGCAGTTGTATAATAAACTTTGTAATAATATTATTTTGTTCTCTTTTTCTTGAATTGAGACGTGTATATGTGAAATGATTTAAATGAAATGATATTGAGTTTGCTTGAAATTATGTTGGCTTGTATTGGATGGTGTTGGAATTAATTGGAGTTGTGGAAAATATTCATATTAGGAGTGTTTTAACAGGTTTTGAAGAACTATTTTCTCAAATTTTAGTCGGCACTCTGCCAAAATTTTTGTAAAATTTTTAAAATTCCAGATAAATCAAAATTTCAATTCATGACCAGAACTTCAACTAAAGGCTTTTTAACAATTATTGAACATTACCTTAAACTTTAAAATGAATAGAAATTAGTTCAAAATCCCTTGTAGTATATTTAATGGGTTATTGGTAGGCGAAGTTCGGTAATTCATTAGGTATACTATGGGAACATGTTATGCCTTACAGAGGGGTAGGGTGTGACATGTTTAGTGGTATCAGAGCAACATTTTGAAATGAGTTTTGAATTATGAATTTGAAATATTTTATTGATTAGTACAATTGCTCAAGTGTCCTTAATTGATACATATGATGCATTTACATCATGAATATGAACTAATGGGGATAATTCCCCTTATGTTGGTTGCCAGGGAGTAGAATTTCTATAAATTGTAATGGAAGAAGGGGATCACTCAGTTGAGCAGTATGTTGAGGCTGAGGCACAGGGGGAAACCCCAGCTCTCCAGAATGTTAGTGGGTCAGCTACACCAGCTCCACTCATGCCAGAGTTTCCTGCTCAATTCACTCAGCAGATGGCTGCCTTATTTCAATAGATGGCTAGAAACATGCCAACACAAGCCCCAACCCAAGCACCAGTGGTGCAACCATAGCCTCCAGCCAGGCAGTATGATAAATTGATGAATTATGGGGCAATAGAATTCAAGGGCATAGTAGACCCCCTAGAAGCTGAATAATGGTTGGATGGAGTAGGTGTTTAAGAAGTTGCATTATATAGATGAACTGAAATTTGAATACACAGTCTCGTTATTGCAAAGAGATGCATATGAGTGATGGAAGACCATCATATATAGTATAGTGGAGCCCCTGTATTCTAACCTGGTCAGATTTTCTAAGGGAATTTAGATAGAAATGGGTCCTTGATGCATACGTTGACATGAAACTATAAGAATTTATAAGTTTGAAGTAAGACGATAGAATAGTAGCAGAATATGAGAGGGATTTCTCCAGGCTCAGTCATTATGCTGGAAGCTTACTTAACACTGTTAGAGATAGATGTAAATGCTTTGAGGCCTGGTTAAGTCCTAGTTTGAGAATGCAAGTTATGGGGTTCAGACATCAGAACTTTTCAGAATTAATTTCACAAGCCCTAGAGTTAGAGCGAATTGAAATGGAAGGGGCACCTAAAAAGGGAACAAAGGAGAAAGAGAAGGGTGGAAAGACTACTGGTCAAGCTTTTGATAGTGGATCAGGAAAGAGGAAACACTTTGAAGGATCCAGCTCTCACAAGTCTGGTGGAAGTAGATCCTCAGGACAGAGGCCACCTAGGTCTACCTAACAGACATCCAAGGGAACCTTGTCAATCTGCACCTGTGAGACATGTGGAAAGGTGCATGGTGGAATATGCTATAAAGTTACAGGGGCATGTTATAATTGTGGCGGCACTAGTCATTTTGCTAAGGATTGTACGAGTGCACGCTATTCTGGACCACCTGCTAATTCAGAGGGGTCAGCCCAAGTTTTTACTGCCAGAGGTTCACCATCAGGTAGTAGAGGCAGAGGTAGAGGTAGGGGTAATACACTTGGTAGCCAGAGTAGAGTAAATCAGCCAGAGCCAAGTGGCTCACCAGCCAGAGTATATACTATGCGACAGAAAGAAGAGGCTGAAACATCTGATATTATAGCTGGTACATTTTCTATCTTTGAACAAGATGTGCTTGTGCTATTTGATCCTGGGTTTACTCATTCTTATGTTAGTGCTAGCATCACTTGTTGTATTGTTGTTCCTTATGTGAAAATGAATTTTGAGGTGCTAGTGACTAGTCCGTTAGGCCAGGAGGTCAGGGTAAACAGAATGTAGAAGGATTGTCCTTTAGTAATCCAAGGACATACTTTTCTATCCGACTTGATAGAAATGCCCTTTAGAGATTATGACATCATCTTGGGCATGGATTGGTTAGCCAGGCATCATACCATGATTAACTGTAGATTGAAGACAGTCACTTTTGGTCTCCCTCAGTATGGTGATGTGGTAATACATAGGGAGAGGCAGTTATTGCCATCAAATCTCATTTCAGTTGCACTTGCTAGAAGGATGATTAGAAAGGGCTGTGAAGCATATTTGGCCCACGTGATAGACACCCAAGTAGGGAGTCTAGCATTAAGTGACATTCCTACTGTATATGATTTTTCGGACGTATTTCCTGAAGAATTACCAAGGTTACCTCAGGAAAGAGAAGTGCTATTTGAAATAGAGGTTATGCCTAGTGTGGACCCGATCTCTGTTACACCTTATAGAGTGGCAGCTGCTGAGTTGAAGGAGTTAAAGGTGCAGTTTCAAGAATTGCTTGACAAGGGCTTCATCTACCCTAGTGTGTCACCTTGGGGAGCACCAGTGTTGTTTGTTAAGAAGAAAGATGGTACTCTCTATCTATGTATCGATTACAGGTAGTTGAATAAGGTGACTATAAAGAATAGATATTCGTTGACTCACATAGATGACTTGTTTAATCAATTGAAGGGTGCAGCTGTATTCTCCAAAATTGATTTAAGATCAGGCTATTATCAGTTGAAGGTGTAAGAGTAGAGCATTCCAAAAACTGCTTTCAAAACTCGATATGGCCAATATGAGTTTCTGGTTATGCCATTCAGGTTAACTAATGCTCTAGCTGCTTTTATGGACCTGATGAACACTATCTTCTGGCCATATTTAAATCAGTTTGTTGTGGTATTCATCGATGACATTGTGGTGTATTCTAAGAGTGCAGAGAAGCATGATAGGCACCTGAGGATTGTGCTACAAACCCTAAGGAAGAAATAACTGTATGCCATGTTATTGAAGTGTTAATTTTGGCTGAGAGAAATTGCTTTCTCGGGGCATATTGTATCAACTAAAGGCATTAAGGTAGACCCCAGCAAGGTAGAAGCTATCCTTAATTGGAAGCCACCCAGAAATGTTACAAAAATTTGTAGTTTTCTAGGTTTAGCTAGTTACTACCGCCATTTTGTAAAGGGATTCTCCATGTTAGCATCTCCACTGATCAAGCTACTTCGAAAGGATGTAAAATTTTAATGGACTGATAAGTGCCAATAGAGCTTTGATGAGTTGAAAAGATGTTTGACTGAAGCTTCAGTCCTAACTTTACCTACTCTAGTTAAAGAATATACTATTTACAGTGATGCTTCTCATAATGGGCTAGGCTGTGTACTAATGCAAGATTGAAATATCATTGATTATGCATTTCATCAGCTAAAAACCCATGAGAGAAACTATCCTACACATGAGTTATAGCTTGCTGCCATTGTATTTGCTCTGAAGATCTAGAGACACTATTTGTATGGGGAGAAATGCTATATCTACATAGATCACAAGAGCTTGAACTATTTGGGCACACAGAAAGAGCTAAATTTGAGGCAGAGGATATGGTTGGAACTGATTGAAGACTACGATTGCTTGATAGATTATCAGCCAGGGAAAGCAAATGTAGTAGCTAATGCCTTAAGTTGCAAGACTATGGCTAGTTTAACAGTTTCTCTTTTGTCTATGGTACATGAATTGAGGGCATTGCATGCTAATCTGGAGATAAATGATGAGGGACAGATGATAGCGACCTAGCAAGTGAAGCTAATGTTGATTGATCAGATAAAAATGGCAGCACTGAATGATGAAAAATGGCACCTAGATTTTCAGTGAATGATGATGGCTTACTGTTACACCAGGGCAGAGTGTGTGTTCCAAATGATGTGGAATTGAGGCAAATCATTATGAAGGAAGCATATGACTCTCCTTTTGCTATGCATCCTGGTGGAACTAAAATGTACAGAATAGTAAAAGAGCACTATTGGTGGATGGGTATAAAGAAAGAGATAGCTGAGTATGTATCCAAATGCCTAACTTGTCAGCAAGTAAAGACCGAACACCAAGTGCCATCTAGTTTGCTACAGCCATTACCAATTCCCGAGTGAAAATCGAAAAGAATTACGATGGATTTTTTGATGGGACTTCCTAGAACACAGAAGAACCATGATGCAGTTTGGGTCATTGTGGATAGATTGACTAAGTCTGCCCACTTTTTGCCAGTGAGAACGAACTATAGCCTGGACATATTGGCCAAACTGTACATCGATGAGGTAATGAGACTTCATGGAGTGCCGGTGTCCATTGTATCAGACAAAGATCCAAGGTTCACTTCTAGATTCTGGGGTAGTTTGTAAAGAGTCCTAGGAACTAGATTGAACTTTAGTACTGCATTCCATCCATAAAACAGATGGCAAGTCTGAGAGGGTAATTCAGATCTTGAAGGATATGCTACGGGCTTGTGTGATTAAGTTGGAAGGTAGCTGGGACACACACTTGCCTTTGATTGAATTTGCTTATAATTGTAACACCCCTTACACGACTATAGTGTAGCCGACAAAGTGTGCTACATTTAGTGTCGGAGCATCCTACCTTATCTTATTTTATTTCTTTAAAAATTTTGTTCTCGTTATATTTAATATCAATTATTTTCCGACAGAGAAACTAACGGAGTTTCCCTTATTTTATTATCATTTTACGTGTTTTACTATTCACTTATTTGAAAATTTCAATAATATTTTAAAATAAAAATCTCATCCATACTAATCATAATCATCTTATCAGTTCAAATATTATGTATATAATTCAATTTCACATTCATTTCTATACTTTATCATTCATGCTCATCATATTTGTCACACCTTATCCTTGGTAAGGCATGACATGTTCCCGTAGCATACCTAATGAATTACCGAACTCCACTTACCGATAACCCATTAGTTATGCTACAAAGGATTTTAAAACAATCATAGCTTTTTATCTTATCAATTCTCTTTTGGAAAACTGCATGAGAATAGTTAAAATTCCATGTAAACATTCATTGGACATAATGATAGACTAAATATTGCAAAAGTTACATTTTCATAAGTCTCAAAGTAATATACAAAATAGTTACAAACTCAAAATGTGATAGCAATGCAATGCTTTTAGACACAAACTGCTCAATGTCCATACATCCGTACATATATGTACAAAATACATCAAAAGGAAATTACAGGGGTATACCTATGATATATACCCACAATCAAAACGAAAATGCTACTTCCAAGTCTCTCATTCAGCAGCCTTCTCCTTTCCCTTTCCTGCGACAGCATAAAGAAGCTATCGCTGAATATATCACTCAGTGGTGCACAACTAAAATTTCAAAACTTAAGGTAAAACACAATTTGTCAAAGCATAATAAATCACATCCTTCTCAAGCATGAAAACATCACAATAGTTCTAAGTTCATAAGAGCCATTAATTGGAATAACATTTCAAATGAGAAATCACACTTCATAAATCACAATTCACAAAGCATTAGTGTTGCCAGCATCAACACATAGTTCATGCCATGATACAAAATTTCACGATCAGTGCCATGTTGTACACCACGACAAAGCAATCTCATCCTCACTAACCGTTATTAATGAGGGAAAGGCTAACTAGCTAATGAGTACTCATGTAGTCTTACCCCACTAACCGTTATTAATGGGAGACATAATCAATATCAATTATCAACCCCAAGTAGCTGTTACTACTAGCGAGTTTCGAAAGGGACTGTAATGCTAACTGTGGTTTCAAAACAGTTTCCAAAAATTTCCCACTCCACAATTTATTTATAAATCAATAAACACATTTAAATTCATCATAATATCCATATAAAGGTGGCAACACCCAAATTTCTCAAATGCAAGAGAAAAATAATATTTCAGTCAAAGTAAACTTGTTCAAAGGAAACTAATTCAAATAAACACATTCTAAACAATTTACAAGTTTAAAAATAAAGAAAAAGTTAGTTATGCACAAACCTTCAATAATTCTCCTTCATTGTTATCTACTTCTCCTTGTCCTTTCCCACTTCTCTTTCTATTGAAAATACACAAATAGAACACCTCCATACTAATCTCAATTGTGGCCAAGAACTCATTACATGAATGTCTAATGCATCCCAAATTAGCTTTGCAAATTTTAGAAAATTTTGGTTTTGGACAACTTGATGCCCCAATTTTTAATCCAATTTTTACCTAGTTTCGATCATAATTTGGTGAGGTGTTCTCCATAAAAATTGTTCCTCTAGGTCTTAAATTTATTTTCTTTTTTGAATCGCCTAATTTGGAGCTGTGTAGCTCAAGTTATGCCCAAAACACGATTACTGTTCACATCACTGTTCATACTGCAGATTCAGTTATGGAAGATTTATCGATTCAAATTCGTTCAGCAATTTGATCAAGTTAAGTCCATAATTTGGTCTAATGTTCTCCATATGAAATGTTCTACTATGTCTTAGGTTTCCATCGGTTCAAGAATCGCCAAAATCGGAGTTTTCTAGAGAGAGTTATGGCTATGCAAAGTTTACCATTCATATGGTCAAATTCTGCAGGTTCCAAAATTCTACAGATTTGGTGATTCAATTTTACTTAGCAGATTCCAGAATTTTGTCTCTAAGTTCAAGGCTCATTTCGGATAGCTTAAGGTCATTTTCGGGACAGGGTATCTTCACGAAAATTCTAGCCCTATGTCTTAAGTTATGGAGATGGTGTTGGGTTCAAAAAGTAATGATATATAAAATGGGGAAACTAATCACTAGAGGCGCCTTTTGGTGGAATGGCCTGGAGAGTTGGAAGAACTCGAGGGTTAAGCATGCTCGCTTGAGAGAAATCCTAGGATGGGTGACCTACTGGGAAGTTCTCCATTCCACCTATGGGACAAAACCGTGAGGCTTATGGCTAAAGCGGACAATTGCTCTAGTGGTTGGAGCCCGATCGTTACAATTGGTATCAGAGTCGCTCGCGTGTCCTCTTGGGCGATGGTGGGGCAAACCTCAGCGAGGACGCTGAGTCCCGAAAGGGGGGGAGAAATCTCCCTTAGGCAAATTCCATATCGGCAAATCACAGAGATGGTCTTCGGTTCAAAAAGTAATGATATATAAAATGGGGGAACTATTCACTAGAGGCACCTTTTGGTGGAATGGCCTGGAGAGTTGGAAGAACTCCAGGGTTAAGCGTGCTCGCTTGAGAGAAATCCTAAGATGAGTGACCTCCTGGAAAGTTCTCCATTCCACCTATGGGACAAAATCGTGAGGCTTATGGCCAAAGCGGACAATTCCTCTAGTGGTTGGAGCCCGATCGTTACAATATTCATCTCACATTCAATTCTTGTAATTCACATATTCAATTCATATATCTCAATTTCATATTCATTTCCATGCATTTCCATTTATGAACAATTTATATATATAAATTCTCAAGTTTCATTAATTTACAAGATTTACAGACTGATTACATAAATTCATAATTTACATGATCTACTAATTAATTACAGTTCCATAATCTATATTTTAACATACAATGCATAGTTTACATTACAAATAATAACTAATTATATATATAAAATACATAATATAATCTATATGGGCCCTATCTACATGCATTGCTGAGGAGGTGAGAACCTTTGACACTCTGCAGATCTGGACTCCAAAATCTCTGTTCAGTATTCGCTAGGCTTTAACTTCAGTACCTGTGCGACGAAACAAATCAATCGCGCAAAGCATTACTGCTTAGTGGTGCAATAATATAGCAAGAAAATAATATACAATTAAAGGTAGAAATAAACCATAGTTCGAATAATTTAGATTTATAATTAATTCAGTTCCTAATATTAACTATCCTCTATCCTGCCATGTTCTTCTTTGGAGGTGCTCAGTTCATAAATTTGCATTAATAATGTACCAGATACGAATAATCTAAAATTTAAACTCATACTTATATTCTTATGTAATTCACATTTGTTCCGTTATTTAAGTTATAATTCTTCTACTAGTCTTTTTATCACTTTCTTGATACTTTCTAAGTTGTTTACAATCATTTCGTAATATTTAAATTTTTTTTTTGGAGCTAATCTAATTTATTTCAGAGCTTCTTACTCATTTATTTGCTTTCTAGCATTTTTAATTGCTAATATTTATAACTTATTTTAATAAATTAGACTGCCCAAGTAACCTATGATAGGCTGACTAAACTGGATAACGGGTCATTGGCACTGGACACCGCGGTGCCTCGGGCCGTCATAACATGGGACGCAGAACATCAACTACGTAATGCAGTCAGTATGGCTAAAAAGCCATGATATCTCATAATCGGGCATAAAAGCCATGAGTACGGGCATAAAGCCATGAATACGGGCATAAAGCCTTTCGCAGTACTGCTAAAACAATACCCTATTGGCATGCCAATCTATCCAATCTGACACACATGTCTAGGCAATACAATGGCACATAATATCATTAAATATTAATGTATTGTGTTCTATGATTTCATTATTTCATGACAAATTCCATAATTTATATATTTATCATAATATTCATACTAATTTCAATTCACATTCATTTGGTTTCACGCACCATTTACATTCATCATCTTTCCTTTCTCTCTTGATGGGAACCAAAATCTCAAATGACACTTTTATCTCATTTGTACATTCAACAATCTATTCATGTGAAGTACATTTCATACTTTAAGTTGTATTGCTAATACATTATGAATTCCACTAGTGTAGGGAGTATAAATCTCAATTACCTATTCCAAGTAATCCATGAATATTTCATGGATTCCAAATTCCATGCCTTAATTTCCTCTACCAATTTAGTTCTTACACTTTGTATTTTTGTATTACTATTCACATTACTATTCACTCAAATTGTTGACTTTCTAATACATAATAAATTTATTGAACCTAAGTTCACCAAGATACCACATTTTACATTCTAAAGTTGTTGGTATTGGTTGCCAATACCATTTTAAAGCTTAGTGTTGGTTACTTTACAAATTTCAAATTTCAAGCACTAAGTTTACTGTTCCATTGGTCATTTGAACAGTAAGAATTTGACAAAATTGTCCTCATTAAAGTTGTTCCTTATTGTGTCTAGTTACATTTCTTTTTTTGAATCACTCCATTTGGAGTTTTTTAGTTTACCATAACTGGCCGGATTGTAAATTTTCCAGATATTCTGGACAGAACCAATTCTACAGTGTTTTGTACACTGACTGCAGGTCAGTTTTTGAACATGTTATGATCAAATTTTGGGTTTTTTTTCTTCATGAAAGTCGTAGGTCTATGTCTCAGCTTTCTGCTGGTAAAATTTCAGTTTAATTGAACTTTTCTAGACTGAGTTATGACCAAATGAATAAACACTATTCATTTAGTCATTTTGCCCAGGCAGAATGTAAGTCACCTGTATTAGGGCAATTATTAGGTTAACTTGGTTTGGTTTTCTAGGCAGGGTTTCTTCACCAAAGTTGTGCCATTATGTGTCTAGTTTCATGTCCAATTGGCCTTGGACAAATTGAACCTATATAACTCCATTTATGGCAGCCCAAACCTGCTGGGCTCACACCCAGTCCTGCAGGGCCACCAAGGGTAGCATGCCTAAACTCAAATCCATTATCCTTACTCACTTCAATTCCTCCTCACACACATTCAAATGGTCACTAATTGACCATTACAATGTTAATATACCATTACATAAGCAAAAATCCAATTTTTTCACATACCCTAATTTTCAAGTGTCCATTTCATGCTTTTCATGTCATCTAACTCATCCAACACACATAGTTCAACATCTGACTCAAGTTATCTCATCACAAACCACTTCTAAAAAATTCAAGTCATACAAATCAACAATTCTCATTCTTCTCCCATGGCTACCAATTTTCATACATACTTCAATATAATTGTTTTGTTCACTTTTACAACAAATTCACATTTAATTTGTCTTTCTAACAAGGATTAAAAAGATAGGGAAGTGAGTATAGGCTGTGACACCCCTTACCCGTGTACAGTATACCCGAGTAAGTAATGCCACACGGTGTACTGGCACACTCTAATATACCTTACTTAATTTGTATCATGCTTTTGAGGCTAATTTATGAAATATGATTTATTTAAGCCATTTATCGAAATTATTATTTATTTGAGGTTCAAAAAATTTTAAAGAAAATCCGGCGGAGTACCGGCTAAAAATGGAGAAAACAGTTCTTCGGAACCTGTTGAAAACACTTCCAATAATTTCCAAACAATCCCAACTTCAATTTATCAACAAAATCTCAATATTAAGATCTCAACGACATTTCAATTCCAGTACTCAATCATCCATCACATGTGATGATCACATATAAATCACAAGTAAACATTTACTTTTCCATTCACAAGTACAATTTACATAAACATCAATATACATTACACAAGTTTAATTACATATGAAGAAAAATCAAAATTTAAGTTACAAAATGTCAAAATGACACCTATTGTCCTACCAATGCACAGCAGAAGTTGAGGTGACACGGACACTGAGCAGAACTGCCAGATGGACTCACCCAGTCTGTGGTCTATTGGGCTCACAATCGGGATCTCCAGTACCTACGCGTGGCAAAAGCAACGCGCTAAGCAATAATGCTTAGTGGTGCAATAATATAATAGAAGAAATAACAAGTAAATATGTATTGCATGTGGATGTTTTGTTTGTTTTGTATTTGTATATCCATTCATTTCGTTACTTTGTCCACTTTCATTCATGTAGTTGCCCAAGTAACCTATACTAGATGACTGGACTGGATAACGGGTAACCGCAATTGGGTACCTAGTACCTCGGGCCGTCACACCACCGTTCACATATGCATCTCCGGCAGGCAAATGTAATAATGCCTAATAAGTCAGAATAATATCAGGCACAAGGCCAAGTCTCAATACAAAGTCAGAATGGCTAAAAGCCATGAAATCACAGAATGGCATATTGCCATGTGCAGTACTGCTAACTGAACTCTATTGGCATGCCAAACTATCCAAACCAATCTTGTTAGGTATACTAGGGCATTTGAAACTTTTAAATTCTTTAATTTGTGAATTTCAAGTTTTGGTGTCACTATTCACCTCATTGGTCAACAAAAATGTTGACTTTTTGATAGAAAATGGGTGTATTGGTTTTAACACCCCAAATATACCACATTTGGCATTCCAAACTTGTTGGCATTAAGCATTTATACCATTTCAAAGTTTAAACCAACACAAGCAGAATTTTCAGTTTTTGTGAGTCAAATTCACTGTTCCATTGGACCCTGTTACTGTGGGAATTTAAAGAAATATAAAACATGAAAGTTGTTCCTTATTTTGTCTAGTTGAATTTCTTTTTTTGAATCACTCCATTTGGAGTTTTGTAGCTCTAGATATGGTCCAAAAACCACAGCTGGCCGGATTGCCAATTTGCAGAATTGACCATATCTACAGTAACATGAACAGTAACTAGAGTCACTTGGTTGGATGGGTTCTTGCTATAATTTGGGGTAGGTTCCTTCATGAAAGTTGTTTGTCTATGTCTTAAATTGTTTCTGTAAAAATTTCAGGTCAATTGACCAAATATAAAGTGAGTTATGGCCAAATGAACAGTTACTATTCATTTGGTCAATTCTGCAGAATCAGTTCAGGGTATCCGGATTGGGGCCAAGTTTTGGTCCTCTTGCCTTGGTCTTTTGGGCATAGTTTCTTCAGAAAAAATGTGCCATTATAAGCCTAGTTTCATGTCCAATTGGCCAAACACCAATTGGATCAACACAGCCCAAGTTATGGCAGTGCAAGTGGACTGAATTTTCAGTCCCTCTGCTGCTGTCCTAGGGCAGCCTGCAACCTCACTTTGCAATCTTATTTTTCAGTCCATTTAATGGTCAACTTACCTAAAATGGTCACTAATTGACCATTAAAATGTTCTCTAATAATTTCCTAGACCAAGTTTACATTTTGCTCACAAAACCCTAATTCAAATTCATATTTTATACAAGTTATCTTAGTTAACTTTTAATCCTTTATTCTTGTGTTTATAACCCTCCAACACAACTCTAGTTCACTTCAAGCTCATAAAAACACTCCCTCCTATTCCATAGCTAGGGCAGCCGAAATTCAAGATGTCATACACATAGGTTTTTGGTTCATTTAAATTACAATTCTTACTAGTTTCAAGTCCCAAACCATGAAAATAATGAGTTTTTAAGATATAGATGCACTAACCTCAAGTGGCAGAATTTTTCCTAGCCCCAAACTTCAATTTCTTTCTCCTTCTTGGCTGCCAAAAGCTTGTTTAAGGTGTGGGGTAAAGTTTTAATGAAGAGAGGTTAGGGAAATATGGTGGAAATGATGGAAATCTAAAGCTTGAAAAAGCTTGAATGGAGGGTGGCTATGGAGATGAGTTTCGGCTGGTCTTTTGGGGAGGATGGCTGCTGCAATTTCTTTCTTATTTTGGTCTTCTTTTATGTCTTTTAATAGTTTAGTCAAATGGTAGCTTAATGGTGATTGGTTGGAAATTTTAAATGACATCATACTATGTCATTATTTGCATTATTTTGCATTTTCTTTTCTTTTCTTTCACTACTCATTTCCAATTTCCTTTTTAGTAATGTTTCTTCATATTTTATGTCATATTAATTATTTACTCAACTGGACAAGTCGGCCAAAAATCACCTCTGAAGGCGAAATGACCAAAATGCCCTCCGTTTGGCTGAACGGGTCAAAATTGTCTGTACCGATTGAAAAATTTTTCTAAGTATTTTCTTGGCATTCTAATGCCATGGGAACCTCAGTAATCTTTCTCTGGAGTCCCAAAAATTATTTTATAATTTTTCCCCCGGGTCTAGGGCTCCTCGTTGCGAGAACCGCAACTTCCCTCTGGTTACCCATCGCTAGGGCACCGGCTCGTTTAACTTGGTTGTATTTTATTTCTAAAATTTTTTCTAAATTTTTCTTATTAATATTTGAGTTAATTATGGTCCCTCACTTAAGTTTAATTATTTTTCCGGACGTTCTAGCTGTCCGGACCGACACCGGTCACCGGAACAGTAGAATGTACGGAATGATTATCGGGAGGGTGTTACAACTCTTCCCCTCTAATTTAAATTTCGTCCTCGAAATTTACCTGATGCAAACAGTTGAGGGAACTGTTGCCTCATCGTCTCTTCACTTTCCCAAGTTGCCTCCTCGGTGTTGTGGTGCCTCCAAAGCACTTTCACCAGTGGAATCTGCTTGTTCCTCAACTCTTTCACTTCCCGAGCCAAGATCCGTAGAGGTTCTTCTTCGTATGTCAAATCCGGTTGTATTTCAATTTCTTCTCTGGAGATGACATGTGAAGGATCTGAGCGGTATCTTCTGAGCATGGATACGTGAAACACATTGTGGATCTTGTCCAGCTCTGGTGGTAAAGCTAGCCTATAGGCCACTGGACCCACACGTTCAATGACTTCATATGGGCCAATGAACCTAGGGCTCAACTTACCTTTTCTTCCAAACCTCAACACTTTCTTCCATGGTGACACCTTGAGGAACACTTTGTCGCCAACCCCATATTCTATTTCTTTTCTCTTCAGGTCGGCATAAGATTTCTGTCTGTCCGAGGAAACCTTCAAATTGACTTTGATTAGTTTCACTTTCACTTTCTCTTCACTGTTTCACAGTGCAGCCCTATCGCTTGTCTTCGCCAATTCAGTCCAAAGACACTGAGTTCTACATTTTCTCCCATACAGCGCTTCATACGGGGCCATTTGGATACTAGCTTGGTAGCTATTGTTGTATGCAAATTCTGCCAGTGGGAGGTATCTATCCCAACTTCCCTCAAACTCAATGACACAACTCCTCAGCATATCCTCAAGGACCTGACATATATTTCATGTTATTATTATCATTTCAATTCAATATTTGTATCAATTCCATTGGTTTCAATTGTTTACCTGGATTACTCTTTCTGATTGCCCATCCGTCTGAGGATGGAAAGCTGTGCTGAAGTGGAGTTGTGTACCCAAGGACTCATGCAACTTCTTCCAAAATCTCGATGTAAACCTTGGGTCTCGATCAGATATGATGGAAAGTGGAATTCCATGTAGTCTAACTATCTCACTGATATACACTCGCTAACTTCTCCAAGGAGTAGTCACCCTAATCGCGAGAAAGTGTGCTGACTTTGTCAATCTATCAACTATCACCCATGCTGCATCATGTTTCTTTCGGGTGAGAGGTAGACCACTTACAAAATCTATGGTGACCCGATCCCATTTCCATTCAGGTATGCGTATAGGCTGTAGCAAACCCGATGGAACTTGATGTTCTGCCTTGACTTGCTGACATGTCAAGCATTTAGTCACATAGTCAGCTATGTCTTTCTTCATAACATGCCACCAATATCAAGCTTGGATCATGATACATCTTTGTACTTCCAGGTGCATAGCATATACACCGTGTGTGCCTCTTTTAGAATACCGGTCTTCAATTCCCCATCATCCGTACACAGTCTTCCTTTGTAATACAGCACCCATCCGCTTTCACCCCATAATCGATTGCTTTTCCTCCGAGATCTTGCTCATAATGGCCATTAGCTTTTCATCTGCCTTCTGCCCATCTAAAATCTGTTGTAACAGGTTTGGCCTCACTTGCAACTCAGCCAAAATAGCTCCATCTCGAATCAAAGATAGACGGGGATTCAATGATCTCAAGGCTGTCATGGATTTTCTGCTCAAAGCATCAGCAACTACATTTGCCTTCCCAGGATGGTAGTCAATTACACAGTCATAATCCTTCAGGAACTCAATCCATCGCCTCTGTCTAAGGTTGAGCTCCTTCTGGGTTGGCAAGTATTTCAGGCTTTTGTGGTCTGTGTAAATGTAACACTTTTCACCATACAAGTAATGCCTCCATATCTTCAGTGCGAAGATAATTGCTGTAAGTTCTAGATCATGGGTAGGGTAGTTCTGTTCATGTGGTCTTAGCTGTCTGGAAGCATAAGCGACCACCTTCCCCTCTTGCATCAATACACACCCTAACCCATTATGAGAGGCATCACTGTAGACCACGAAGTCCTTTCCTGACACTGGCTGTGTTAACACTGGTGCCTCTGTCAACATAGCCTTCAACTTCTCAAAACTGGTCTGACACTTGTCATTCCAGTCAAATCTGATATTCTTGTGTAACAACTTGGTCATTGGAGCAGCTATTAGGGAAAATCCCTTCACAAATCTTTTATAATACCCAGCTAGCCCCAAGAAGCTTCTGACCTCAGTTGTATTCCTGGGAGGCTTCCATTCCAGCACTGCTTCTATTTTCTTGGGATCCACCCTAATCCCATCAGCTGACACTAGTGTCCAAGGAATGCAATTTCATTCAGCCAAAAGTCACACTTGGACAACTTAGCATACAGCTTCTTTTATCTCAGGGTTTGCAGAACAATCCTCAAATGCTCATCATGTTCTTCCCTGGTCTTGGAATACACCAAAATATCATCAATAAAGACCACTACGAACCGATCTAAGTGTGGATGAAAGATACGGTTCATAAGGTCCATGAATGCCGCTGGTGCATTAGTTAGGCCAAAGGGCATCACTAGGAACTCATAATGCCCATATCGGGTCCTGAATGCAGTCTTGGGCACATCTACATCCTTTACCCTCAGCTAATGATACCTTGATCTGAGATCAATCTTAGAAAATACTCCTGCTCCCTTCAACTGATCAAACAGATCATCAATTCTAGGTAACGGATATTTGTTCTTCACAGTCACTTTATTCAACTGCCGGTAATCAATGCAAAGCCTCAAAGTCCCATCCTTCTTTTTCACAAACAGCACTGGAGCTCCCCATGGTGACACACTGGGGCGTATGAACCCCTTATCAAGTAACTCTTGCAACTGAGTTTTCAACTCCCTCAATTCAGTAGGTGCCATCCTATAAGGAGCAATGGAAATGGGTGCTGTACCCGGCAGTGTCTCAATAGCAAATTCGACTTCCCTTTCTAGTGGTAAACCAGGCAATTCTTCAGGAAATACCTCTGGGAAGTCTCTTACTGTGGGTATATCATTCAAGTTTGGCTTAGCCTGCCTGTTATCCACCACATGTGCTAGGTAGGCTTCACAGCCTTTTCTCATCATTCTTCTTGCAGCTGTGGCTGAGATGACATTGGACGTAAAATCATCCTTTCCCCTAATGATGATTTCATTTCCTTCAGGAGTTTTCAGAGAAATTCTCTTCAATTTGCAATCAACTATTGCCTGATGACGTGACAACCAGTCCATTCCCAAAATCACGTCAAACTCATGGAAAGGCAACTCAATCAGGTCTACCAAGAATTCATACCCCTGAATCCTCAACGGGCAACCCTTGTATACTTTGTTCACTACCACACTGTGGCCCAATGGATTAGTGACCAGAATGTCTTGGTCACTCTCCCCTACCAATATCCCCCTTTCTACGGGTAGGTTGATGCAAATGTAGGAATGAGTGGATCCTGGATCCACCAATGCATGCACAGGTGTAGTGTAGAGGGAGAACATACCCCTGATGATATCCAGGGCATCTTGCTCCTCCTGAGCTCTCAAGGCATAATTTCTGGCAGGTGGTTTGTTATCTAGCCTCTCTGCTGGCTCAGATGCAGGCCTCTGAGATGGTCCCACAGCTTCGGATTTACCAGACCTTCTACCCCTTGGTGGTGCAGGAGCAGTGCATGCGCTTGTGTTGGAGCAGCTGTAGTAGTTCTGCGTGGACAGTTCTTCAACTGATGCTCTGTTGACCCACACCTCAAGCAAGCACCAGTTACTCTCCAACATTCCCCCTTGTGCCATTTCAGGCAATGCGGACATGCAAAAGATGTTGGGGTTGGTCCCCTGAACCCCATCCCTGGAGAGCTGCCCACTGATGGTGTGGACTGACCTCTCCTAGGGGTGAATCGTGGCTGAGCCCTGAGACCCACGACCCTGTGGTTGACCCAAACTCTGTGCAGGAGGACCGTTGAACTTCTTCCCAAATGCAGGGGCTGAACTAGACTGACCCGGTCCCCTCTTCTGCTGTCTCTCTCTTCTAGTCTGCTCACTGATTCTTACTTTTTCCACCTTTATTGCCGCTTCCACTAACTTGGTAAATTCTGTGATTCCCAAGGCAGTGAGCTGGATCTTGATGTTGTCATTTAGTCCCTCTTCAAATCTCTTGCACCTTTCAGCTTCATTAGGGACTATCTCCCTTCCATAACGGCTTAATCGAACAAACTCCTTCTCATATTCGCCACCGATACTGCCTCTCAAAGTTAATAAACTCTCTTCTTCTCTCTTCCGGATATACAGTACCCACATATTTCTTCTTAAATTCAAAGAAAGAAGTCCCAAGTTCTGACTTCTATCCGCACTTCATCGACACCGTGTCCCACCACTCATATGCATCGTCTTGCAAAGAAAGATATGGCGACTTCGGGTTTTGCTCGAGTGCGGTGGAGTTGTTTTAGGACTCTGCATGCATTGCTCAACCAATTCTACCGCAATGAGTCATCTTCTCTCTTGCCATAGAAGTCCACAGCTCCAAACTTCATTAGCCTTTACAAGTGTGATTTACTGTGTGGAGCTGGTGGTGGTGGTGGTCTTTGGCATTACCCGGCCATTTGTCCAAGAAGTCGGCCATTTGTTGGAACATGGCTGTGGAGGCCGGCAGGCTCGCTTGAGTGGCGGGCGATTCTCTCATGCCCCCAGTCTCAGCTGCTGCAGGTGGAGCATGACTCTCCACTTCCTCCTCAACGGCTCTTTGAGATGAAGGGTCCATATCCTATTCAAAATAAGAAAGATAAACAAATTTGCGTTAGTGTCACCTCGACTCTTACAAATGCAATGCATGGTATGGACTCAATCTAGGCCCAGAAATGCCTAAACCGTGCTCTCATACCACTAAATGTGACACCCCTTACCCGTGTACAGTATACCTGAGTAAGTAATGCCACACGGTGTACTGGCATACTCTAATATACCTTACTTAATTTGTATCATGCTTTTGAAGCTAATTTATGAAATATGATTTATTTAAGCCATTTATCGAAATTATTATTTATTTGAGGTTCCGAAAATTTTAAAAAAAATCCGGCGGAGTACCGGCTAAAAATGGAGAAAACAGTTCTTCGGAACCTGTTAAAAACACTTCCAATGATTTCCAAACAATCCCAACTTCAATTTATCAACAAAATCTCAATATTAAGATCTCAACGACATTTCAATTCCAGTACTCAATCATCCATCACATGTGATGATCACATATAAATCACAAGTAAACATTTACTTTTCCATTCACAAGTACAATTTTCATAATTTACATAAACATCAATATACATTACACAAGTTTAATTACATATGAAGAAAAATCAAAATTTAAGTTACAAAATGTCAAAATGACACCTATTGTCCTACCAATGCACAGCAGAAGTTGAGGTGACACGGACATCGAGCGGAATCGCGGATGGACTCACCCGATGCGTGGTCTCACGGGCTCACGATCGGGATCTCCAGTACCTACGCGTGGCAAAAGCAACGCGCTAAGCAATAATGCTTAGTGGTGCAATAATATAATAGAAGAAATAAAAAGAAGTAAATATGTATTGCATGTGGATGTTTTGTTTGTTTTGTATTTGTATATCCATTCATTTCGCTACTTTGTCCACTTTCATTCATGTAGTTGCCCAAGTAACCTATACTAGATGACTGGATCGATAATGTAAATCGCACTGGGTACCTAGTACCTCGTGCCGTCACACCATCGGTCACATATGCATCTCGGTGTGCAGCAGCTAACAAGCTGTAAATAATATCAGGCACAAGGCCAAGTCTCAATACAAAGTCAGAATGGCTAAAAGCCATGAAATCACAGAATGGCATATTGCCATGTGCAGTACTGATAACTGAACCCTATTGGCATGCCAAACTATCCAAACCAATCTTGTTAGGTATACTAGGGCATTTGAAACTTTTAAATTCTTTAATTTGTGAATTTCAAGTTTTGGTGTCACTATTCACCTCATTGGTCAACAAAAATGTTGACTTTTTGATAGAAAATAGGTGTATTGGTTTTAACACCCCAAATATACCACAT
This sequence comes from Hevea brasiliensis, assembly GCF_030052815.1. Classification (NCBI taxonomy): domain Eukaryota; kingdom Viridiplantae; phylum Streptophyta; class Magnoliopsida; order Malpighiales; family Euphorbiaceae; genus Hevea; species Hevea brasiliensis. Next base: position 93,205,862 of record NC_079497.1, read on the forward strand.
TTGGCATTCCAAACTTGTTGGCATTAAGCATTTATACCATTTCAAAGTTTAAACCAACACAAGCAGAATTTTCAGTTTTTGTGAGTCAACTTCACTGTTCCATTGGACCCTGTTACTGTGGGAATTTAAAGAAATATAAAACATGAAAGTTGTTCCTTATTTTGTCTAGTTGAATTTCTTTTTTTGAATCACTCCATTTGGAGTTTTGTAACTCTAGATATGATCCAAAAACCACAGCTGGCCGGATTGCCAATCTGCAGAATTGACCATATCTACAGTAACATGAACAGTAACTAGAGTCACTTGGTTGGATGTGTTCTGGCCATAATTTGGGGTAGGTTCCTTCATGAAAGTTGTTTGTCTATGTCTTAAATTGTTGCTGTAAAAATTTCAGGTCAATTGACCAAATATAAAGTGAGTTATGGCCAAATGAACAGTTACTATTCATTTGGTCAATTCTGCAGAATCAGTTCAGGGTATCCGGATTGGGGCCAAGTTTTGGTCCTCTTGCCTTGGTCTTTTGGGCATAGTTTCTTCAGAAAAAATGTGCCATTATAAGCCTAGTTTCATGTCCAATTGGCCAAATACCAATTGGATCAACACAGCCCAAGTTATGGCAGTGCAAGTGGACTGAATTTTTAGTCCCTCTGCTGCTGTCCTAGGGCAGCCTGCAACCTCACTTTGCAATCTTATTTTTCAGTCCATTTAATGGTCAACTTACCTAAAATGGTCACTAATTGACCATTAAAATGTTCTCTAATAATTTCCTAGACCAAGTTTACATTTTGCTCACAAAACCCTAATTCAAATTCATATTTTATACAAGTTATCTTAGTTAACTTTTAATCCTTTATTCTTGTGTTTATAACCCTCCAACACAACTCTAGTTCACTTCAAGCTCATAAAAACACTCCCTCCTATTCCATAGCTAGGGCAGCCGAAATTCAAGATGTCATACACATAGGTTTTTGGTTCATTTAAATTACAATTCTTACTAGTTTCAAGTCCCAAACCAAGAAAATAATGAGTTTTTAAGATATAGATGCACTAACCTCAAGTGGCAGAATTTTTCCTAGCCCCAAACTTCAATTTCTTTCTCCTTCTTGGCTGCCAAAAGCTTGTTTAAGGTGTGGGGTAAAGTTTTAATGAAGATAGGTTAGGGAAATATGGTGGAAATGATGGAAATCTAAAGCTTGAAAAAGCTTGAATGGAGGGTGGCTATGGAGATGAGTTTCGGCTGGTCTTTTGGGGAGGATGGCTGCTGCAATTTCTTTCTTATTTTGGTCTTCTTTTATGTCTTTTAATAGTTTAGTCAAATGGTAGCTTAATGGTGATTGGTTGGAAATTTTAAATGACATCATACTATGTCATTATTTGCATTATTTTGCATTTTCTTTTCTTTTCTTTCACTACTCATTTCCAATTTCCTTTTTAGTAATGTTTCTTCATATTTTATGTCATATTAATTATTTACTCAACTGGACAAGTCGGCCAAAAATCACCTCTGAAGGCGAAATGACCAAAATGCCCTCCGTTTGGCTAACGGGTCAAAATTGTCTGTACCGATTGAAAAATTTTTCTAAGTATTTTCTTGGCATTCTAATGCCATGGGAACCTCAGTAATCTTTCTCTGGAGTCCCAAAAATTATTTTATAATTTTTCCCCCGGGTCTAGGGCTCCTCGTTGCGAGAACCGCAACTTCCCTCTGGTTACCCATCGCTAGGGCACCGGCTCGTTTAACTTGGTTGTATTTTATTTCTAAAATTTTTTCTAAATTTTTCTTATTAATATTTGAGTTAATTATGGCCCCTCACTTAAGTTTAATTATTTTTCCGGACGTTCTAACTGTCCGGACTGACACCGGTCACCGGAACAGTAGAATGTACTGAATGATTACCGGGAGGGTGTTACATAGGCACTAACCTCAATTGCTAACTCTTCCAAGTCTCCAAAACTTCCTTTTTCCTTCTTCTTTTTGCTGCCTAGTGATGATCTATGGTGTGAGGATCAAATTTAGTGAAGAGCTTGAGAGGGTTTATGGTGAGATTAGGTGGGGTGTGAAGCTTAGGAAGCTTTTTAATGGAGGAATGGGTTGGGAGAAGTGAGACGTCTGGTATGGTAAGGAAGAACCAGAATTATTTTGTCAAGTTTTGATCTTCCTTATCCCTTTTAATGAGTTTAATAATTTGTGATTGGTGGAGGAAATTTAAATGACATCATATGATGTCATAATTAGGTATTTTCCTTTATTTTCTTTTCTTTTCTTCTCTACTCATTTTCAATTAAATTTTTAGCAATATTTATTCACATTTTAGATCATAATAATTATTTACTTAACTGGAAAAGTTGGCCAAAAATCATCTCTGAAGACGAAATGACCAAAATGCCCTCCATTTGGCTTAACAGACTAAAATTATTTGTACTAATTGAAAAATTTTTCTAAACCTTTTCTTGGCATTCTAATGCTATAGAAACCTCAATGACTCTTCTCTGGAGTTTCAAAAATTATTTCATAAATTTTCTCACGGGTCTGGGGTCGATAACTGTCATTACCTGTAACACCCTAGGCAAATCCCACATCGGCAAAACACGAGAGAGATGCTGGGTTTATAAGTTGATGATTCGTAACCCCTAATGACGTGTCCTAAAACCGTGAGGGCTTCGGCCTAGAGCGGACAATATCACTAGTGGGTTGGGCCATTACATTTGTGGTATCAGAGCCACTCCGTATGCAACCTTGAGTGATGGTGGGGCAAACCTCAGCGAGGGTGCTGAGTCCCATAAGGGGGGTGGATTGTAACACCTTAGGCAAATCCCACATCGGCAAAACACGAGAGAGATGCTAGGTTTATAAGTTGGTGGTTCGTAACCCCTAGTGACTCATTTTAAAACCGTGAGGGCTTCAGCCCAGAGCGGACAATATCACTAGTGGGCCGGGCCATTATATTTGAGAGGTCCCTTAAGCAAATCCCACATCGGCAAAGCATGGAGATGGTCTTGGGTTCAAAAAGTAATGATATATAAGATGGGGGAACTAATCACTAGAGGCGCCTTTTGGTGGAATGACCTAAAGAGTTGGAAGAACTCCAAGGTTAAGTGTGCTCGCTTGAGAGAAATCCTAGGATGGGTGACCTCCTGGGAAGTTCTCCATTCCACCTATGGGACAAAACCGTGAGGCTTACAGACGAAGTGGACAATTTCTCTAGTGGTGGGAGCCCAATCGTTACAATTGGTATCAGAGCCGTTCACGTGTCCTCTTGAGCGATGGTGGGGCAAACCTCAGCGAGGAAGCTGAGTCCCGAAAGGGGGGGGGGGAGAAAGGTCCCTTAGGCAAATCCCACATCGGCAAAGCACGGAGATGGTCTTGGGTTCAAAAAGTAATGATATATAAGATGGGGGAACTAATCACTAGAGGAGCCTTTTGCTAGAATGGCTTGGAGAGTTGGAAGAACTCCAGGGTTAAGCGTGCTCGCTTCAGAGAAATCCTAGGATGGATGACCTCCTAGGAAGTTCTCCATTCCACCTATGGGACAAAACCGTGAGGCTTATGGCCAAAGCAGACAATTCCTCTAGTGGTTGGAGCCCAATCGTTACATTACCGATACTTCCCCGTACGGTCACCCATCGCTAGGGCACCGGCTCATTTAACTTAGTTGTATTTTATTTCTAAAATTTTTTCTTAATTTTTATTACCATTATTTGAGTTAATTATGGTTCCTCACTTTAGTTTAAATATTTTTCTAGACGTTCTAGCTGTCCAGACCAACACCGGTCACCGAAAAAGTAAAATGTACAAAATTGCTACAGTGAGGATGTTACAATTCTTCCCCTCTAACAAAAATGCCATCCTCGAAATTTACCTAACATAAGCAATCGACAAACTGCTACCTCCTTACTTCTACACTTTTTCGTTTTATCATACTTCACTTTCTCCTTAGTCTCAATCCTATCCCTAAACAGTTCTGTACTCATCCTGTTTCGTCTTAAATACAGTCTCCTTCTCATCTCCATTTGCTATCTCATTGTCTCTTCACTCTATTATTCCATACGTTAACCTAAAATAAATGGGAAATACAGATTTGCAATAGTGTCACCTCAACTGTTATGAATGCAATGCATGATATGCACTCTATCTAGGTCTAGAAATGCCTAAACTGCGCTCTGATACCAATTAATGTAACATCCCTTACACGACTACAACGTAGTAGAGCAAAGTGTGCTACATTCGGTGCCGGAGCATCCTAACTTATCTTACTTTATTTCTTTAAAAATTTTGTTCTCATTATATTTAATATCGATTATTTTTCGACGGAGAAACTAACGGAGTTTTCGCTATTTTATTATCGTTTGACGTGTTTTACTATTCACCTATTTGAAAATTTCAATAATATTTTAAAATAAAAATCTCATCCATACTAATCATAATCATCTGATCAGTTCAAATATTCTGTATATAATTCAATTTCACATTCATTTCCATACTTTATCATTCATGCTCATCATATTGATTTCATATTCAATTCTTGTAATTCACATACTCAATTCATATATCTCCATTTCATATTCATTTTCACGCATTTCCATTCATGGACAATGTAACACCCCAAAGTTCGGTAGTACGTTCTGCTGCTCCGGTGACTAGTGTTGTCCGGACAGCTAGGATGCCTAGAACCGTACTTCGATATGAGTGAGGAGACATAAAATAATGAAATACAAGAAAAGAAAATACAAGAAAAATAAAGGAAAAATAATAGCAAAGAAATGTGATCAAGTTAAGCGAGCCGGGAAACCTAGCGATGGGTGACCGCATCGGGAAGTCACGGCGTGAACCGTTGACTAGCCCTGGACTGCAGGAAACCCAGGAAAACATTTTTAGGACTTAAATAGACCCTTGTTGAAGAATAAATATCATTATAAATATCAAAGAAAAATTAAATAAATAGTACAAAGAAAAGTGAGAAATCGAAAAACAGACAAAATACGGTGTAACCGAAAAATCGGGAATGCAACCCGAACAGGGGCATTATGGTCATTTGACATCCCGAAGTGTCTTTTGACCTAAATGTCCATTAAAAATAAATAGTGTTACACTTAGAAAATAAAAGGAAAAATTAATTTAGTGGTACCTAAAGTAAATAGCTAAAATCATGGGTTAAATGTGGAATAAGTGGGAAGTTAGCTTAAAATATGATTTAATTTTGCTAGTGGACCACTAAGAACATTAAAATGATTAATTATACTTGTAAGTGGGCAGATTATTCCCACTCAAAGTTCATCTTCCTCACTTAGCTCATCCATGCCGAATTGAAGAGAAACAAACCCTCCATTGCCGTTTGGTTTTGAGCTTGATTTCCTCTCTCCATTTCAACTCCAATCCCTTAAGTAGCTTTATGAAAAATGGTCTACACATCACAAGGAAGATATTGATACCAATTTTGAGAAGTTTGGTGAAGGTTTAGCAAGTTACAATTAAAGGTAAGTTTACATTTTTTGAGAATTCCTTTGTTAAGTTTTGTGTGCATGTTATGGGTGTTGGTTTGGTGAAGGAAAATTTTGAGTTTGAAGAGTTATTGTTGTTTTCATTTTGAACAGCCATGAGTCACGTTTTTGATGAGATAATTGTGCATATAATTGATGAGAAATAATGTTGATCATGGTGATTTAGTAACCTAGTGAATTATTTCATGTTTATATGGTGATTTATGCACTTGGATGGGAATTGGTAAATTGGACGGCACTTTGATGTTGAAGAAGGGTTGCGGCAGCTTGGGAACACTTGAGTAATTGTATGTATTGAAGGAAGTGTGGGCAGAATATTGACCTAGAAGGATTGATGATATGTATGTAGATTGGTATTGAAAAGTGTATGTAAGATTTGTAATGGTTAGGTGTGTATGTAATGGTACTTAGAAATTGTAAATGTGAATTATAATTGGTGTGTTGAGGGTAATGGTAATCTGCCCAAAGTAATGTTGATGTAATGTAGAAAATGCTTTTGGTAATGTACCAAAACAGATTGGTAGGTAAGTAAACAAATTGCAAAGGTAAATGTGTGTTTGAATTGGGATTTGAAAGACATATAGAGGGCAGTGTACATTTTAGCCAATAAGTTTAAATGTGTAACCTCAATTGGTATGAGACCAATTGGAGGTGGAACTAGGCACAAAATGTGCCAACTTTCATTGAGAAAACATACCAAAATTCTGCTTGCAAGGTGACCTAAGAAAATGACCAATTCGGATTAGGTGCAATTAGGACCTGAAAAACGACCAATTGGGCAGCAGTGAGTGTTTAGGCCATAACTCACTCAAAACAAGTCCAATTGACCTGAAATTTTAACCATGAATATTTAAGACCCATACCTACAAGTCTTATGAAGACACCAAAGCCCAGAAATGATCATAAGCAAGTCAAACAACTTGCACAAGTTCGGGTCCAAAAACTAGCCGAACCAGAGTTGACCAAATTGACCTAAAATTGACCTAAAATGGTACCATTTGACCAGCAATAGTGTAATGACCATAACTTGGTCTACTTAACTCGGATTGACCTGAAATTTTGCCCCGCGTGCAATAAGACATAGATCTACAAGTTTTTAGTTTTGACCAAAACCCGAAAACTGAGGGAACTAGACCGTCCGGCTAGGTCAAACTAGTATCCCGAAATCCAGCAATTTGCATTAAAATGCACTAAGCAAGGAAATGACTTTGGTAAAACATACCAAACCTAAAACCCTATCAAATGTGACATATTAACGACACTAAAACCTAATTTACCTATAACACGTCGAGGGTCGGTATATTAAGTGACTTAGCAAATAAAGGTATTCAGTGAATTGTTTATCGAACATTATCGTTAGAGGCAAATTAATTTAGCACTGAAACACTTCAAATTGTGTTTCTCAGTTAACAAGGACTCAACAAAAGGGAAAGAAATACTGAGTCAGGACCAGGAGACAAATATCAGAGGTTTGTGCACAACAACTATTTCTTTTGAATTATTTTCAATTGAAATAAATATTGACTATTCGTATATTATTGTTTTAAATTGTGGAAATGTATTTGAATGAATATTTATTGCTTGAAAAGTATTGTAAATGATTTGAAACTGTGAGAAATTGTTTGAATGACATTGATGGATACTTATTGATTGAAAAGCATTGGAAATGGTTTGAAACCACAGCTATCATGTATATTGATTGTATTCCTCATTAGCTTGTCTAGTGGGACGAATTGAATTCCCTCTCTGGCTGAAGTGTTGAGGTGTGTGCCTGTTGAGGACGAATTGGTTGATTACTCATATTTTGGCTAGGTAGGCATGTTATTCGTGATTAGTCATAGACTTTTGGGACGAATTGAATACCTCATTAGCCATTGGCTTTTGGGACGAATTGAACTATGGATCATGATTAAGCTGTGTGTGATTTATTGATATGTATTGTGAGATTGTGAAATGGATTTAAACTCTCATTGACATATACTGTCTTTTGAATTCAAACATGATCTAACTTATGAAAATTATTATGATATTGACAAATGGAGTTTAAATTCTTGTTGACAATTACTGTCTTGAATTTAACTATGATTTTAAGTATCCACTATTTACATGACTTATGAATTGTGATTTAAATTGTATTTGATTAATGTTGTGCACCACTGAGACATTGTCTCAAATGATAGCTTTTATTCTTTGTCGCAGTAGAGAGACAGGCATGAGACTAGGCCGCATATACATCCAAATGAGGATTACAGTATAATGAGTATACCAGATTTTGCATTTTGTATCAGTAATGTATGACATCGTATGTACATTTTGATTTAGGTTTTGATCAGTTGAAAATTCAAATTGTACCTTGAAGTAGTAAAATAATTATGAGTGCTTTGACTTGTAAAGTCAGATTATATTTCCTTATCTCAGACTTTGAAAAATTTCTATGGAATTGAGTTGATAAATTGTTGTGTTGAGAAATATATTGGAGTTGAGATTTGGAACATTATTGAAGTGCTTTTTACAGGTTTTCTGAAGAACTGTTTTGTCCAAAATACAGATGGCACTCTGCTAAAATTTTTACAGAAATTCCAAATAAATCAAATGAGTTAGTTGTTTCACTTCAGTTCACCAAAGTTTTTAACACCTGTAAATAGTGCTCACCATGGTAAAAGAAGTAAGAAAAGTTTTTAAAATCCCTTGTAGTATATTTAATGGGTTATCAGTAGACGGAGTTGGTAATTCATTAGGTATAGGGTGTGACAGACAACTTATATATATATAAATTCTCAAGCTTCATTAATTTACAAGATTTACAAACTGATTACATAAATTTGAAATTTAAATTATCTACTAATTAATTACATTTCCATAATCTATATTTCAACATACAATTCATAGTTTACATTACAAATAATAACTAATTATATGTACAAAATACATAATATAATCTATATGGGCCCTATTTACATGCATTGCTGAGGAGGTGACAACTTTTGACACTCTGCAGATCTGGACTCTAAAATCTCTGTTCAGTATTCGTTGGGCTTTAACTTCAGTACCTGCGCGACGAAACAAATACATCGCGCTAAGCATTGCTGCTTAGTGGTGCAATAATATAGCAAGAAAATAATATACAATTAAAGGTAGAAATAAACCATAGTTCAAATAATTTAGATTTATAATTAATTCAGTTCCTAATATTAACTATCCTTTTGTCACACCCTACCCCTTTGTAAGGCATGACATGATCCCGTAGTATACCTAATGAATTACCAACTTCGTCTACTAATAACCTATTAAATACACTACAAGGGATTTTAAAACTTTTCTTACTGCTTTTACAGTGGTGAGCACTATTTACAGGTGTTAAAAAAAAATTGAACTGAAGGGAAACAGCTAACACATTTGAAGAAATAATAATTTCTGTAAAAATTTTGGTAGAGTGCCATTTGTATTTTGAATAAAGCAGTTCTTCAAAAACCTGTAAAAAGCACTTCAAATATATTTCTCAATCTCAAACTCCAACATTTTATTCAACACAATAAATTTCTTAACTCAAATCCACAATAATTTTCAATATTTCCAAAAGCTGAGATAAAAGAAATATAGCACAAATTTTACAAGCCAAAATAATTTACAACTTATTTTACAACTTCAATGTACAATTTTAAATTTACAACTACTCAAAACTAAGAATACTATATACATACAGTGAACATATATTGCAATACAAAATGCAAAATATGGTATACTCAATATACCCGATGATCTCTCAGTGTAGTACTAGCAGCCTAGTCTATCATCTCACACCTACCATAAAGAATGAAAGCTATCACGAGTAAAATTTACTCAGTGGTGCACAATAAAAATTTGAAATGCGATATATAAATCTTTTATTGACCATTCACAAATCAAATAATTCACAATTTACAAGTTCATATAACACAAATTTGATCAAATAACTGAGTAACACAGTTTTGCTAATCAATAACATAATTTGATCAAATAACTGAATAACACAGTTTTGCCCGTCAATAGCACCATTTGATGAAATAATTGAATAATACAGTGTTGCCAATTAATAACACAATTTAGGCCATGATACAATTTTTCCACACATGCCGTGTTGTACACCACGACAAGACACACTCACCCCAATAATCGAAATCAATGAGGGAGGAAGCTAGCTAAATAATGAGTACTCATCCACACTCACCTCAGGCTGGCAAGTCAAAGAGGGAGGAACATAATCACACTCACCCCAGACTAATAAGTCAAAGAGGGAGGAATATATCACACTCACCCCATAAATGGAGGAGGAACATAGTAACAGTGTAATGCCAAGTGTGAATTAAAACAATTCCAAATCATAATATTTAAATATTTCATACAAACCACAAATCATATTTTATCTCAAAATTTCCATTTGCAAATTAGGCAACACAATAATTTCCAAATAAGATTCCCAAAGCCAAAACAATCAAATATTATTCATAACTCATTTCTCCAAATAAATTTTCTGGTAAAAGCAGTGAATATAAAAAGTATTGTGCACAGACACAATTTAAAACTATAATGTTCAAATAAATTTTTAAGTAGAAAATAAGAAATCAAAATTATTGTGCACAAACACAATTTAAAACAATAACATACAAATAATCATAATTTATTTCAATTGAAAATTTCAAAAGAAATAACTATTGTGCACAAACCTCTGATAACTGTCTCTTAGCTCTGACTCAGCGTTTCCTTCCCTTTTCCTGAGTCTTTGCTAACTGAAACACACAATTTGAAGTGTTTTAGTACTCATTTAAACTATCTCTAATGATAATGCTTAATAATTAATTCATTGAATTCTATTAATTCCTTAGTCAACCTAAGATGTTGACCCTCGATGCATTCCAGGTGAATTAGGTTTTAATGTTATCAATATGTCATATTTGTAGCCTTTTAGTATTGGTACATGTTACCAAATTCATTTCCATGTATATTGCGTTTTATTGCAATTTTTTGAATTCTGGTATACTAATTTGACCTAGCCGGATGACCTAGTTCCCTTGGTTTTTGGGTTTTGGTCAAAACTAAAAACTTGTAGATCTATGTCTTATTGCACGCGGGGTAAAATTTCAGGTCATTTTGAGTTATGTAGACCAAGTTATGGTCGTTTTACTATTGCTGGTCAAAATGCATCAAAATTGGTCACTTTAGGTCATTTTAGGTTTGGCCAGTTTTTGAACTCGAAATTGTGCAAGCTATTTGACTTGCTTATGGTCATTTATGGGCTTTAGTGTCTTCATAAGAATTGTAGATATATTTCTTAAATATTCATGATAAAAATTTCAAGTCAATTGGACCTGTTTTGAGAGAGTTATGGACAAAAAACTAACTGCTGCCCAAATGGTCAATTTTCAGGCCTTAAATGCACTAATCCGGATTTGGTCATTTTTTCAAGTTACCTTCCAAGCAGAATTTTGGTAAGCTTCCTTCATGAAAGTTAGCACATTTTGTGCCTAGTTTCACCTCCAATTAGTCTCATACCAATTGGAGCCACACACTTAAGGTTCTAAGCCAAAACATACACTACCCTGCAACATACTCTTCCTCACATACCAAGGACACATTCAACACTTACCAAGTTACACATTCATGCTAATTCTGGTTTGTACCATAACCTAAACACATTTTACTTCACATTGTTGGTCATTTTGGTAGCTTATAATCACATTCAATATGCACCTTATAGTACAGAATTTACCAAGTTTAAATTACAATAATTTAACTATATAACTAAGCTCATCCACATGTCCAAACTCAAACCCTTATACACATGTACAAGCTGCCACAAAAAGTACCATAATTCAACCATAATATTCCATAAACCAAACCATGAAATAACATTTTTTTGGTCCACAATTCAGGCTGCCGATTCATACCTCTCCTTGGATTAATTTCCAAGCTTCCAAAATTAAGTGTACATTCACATACATCTAATATACATCACCAATTTTATTTCTACACATACAAATACTTCATCAACACTTTAATCTACCATTTACATACAAGAATAAACTACCCTTAAGGAGTTTCCATGGCTGCCAAAAATAAACATCTCCCTTAGAACATCAAACTCCAAAATTCTTTCCACAATTCAAGTACCCATAACATCCTCACAAACTTTAATAAAGCAATAATAAAAAATACCTACTTACCACTTTGGAAACTCTTCAAAACCTCTCTAAAACTTGGTCTTCTTGTTGCCTATCTACTGCCCAAGGTGTATGGATAACTTTTAATGAAGGGAAGTGCAAAGAAAGAAGCTTAAATCAAGCTTGCATGAAGCTCCAAAGTGGACGGCCATAGAGTTTCTTCTTGGGAGCAATTTGGCTGATTCTTGGAGAAGTGAGGAAGAAGATGAAATCTGTCCAAAATGAAGAGTAAGTGGTCCACTTAGGTGAGTTAGTGGAGCACTATGTAATGCTTAATGTTTATTTAATCCTAAATTTCCAAATTCCCACATTTAACTCCCCATTTTTGCTATTTACATTAGGTACCACCAATTTAATTTTTCATGACATTTTCAAGTGTAATATCATTTATTTTTAATGGACATTTAGGTCAAAAGATAACTCGGGGTGTCAAATGACCACAATGCCCCTGTTCGGGTTGCATTCCCAATTTTTCAGTAACACCGGGTTTTGTCTGTTTTCTCGATTTCTCACTTTTCTTTGTACTAATTAATTTATTTTTCTTTGATATTTCTAATGGTATTTATACTTCAATAGACATTTATTTAAGTCCTAAAAATATTTTTTAGAGTTCCCCGTAGTCCAGGGCTAGTCAACGGTCCACGCCGTGACTTCCCAGTGCGGTCATCCATCGCTAGGGTTCTCGGCTCATTTAACTTGGTTACATGTCATTGCTATTATTTTTCCTTTGTTTTTCTTGTATTTTCCTTTCTTGTATTTCATTATTTTATGTCTCCTCACTCATATCTAAGTGTATTTCTAGGCATCCTAGCTGTCCGGACAACATTGATCACCGGAGCAGTAGAATGCACTACCGAACATAGGGGTGTTACACCTCTATCCTGCCATGTTCTTCTTTGGAGGTGCTCAGTTCAGAAATTTGCATTAATAATGTACCAGATATGAATAATCTAAAATTTAAACTTATACTTATATTCTTATGTAAATCACATTTGTACTGTTAAGTTATAATTCTTCTACTAGTCTTTTTATCACTTCCTTCATACTTTCTAAGTTGTTTACAATCATTTCATAATATTTAATTTTTTTTTGGAACTAATTTAATTTATTTCAAACCATTCTAAGAAATAAATTTTTGGAGCTAATATAATTTATTTCAGAGCTTCTTACTCATTTATTTTCTTTCTAGCATTTTTAATTGCTAATATTCATAACTTATTTTAATAAATTAGACTACCCAAGTAACCTATGACAGGCTGACTAAACTGGATAACGCGTCGTTGGCACTAGACACCACGGTGCCTCGGGCCGTCATACCATGGGATGCAGAACGTTAACCACGTATGCAGTCAGTATGGCTAAAAAGCCATGATATCACATAATCAGGCATAAAAGCCATGATTATGGGCATAAACCCATAAATATGGGCATAAAGCCTTTCGCAGTATTGCTAAAATAATACCCTATTGGCATGTCAATCTATCCAATCTGACACACATGTTTAGGCAATACAAGGGTATATAATATCATTAAATATTAATGTATTGTGTTTTATGATTTCATTATTTCATGAAAAATTTCATAATTTATACATTCATCATAATATTCATACTAATTTCAATTCACATTCATTTGGTTTCACGTACCATTTACATTCATCATCTTTCCTTTCTCTCTTGACGGGAACCAAAATCCCAAATGACACTTTTATCTCATATATACATTCAACAATCTATTCATGTGAAGTACATTTCATACTTCAAGTTGTATTGCTAATACATTATGAATTCCACTAGTGTTGGGGGTATAAATCTCAATTACCTATTCCAAGTAATCCATGAATATTTCATGGATTTCAAATTTCATGCCTTAATTTCCTCTACTAATTTAGTTCTTATACTTTGTATCTTTGTATTACTATTCATATTACTATTCACTCAAATTGTTGACTTTTTAATACATAATAAATTTATTGAACCTAAGTTCACTAAGATACCATATTTTGCATTCTAAAGTTGTTGGTATTGGTTGCCAATACCATTTCAAAGCTTAGTGTTGGTTACTTTACAATTTTCAAATTTCAAGCACTAAGTTTACTGTTCCATTGGTCATTTGTACAGTAAGAATTTGACAAAATTGTCTCCATGAAAGTTATTCCTTGTTGTGTCTAGTTACATTTCTTTTTTTGAATCACTCCATTTCGAGTTTTGTAGCTCAAGTTATGGTCATTTTACCATAACTGGCTGGATTGCAAATTTTCCAGATTTTCTGGATAGAACCAATTCTACAGTGTTTTGTACACTGACTACAGGTTAGTTTTTCAACATGTTATGTTCAAAATTTGGGTTTTTTTTCTTCATGAAAGTTGTAGGTCTATGTCTTAGCTTTCTTTTGGTAAAATTTCAGGTCAAATGAATTTTTCCACACTAAGTTATGACCAAATGAATGAACACTGTTTATTTAGTCATTTTGCCCTGGCAGAATATAAGTCACCCAAATTAGGGTAATTATTAGGTCAACTTGGTTTGGTTTTCTGGGCAGGGTTTCTTCACCAAAATTATGCCATTATGTGTCTAGTTTCATGTCCAATTAGCCTTGGACAAATTGAACCTATACAACTCCATTTATGGCTGCCCAAACCTATTGGGCTCACACCTGGTCCTGCAGGGCCACCAAGGGCAGCATGCCTAAACTCAAATCCATTATCCTTACTCACTTCAATTCCTCCTCATGCACATTCAAATGGTCACTAATTGACCATTACAATGTTAATATACCATTGCATAAGCAAAACTCCAATTTTTTCACAAACCATAATTTCCAAGTGTCCATTTCATGCTTTTCATGTCATCTAACTCATCTAACACACATAGTTGAACATCTAACTCAAGTTATCTCATCACAAACCACTTCTAAACAATTCAAGTCATACAAATCAACATTTCTCATCCTTCTCCCATGGTTGCCAATTTTCATACATGCTTCAATATAATTGTTTTGTTCACTTTTACAACAAATTCACATTTAATTTGTCTTCCTAATAAGGATTAAAAAGATAGGGAAGTGAGTCTAGGCACTAACCTCAATTGCTAACTCTTCAAGTCTCTAAAACTTCCTTTTTCCTTCTTCTTTTTGCTGCCTAGTGATGATCTATGGTGTGAGGATCAAATTTATTGAAGAGCTTGAGAGGGTTTATGGTGAGACTAGGTGGGGTGTGAAGCTTGGGAAGCTTTTTAATGGAGGAATGGGTTGGGAGAAGTGAGACGTCTAGTATGGTGAGGAAGAAGCAAAATTATTTTGTCAAGTTTTGGTCTTCCTTATCCCTTTTAATGAGTTTAATAAATTGTGATTGGTGGAGGAAATTTAAAAGACATCATATGATGTCATAATTAGGTATTTTCCTTCATTTTCTGTTCTTTTCTTCTCTACTCATTTTCAATTAAATTTTTAGTAATATTTATTCATATTTTAGATCATAATAATTATTTACTTAACTGGACAAGTCGGCCAAAAATCATCTCTGAAGACGAAATGACCAAAATGCCCTCCGTTTGGCTTAACAGACTAAAATTGTCTGTACCGATTGAAAAATTTTTCTAAGCCTTTTCTTGGCATTCTAATGCCATAGAAACCTCAATGACTCTTCTCTAAAGTCACAAAAATTATTTCATAAATTTTCTCATGGTTCTGGGGTCGGTAACTGGCCTTATCGATACTTCCCTGTACGGTCACCCATTGCTAGGGCACCAGCTCATTTAACTTAGTTGTATTTTATTTATAAAAGTTTTCCTAAATTTTTCTTATCATTATTTGAGTTAATTATGGTTCCTCACTTTAGTTTAAATATTTTTCTAGACGTTTTAGCTGTCCAGACCGACACAGATCACCGAAATAATAGAATGTACGAAATTGCTATAGTGAGGGTGTTACAATAATAATAGCTATCAATCAAGCATTGGGATGCCTCCATATGAAGCTTTGTATGGTAGGAAGTGCAGAACTCCTTTGTGTTGGGATGAAGTGGGTGAAAGAAAACTGACTGGCCCATAAATTGTTCAACAAACAGAGGAGATTATTAAAATTATTAGAGATAGACTTAAGGCTGCATCAGATCATCAGAAGTCCTATATTGATGTGAAAAGAAGAGACATTGATGCAGTGACTGATAAGGTTTTCCTCAAGGTTTCTCCTTGGAAGAAAATCATGAGATTTGGCAAAAAGGGGAAACTGAGTCCCCACTTTATCGGGCCATATGAGGTTCTGGAAAGAGTGGTCCTTTGGCATATAGATTGGCACTTCCTCCAGAGTTAAAAAGTATACATAATGTCTTCCATGTTTTTATGTTGAGGAGGTATAGATCTGACCCATCTCATATTCTACCAGTAGAAGAAATTGAGGTGAATCTAGACCTTACATATGAGGAAGAGCCTATAGAGATTATGACATATGAGATGAAGCAGCTGAGGAACAAGCAAATACCTCTAGTGAAGGTGCTGTGGAACCATCATTCAAGCCAGGAGGACATGAGAAGACAGCACCCACAACTGTTCAAAGACTAAAACCCAGTAAAATTTTGGGATAAAATTTATTTAAGGAGGGGAGAATTGTAACACTCCCATATTAAGTAGTCTATACATTGTACTATTTCGGTGAATAGTGTCTGTTTGGACAATCAAGATGTATAGATCTATGTTTGTGTCATCTAGAAAAGTCATGAATAAAAATTAATAAAAATTATAAGCAGGTGAAATACAAATAAGAAAAATAAAGCATAATCAGTTAAATGATCTGAGGTCCTGGCGATGGGTGACTAAACTGGGAAGTGACTGTGACCTCAGTTACTGCCCTAATTTCGTGTGGAACCCTATGACACCTCAGGCCTAAGGATAATTGCGAAGCTAATGGTATTATGAAAACCACAAAAAGAATAGAGAACCAGTTCAAATAATCAAATCAGAGTTCAAGAGTAACCTAGTACTATTAGAAAATTTGCTCATATCGATAAGGGTAATTTGGTCAATTCACCGTTAGAGGTGACTCTTGGCCTAAATGTCCATTAAAAAGCAAGAAATTAAAATTTTAAAAAATAGATTAAAAGTGAAGAGGTGAATGGAAGAAAAGAAAATAAAAGGAAAGAAATTTTAAAATTAAAAGCTTTATGACATCATGATCACACTAGCATGATGCAATAAAAAAAATTTATTATTTAATTTAATTATTTGGATAAGTATAAAATGGAATAATTGAGAATTAAAAAGAAAACAAATTTCTTTCTTCTTCTTCATCAAATAGCCGTCCCACTCTCTCTCATTTTCTCTCTCAAAGTTCCACCATAGCCAAGCAATTTCAAGCTTTCAAAGCTTAATTTCATTCCATAAACCCTAATAATAACACATAGAAAACTCTTAATTGACCCTAGAATAGAAGAATTGAAGGGAGAAATTGAAGAAATTGGAGAAGAAATTGAAGATTGAAAAGCTCCACTAAAGGAAGGTGATACTAAGCTTATTTTTTTGTATAAATGGATGAGTTTAAGTTCAATAAGTGGAAATTAATGAAGAAATAAAAGAAATTTTGCATGAACCCTAAAATCAATTTTCGGCCATCCATGATATAGTGAGGATTTTTTTTTGTTTTAATCCAATTAAACTTGTGTTCAACCTTAAATGAGTAAGAATAAGTGGTTAGTATTTTTGAATTTGCATGAATTAGGGAATTGGGAAATTAAGATTTTTGGAGATTAGGATTTTGGGAGAAAATAGGGGATTTTGAGAATTGATGACCAATTGATGTGTATGATACTCAAATTTGGTCATTTAAGGTGTTTTGAATTGTGAATTGATGATTGGAATTGAGTTGAGTTGTGGATATGAAATTGTTAAATTCTGGACAGCCTGACCTCTGTTCATTTAAGAGGTTATAAATTGAATTTTGTTGCTCCAATTGGTGTGAGGTCAGTTGGAGAAGAAATTAGGGTCATAATGCTACATTTGTTATGGAGGAACCTTGCTCAAAAAGTGACCACAAATTGATCTAAAATTAGGTTGAATCCGGAATTTGTGCCCTAATTCTAGGCAGAATTGACCTAATGAACAGTATATGTTCAAATGGTCATAACTTTGTGTAAAGAGGTCCAAATGACTTGATTTTTGAAATTGAAACTTTTAGACATAGTAGAAGAACTTTCATGAAGAAAAAAAACCCAAATTCTGACCATAACATATTCAAATTGCTAGCTAAAGTTAGCTCACTAAAATTGTTAGAAATCTAATTTGCCCAGAAAATCTGGAAATGACCAATCCGAACATTTATGGTAAAAATACCATAACTTGAGCTACAAAACTCCAAATGGAGTGATTCAAAAAGAAAATTAAACTAGACACTAGGAACAACTTTAACAAAGAAAGTTTAGCCAAATTTTTACTGTAGATTAGTCCAATGGAACAGTAAACATTTGTGACCAAATCTGAAATTTCGTGATTAATTCTAATAGGCTTTGAATTGCAATTGGCAACGAATGCCAACAAATTTATGACTCAAAATGTGGTATGACCATGTGTTTAGAAATTCCATCCTATTAATTATAAAAAAAGTCAACATTTTATATGAATAGTCAAGTGCATAGTAACCATAAATACACCAAATGTAAAGAACTCAACCCTTAGGAGAAATTATGAGTAAAAAAATTAAGTAGGCAAAAATTCAATTATTGGATTTATTAGTAGAAGTGATTTGAAAAGGTATTGAAACACTTTCAAATTATGTATTTCAGTTGAAAAGGAGCCCTCCAAGGAAGGAGGAAGAGGGAGCTAAGTCAAGGCAAACATAAGAGGTTTGTGCATAATAATTTTAATTCTTTATTTTCTACTTGAAAATTCATTTAAATAAATGTTATGAATAAATTGTGATTATTTTGGCTTTGAAAATGTTATTTGAAAAATAGTGTGTTGCCTACTTTGCACATGAAAAAATGGAATGAAATATGATTTGTGAATTGTATGAAATATTTGAATAAAATGGTTTGTATTGGATTTTGAATTCACACTTGGTATGACAAATCTATTGTGTTCCTTCTCCATCTATGGAGTTGAGATTGATTTTATTCTTCCCTCTCTGGCTTGCCAGTTGAGGTTGAGATTGGATGAGTACTCATATAGCTAGCTAGCCACCTCCCTCATTAATTTCGGTTAGTGAGGTTGAAGATTGCTTTGTCATGGTGTACAACACGGCATTGATCGTGAAATTTTGTGTCATGAACTAAGTTGTTTATTAATTTGCAACACCATTATTTACAATTTATCTTGATAAATTGTTATTAAAAATCTTGACATCAACTTTGTGAACTGTGATTGTGAAAATTTTTAAATTCCTATTATCAATGAATGATTATATTTTTGATGATTTTAGAAATTATTGTTGTACACCACTAAGTAAATTACTTAACGATTTTCTTGCTGTCACAGATAAGGAGAAGGATAAAGCAGCAAAATGAACTGCTATAGTTATAGTTGTAACACCATTTTGGGATCTTTTATGGGTGTAATATTTTATACCCTTGTACATTTCTCTTTTTTTGATGTAAATTATTTGTTCTTATGTATCTAAAAAACCAGTTGAGCAGTTATATAATAAACTTCGTAATAATATTATTTTGTTCTCTTTTTCTTGATTTTAGATGTGTATATGTGAAATAATTTAAATGAAATGATATTGAGTTTGCTTGAAATTATGTTGGCTTGTATTGGATGGTATTGAAATTAATTGGAGTTGTGGAAAATATTCATATCAGGAGTGTTTTAACAAGTTTTAAAGAACTGTTTTCTCAAATTTTAGCCGGCACTCTGCCAAAATTTTTGTAAAATTTTTGAAATTCCATATAAATCAAAATTTGAATTCATAACCTAAACTTCAACTAAAGGCTTTTTAACAATTATTCAACATGACCTTAAACTTTAAAATGAATAGAAATTAGTTCAAAATCCCTTGTAGTATATTTAATGGGTTATTGGTAAGCGAAGTTTGGTAATTCATTGGGTATACTCCAGGATCATGTTATGCCTTACAGAGGGATATAGTGTGACAAGAATCCAAAAATTGATAGGCATTTTTTTTAGTATCATAAATTCTAGAATCTAGCTTCTTAAAATTTATTATCTGCTTATATGGTTAAGCTCTCTGAATTAGGGGCTGCTGTGGAAGATGAACCATAGACTACGCCATCATGTCAATAGTCCTCTACATACTAGCCATGGTGTAACACCCTCACTTTAGATAGTCCGTACGTTCTACTGTTCCGGTGACCAATGTCGATCAGGACAGTCAAAATGTTTGGCACTATAATTAAACTAGAGTGATGAGTCATAAATAGATTAAATAATAGTAAGAAAAAATTAAGGAAAAATTTTAGAAATGAAATACAACGAAGTTAAATGAGACGGTGCCCCGGTGATGGGTGACCCTAACGAGAAGTTGCGATGAAGACAACTAGTAGCCCTAAACCCGAGGAAAATTTCGTGAAATAATTTCTGGGATGCCATAGAAGAGTTACGCAGCCCTAAGTAGCATTAGAATGCCAAGAAAAGGATATGAAAACTTTTTCGATTGGTACAGACAATTTTAGTCTGTTAAGCAAAATGAATGGCATTTTTGTCATTTCGTCTTCAGAGATGATTTTTGGCCAACTTGTTCAGTTAAATAAATAATTATTATGACATTAAATATGAATAAATAATGCTAAAAATTTAATTGAAAATAAGTAGAAAAAGAAAAGAAATGAAAATGAATTAAAATGAGAATTATGACATAATATGATGTCATTTAAAAAGCTCCACCAATCACTGACGGAGCGGAAGCATGAAAAACACAAGTTTAGATCATTGAATTCAAAAATTTTTCACCTAGGGTCTCATGCATCATACAAGATTTATTTTTATCTATTTGATTTAAATGATAAACAACATATTAAAACTCTTTTAACATATTTTTGGATCTATATTTGCCATTTAAGATTTTAGAATTAACAGATTAATTGATTAGAACCCTAGATTAGATCAAAAATAAGTGCACTAACCTTTTTAATGCATTGTAGTATGTTTAGCACCTTTGGGATGCGCTTAGGACACCAGATGTTGTCCATCTAGCTTGTCCACACCAAGATCACCTATGGCAGCCCTTGAACAGCTTCTCAAGCCTTTCCAATCAATTAGAAAATCAAGTTTTGCCTTTTAAGAGATTACAGATGTAAACAGGACACTAGAAACAATTTCTAGTAATTTTAATTCAAGAGATTGTTGGCTAATCTCTTTTGAATTGATGAGAGATGAAGAAGAAGAGAGGATGAGGCACTTAAAGGTGGCGGCACCAAAGAGAATGAGCAGCTTGTTATTACTTTTTTTTTCTTTTCATAACAACACATTATATAGCTAGGTCACCACTTAAAAACCTTGCCACATGTCACCTTCTGATTGGCTCTAAGTTTAATTGACACAATAACATTGTGCCAAGTGTCAAACCTATATTTAATCTTGACTTTGATAATCTTACATGATTAAAAGACATATGGCAAGCTTATGTGTAAAGCCATGTGTCACCATCTCATGGTGCCACATGTTACCTTGTGAAATGATCAAAATACCCCTGTGTCTTAATTTTGAGTTCTCAACCCAAAATAATTATTTCTCTTCTTCTAATCAATTTATATCAAATATAAATTAATTAATTAATCTCTATTAATTAATTTCTCATAATTAAATTCATATTTAAATATTTTAAATATAAATTTTGACTTATACTATACATCCAATAACCTAGATTTGGTTTCAAGCCATGCTAGGGACTTTGAAATCTAATTGCAAACTAAACCTATTTAATTAATCAATTAAACTCTTTAATTAATTAATTAAATCATATTTAATTTGGTGATTACTTATGTAAGTGTATGACTTACTAGGCTCATCACTAATTGGCAATGAGACATGATATCAACTCTTAATATCATCAGAACTCTTTCTTACCATAAATGATTTCTCTAAATCATTTTATGCAGCTCATAGACTATGGTTAACACCTAGCATAGCATGCCATAGCCACCCAATCAGTAATAAGGTTTACCTTAAATGAACCTATAATCATATGTTACCATGCACTAGAATCTCTCTGTTACAAAATCCCAATTCGAGCTGGAGTCATCGCTTATGTCAAACCCCATTTGCTATGAATATTATGTTCTCTTTTAATTCCATTTCTTGATTAAAAAGATTTTCTCATCAGAAACCCTTTTCTAATTAAATCTATCTATCCAGGCCAGGAACTTAAACCATCAAGAACAATTAAATGAACATAGGATTTTATCCTTATTTACTTAGAGGAACAGATTCTATCTTGATCAATACCTACCTCTATATATAACTAGTAGGAGTCAACACATGCCCATATACCCATAAACAGTACAAGTATGAAAGCAGTATCAAACTCAAACCACCTATATACAAGATAACTGTGCTATCTCAGGTCTAAAGATTATATGCACTAATATGATTTATGACAATACATTGACAAGAGTAAACTCCATGTGCTTGCTATAAATGTCACTAGTTCGACTAATTTATCATGTATAAGTGCCTATCATGTTTGTTATATGGCATGAGACTCACCATTCCATCTTATTTATATCTAATATAAATACCTTGGGAACAAACATGATTACAATCTTTCTATATTACAATCTTTCTAGATAAGTCATATCCTTATTGTGAAGTATCCTCGATTGTGAACCTATTTATGATACTTTGTGCTAGAAATACTGTCACTCATATTCTTAACAACTTAATAATAGAATTTCTAACAAAATATCAATGGACCTTTTCTATTACACATAAATATATTATGTAAACAGAAAAGTGAAAATGCCTTTTATTAATAAAAACATGTACAAGATACATACTAAATGATATGCTCTAGGGCATACTACTAACAATCTTCTACTAGTACTATAGCCATTCATTACAATATCTTATACCCATCTTCTCAAGATGTTGGTCTAATTGAGTTTGTGACATAGGCTTAGTGAATAGATCAGTTGGATTTTCAGCTGATGCTATTTTCTGCATGGCTACATCGCCTCGCCCAACTATTTCTCTGATAATGTGGTAGCACCTTTCTATGTGTTTAGATTTCTGGTAAGACCGGGGTTCCTTAGCCTGTATGACTGCTCCATTGTTGTCACAGTGAAGTGGAACTGCTGACTCAATGGAAGGAACTATTGCAAGTTCTGTCATGAACTTCTTTATCCAAACAGCTTCCTTTGCAGCAATATACTCAGTCTCGGTAGTGGAATCTGTAGTCGTACTCTATTTGGAACTCTTCCGACTGACTGCACCTCCATTACAAATGAACACATACCCAGAGGCAGACTTTCTATCATCGATATCTGATTGGAAATCAGAATCAATATAACCATCCAATTGCAAGTCTCCACCTCCATATATCAAGAATAAATCCTTAGTTCTTCTCAAGTACTTAAGGATATTTTTTACAGCTACCCAGTGTTCCAAACCTGGATTGGATTGATACCTGCTAGTCAAACTAACAGCATATTTGATATCCAGCCTAGTACACAATATTGCATACATCAAACTTCCAATAGCCGAAGCATATCCTGGCCATTTTATCTCTTTCTTCAGATGTCTTTGGAGACATCTCTTTAGAAAGGTGGATACATGTCTTATTGGTAAAAATCCTCTCTTAGAATCAAGCATGTTAAACCTCTTTAACACCTTTTCCAAGTACAGACTTTGGGATAAACCAATTATTCTTTTTACTCTATCTCTATAGATGTGAATCCCAAGAATATAGGTTGCCTCCCCTAAGTCTTTCATGGAGAATGTATTTGACAACCATACCTTTACAGTTGTTAACATACCTGTGTTATTATCCATCCACAGAATGTCATCTACATATAAGACAAGGAAAGTAATTCTTATATACACATGGCTCATCCTCATTTTTTGATAAAACCAAATGACTTAATGGCTTCATCAAAATGGATGTTCCAACTCCTCGAAGCTTGTTTCAACCCATAAATATATCGCTTTAGCTTGCATACCTTGGAACCATCTTGGATTAAAAATCCCTAGGTTGTTCCATGAAAATGTTTTCTTTAATGTATCCATTGAGAAAAGCTGTTTTGACTTCCATCTGCCAAATCTCATAATCATAGTATGCAGCTATTGCTAATAGAATCCTAATTGATTTAAGCATGGCAACAGGCGAGAAAGTCTCCTCATAGTCGATTCCTTGCCTTTGGCGAAACCCTTTCGCTATTAGCCTTGCCTTATAGGTCTCTATCTTTCCATCAGAATCAATTTTCTTCTTGAAAACCCATTTGTTTCCTATAGGTACAATACCTTCAGATGGGTCAACAAGATCCCAAACTTGATTCTTATACATGGAATAAATCTAGGATTTCATAGTATCAATCCACTTTGAAGAGTCTATATCTAATATAGCTTCTTCATAGGTAAGTGGATCATCTCCATGATCTACTTCTTCATGAGTAGACAACTCTTGTTCTTCTTCATGAAGGAAACCATATCTCACTAGTGGGTGAGATACCCTGGTTGTTCTACGAGGAACAGCTGTAGATGTTTCATCAATAGGTGTAGGTTGACTAGATGAATCTATATCCATCTGATCTGTTGGTTGATCAGAATTCTCCAATTCTAACTCTATTTGCCTTCCTTTGCCTCCTTCTTGAATAAACTGTTGTTCAAGAAATGTGGCATTTCTACTTATCACAACCTTTTGTGACGTAGGCAAATAAAAATAATATCCAAAACTATCTTTTGGATATCCAACAAATCGACCATTTTCTGATCTTGTTTCCAATTTATAAGTGTTTAGCTTTTTGATATGAGCTGGACAACACCAAATCTTAACATGCTTAAGACTTGGTTTTCTTCCATGCCATATCTCATAAGGTGTAGAAGAAACTAATTTTGATGGAATCCTATTCAGAATATACAAAGCTGATTCTAATGCAAATCACCAAAAGGAGATTGGCATATCAGTATAGCTCATCATACTATGTACCATATCCAATAGGGTACAATTTCTCCTTTCAGATACACCATTCAGCTGTAGTGTTCCTAGAGGAGTCAGCTGAGAAACAATGCCATGCTCTCTCAAGTATTCATCAAATTCAGTACTCAAGTATTTACCTCCACGATTTGATCGAAGAGCTTTAATACTCTTTCCTGTTTGATTTTCTACTTCAGATTTAAATTCTTTGAACTTTTCAAAGGATTCATGTTTGTATTTCATCAAATATAAATACCCAAACCTTGATTTATCATCAGTTAAGGTAATAAAATAATGAAAACCACCTCTAGCCATTTCTTTAAATGGACCACATACATCACTATGTATTAGCTCCAAAATATTTTCAGCTCTTAGCCCTTGTCCTATAAAGGGTGATCTAGTCATTTTGCCCTGATGGCAAGATTCACAAGTTGGAGTAGGCTCAGAGCCCAATGAGGATAAAATCCCCATTTTCTCCTGTTTTTGCAATCCTATTTTCTACAACATGACCCAATCTTATGTTCCAAATATATTTTGAACTTGAGTTGATTTTCATTATGGCATTGCATTCTTTTAGATTGCTATACTATGGCCAGTTCCTTTTCCAATGCCCATCCTACTGGT
Organism: Hevea brasiliensis; assembly: GCF_030052815.1. Classification (NCBI taxonomy): domain Eukaryota; kingdom Viridiplantae; phylum Streptophyta; class Magnoliopsida; order Malpighiales; family Euphorbiaceae; genus Hevea; species Hevea brasiliensis. The sequence continues at coordinate 93,231,259 of NC_079497.1, forward strand.
AGTGGAAATACTTTCCTTTGCCTCCATCAGCTTTAGTCTTCCCTTTCTGTTTAGCTATTTTCTTGGAAGGACCAGGAATCTTAGGTTTCTTTTTCTTATTGCCCTTCTTCTTATTGGACTTTCCAACAGAAGAGCATGCAATCAAAGCTACCTCTTTTTCTTTATTGCTTGGCATATTCTTTTGGGCAATAACCAGCATGTTGAGTAAACCAGCCAATGTGCATTCATGTTTAGTCATATGGAAATTTGTCACAAAATTCCCAAATGACTCAGGAAGGGACTGAAGGATCAAATCCGTTTGCAATTGGAAATCCACGTTAAAGTCAAGGTGTTCCAACTGCTCAATCAGCCGAATCATCTTATGGACATGATCCCCAATATTCTGTCCCTCAGACATCCTTATGCGGAACAGCTGCCTAGATATCTCATACCTAGCATTTCTATTGTGCTCACCATATAACTCTTGTAGGTGAAGCAGGATCTCACTCGCACTCTGCATGTTTTATTGCTACTTCTGTAACTCATTACTCATAGAAACAAGCATGTAACACTTGGCTCCCATATCATGCTCCTTTCACTTGTCCAAAGTTTCAGGTTCCTCTTGAGTGGCCTCTGGAGGTAAGGGACCAGGAACATTTGAGTCTAGAACATATCCTATATGTTCAAGGTTCAGGACAAGTTTCAAATTTCTTGGCCAATCAGAAAAATTAGGTCCTGTCAAACTATTGCGATCAAATATGCTTGCAAGGATATTGGATGGTAGTGGTTGTTCTATGCTCATTATTATCAGAAAATTAACTGCAGAAAATAACCAGATTAATTAGTAAATGTATCATGTAATTAACCAAAATGATTATGGTCTTTTAATCAAATTGGTCCTCCCACTAACTTAGCGAATCCTACACTTCCAAAGTAGTAAACGAAAATCCTAGTTGGATGGATTTCTAGTGGGTGATTGAATTCTTATAATTCTATTGATCATCCTCAGGTAAATCCATTATTGGAATTACAATAAATTATAAGTGAGCAACTCCTTGCCCATCGAGGTTCAATCCTTTACCTAGCCCCTAATGCTCAAAATCTCAGGTACATCCATTATTGACTTATCTTGCATTAGTTAAGTTGATCCCATTGAGCCAGTAATTATGCAAATAATTTAATGTCCTTAGGTACAGCTAATATTGGCCACCAAACCATTTACATATTTATAACATCTCATGCTTAACAATTATTCTTAAGAAAAACTCTTAAATTAATTGCATCGCATGCAAGTATTTAAAATTTCTTAAAGTAATTGCCTCAATGGAGGGCCCATGTTATAATTACTTTAATTATAGCATTTTCAACTTAATCATTTGTTTGGAAGATTTTGTGGTCATCCTAATTACTATTAAGGTCTCACTTTGCACATTATCCAATTAGCATGCATATATCATATGCTTGCATACATAATCCATACATCTCATGCATTCATGGATAATAAATAAATATGGTATGATCATGGACTTTTCTAAGAGATTCAATTCTGAGCCACAAAGAATTGAATCAGGGCATTACTAGGTGCATTTCATTCATTTATTTTATAAGAGTTGTTGAAGGAGTACATAATCAACACTTGATCTTGAATTCCTCCCACTGGTCCCATCAATGCTCTTGACCTCCTTGATCTTCTTGCAATCCAATTACATAATAATCCTTGGCATACCAAGGCGAATTTACAAGAACTAAATAAATGAAATTACAACCCAAAATTATTACAACCTTAATAATACATGCCCAAAAATAAATTAAAATTAATTAATTAATTTATAACCCAAAGAAACCTAAAAGAAATAAATCCAATCACATTAATCTTTTATAGTCCATGATCATCCATCATGCATATCACTATTTAACAATTAAATAAAACATACATACTTAAATTAAATTGAATATCTCATATTCAACTTAAAAATCCAGATTTGAATATGATTCAAACAAATTTAAAAATTCAGATTTGAATCTCATTCAAACAAATTTAAAAATTCAGATTTAAATCACATTCAAACAACTTTAAATATTTAGATTTGAATCACATTCAAACAACTTTAAAATTCAAATTTGAATCATATTCAAACAACTTTAAAAATTTAGTTTTGAATCACATTCAAACAACTTTTAAAATTCAGATTTGAATCACATTCAAACAACTTTAAAAATTCAGATTTGAATCATATTCAAACTACTTTTAAAATTCAGATTTGAATCAAAATTTAATTGTGTGATTAAAACACCTAATTAGTTATAGGATGAACCTTAGATCATGTAACAATTAAAGATTCCAAGGCCAAACCATGCGCACCACTTTGGAGACTATTGATGCGCACCATTGATGGTGATCAAGCACATGCCGCCACCTTTGCTTTTTAAACCAGCAATGAATAATCATCTCATGATCATATCACACAATTAAATCATATATTAAACAATCTAAATGGAAAATATAGTGGCTCTGATACCAATTGAAGGAGTGGAAGCATGAAAAACACAAGTTTAGATCATTGAATTCAAAAATTTTTCACCTAGTGTCTCATGCATCATTCAAGATTTATTTTTATCTATTTGATTTCAATGATAAATAGCATATTAAAACTCTTTTAATATATTTTTGGATCTACATTTGCCATTTAAGATTTTAGAATTAATAGATTAATTGATTAGAACCCTAGATTAGATCAAGAACAAGTGTAATAACCTTTTTGATGTACTGCAGTGTGTTTGGCACCTTTGGGATGCACCTAGGACACCAAATGTTGTCCCTCTAGCTTGTCCATAGCAAGATCACCTATGGCAGCCCTTGAACAGCTTCTCAAGCCTTTCCAATCAATTAGAAAATCAAGTTTTACCTTTTAAGAGATTACAGATGTAAATAGGACATTAGAAATGCTTTCTAGTATTTTTAATTTGAGAGATTGATGGCTAATCTCTTTGAATTGTTGGCTAATTTCTTTTCATAACAACACATTATATAGCTAGGTCACCACTTAAAACCCTTACCACATGTCACCTTCTGATTGGCTCTAAGTTTAATTGACCCAATAACATTGTGCCAAGTGTCAAACCTATATTTAATCTTGACGTTGATAATCTTACATGATTAAAAAACATATGGCAAGCTTATGTGTAGAGCCATGTGTCACCATCTCATGGTGCCACATGTCACCCTGTGAAATGATCAAAATACCCCTGTGTCTTAATTTTGAGTTCTCAACCCAAAATAATTATTTCTCTTTTTCTAATCAATTTATATCAAATATAAATTAATTAATTAATCTCGATTAATTAATTTCTCATAATTAAATTCATATTTAAATATTTTAAATATAAATTTTGACTTATGCTATACATCCAATAACCTAGATTTGGTTTCAAGCCATGCTAGGGACTTTGCAATCTAATTGCAAACCAAACCTATTTAATTAATCAATTAAACTTGTTAATTTATTAATTAAATCATATTTAATTTGGTGATTACTTATGTAAGTGTGTGACTTACTAGGCTCATCACTAATTGGCAATGAGACATGATATCAACTCTTAATATCATCAGAACTCTTTCTTACCATAAATGATTTCTCTAAATCATTTTATGCAGCTCATAGACTATGGTTAACACCTAGCATAGCATGCCATAGCCACCCAATCAGTAATAAGGTTTACCTTAAATGAACCTATAATCATATGTTACCATGCACTAGAATCTCTCTGTTACAGAATACCAATTCGAGCTGGAGTCATGGTTTAAGTGAAACCCTATTTGTTATGAATATTATGTTCTCTTTTAATTCCAATTCTTGATTAAAAAGATTTTCTCATCAGAAACTCTTTTCTGATTAAATATATCTGTCCTGGCCAGGAACTTGAAACATCAAGAACAATAACATAGGATTTTATCCCTATTTACTTAGAGGAACATATTCCATCTTGATCAACACCTACCTCCATATATAACTAGTAGGAGCCAACACATGCCCATATACCCATACACAGTACAAGTATGAAAGCAGTATCAAACTCAAACCACCTATATACAAGATAATTGTACTATCTCAGGTCTAAAGATTATATGCTCTAATATGATTTATGACAATACATTGACAAGAGTAAACTCCATGTGCTTATCATAAATGTGACCGCTTCGACCTACTTATCATGTGTAAGTGCCTATCATGTTTGTTTTATGGCATGAGACTCACCATTCCATCTTATTTATATCTCATATAAATACCTTGGGAATAAACATGATTACAATCTTTCTGGATAAGTCATGTCCTTATTGTGAAGTCTCCTCGATTATGAACCTGTTTATAATACTTTGTGCTAGAAATACTGTCACTCATATTCTTAACAACTTAAGAATAGAATTTCTAATAAAATATCAATGGACCTTTTTCATTACACAAAAATATATTATGTAAACGGAAAAGTGAAAATGCCTTTTATTAATAAAAACATGACAAGATACATATTAAATGATATGCTCTAGGGCATACTACTAACAATCACATCGTAACAAGCCAATTAAAAAGAGATAAAATGGGAAAAAAATGAAAAGAAATCTTTACTTTGGCTTTAACCAGCCAAACCAAGAGAAGAGAGAAAGAGAAAGAAGAGAAAAACCTCCATTGATGCTTGGTAACAAGATTGAGTTCATCCACCAAATCACCTCAAAACCCTAGCTTCCCTTCACAAAAACTTCTCCTAACACCTAGAGCAAGACTTGGGTAGCAATTAGAAGAAGAGAAAGTGAAAGAAAGTGAGGTGTGAACAAGCTTAGAAAATCACCAAAGAGGCTAGTGCCTAACTCTTGCTTTCTTTCTTCTTTAAAAGTTAAAACTAAGTTGAATGAAGGTAAAATTTCATGAAAAATGATATAAATGATGCATGAATGAAGGGTTGGATTTTTTGCCAACTTTATGGGAGTGGTGGTTTGATGGTTTTTGATAGATTTGAATGGTTTAGAAATGGTGTTTGATGTATAGAAATCAATTACAAATTGATTAGTATGTCTAATGTGATATATGTTGTGTAAATCTTGAATTGGAGCTAGGGGTTGATATAAAAGTTAGGAGTTTAATGATATGTTGATAAATTGTTGATGTTAAGACCAATTATGGACTAATTGAAGTGCATGGAATGTAAATTGTGGATGGTAGTAGTGTGGGAAGGTGGTATTGGGAGTGTTGTTCATGTGTAGGGAATTCTGGACCTATGAGTCCAGTGTGATTAAATGAACATAAGTAGAGTTAGATAGCTCCAATTGGAGTGAGGCCAATTGGAGATGAAATTTAAGACGTTAAGCCACATTTTTGGTGAAGAAACTATGCCTAGAAAAACAATCTAAGTTGCTCTAAAAATTGACCTAATCTGGGTAACATACATACTGCCCTGGAAAACTGACCAAATGAACAGTGTTTATTCATTTGGCCATAACTCAGTGTAGAAATATCCAAATGACCTGAATCTTATATCAATGGAAATATTAAACAATATAGAACAACTTTCATGAAGAACACAAACTCAAATTCTGAATCTAACCAATTCAAATTGCTAGTCCAAGTTAGGACACCAAATTTGGCAGAACCAAATTGCCCAGAAATTCTGGGTACAGGTCAATCCAGCCAGTTATGGTAAAATGGCCATAACTTGAGCTACATAATTCCAAATGGAGTGATTTAATAAGGGAATTAAAGAAGACACATAAAGAAACAACTTTGATGAAGAAAAGTTTGTCAAATTCTCACTGTAGCTTAGACTAATGGAACAGTAAAGATAGAACACAAAAACTGAATTTTTGAAAATACTTTTAGGAGGCTTTGAATTGCAATTGGCAATCAATAACAACAAATTTAGAACCCAAAATGTGGTATAAATATGTATCAAACATTTGTGTACATATTTTGAATTAAAAAGTCAACCTTTGAAGGGAAATGGTCAAGTAAATAGTAACTACTAAAAACTTAAGTTGCTAATGAGGTCAATGGTACCCCACTTAAAGGACGTAATGTATACCTAAATTATGAGAATAGGTAGATGGGAATTGTCTTCTCATCACAAATAGAACTTAGGAGACCTTGTTAATATATTTTGAAATGTGGTTTGGAAATCAACATAAATGAAAATGTTGAACCTAGGAACATGTAAAATGATGTAATAAATTAGATAAGGAATTAGAAAGGAAAAAATAGATGATATAATTGATAAATTGTGAATTATATAAATAATATTCATGAATATATGAATTAGATGAAAATGAATCTAGATATTGTACTTTCACTAGGAAATAAAGTTTAAAATGTTTTAACAATTATATATAATGGAATATACAATGAAATAATTGCTATAAATTATGATCATATGAATAACATAATGAATAAATAAATGAATCATGTTAATGTATGAATGAGACATTAGTTCTCATTATTGTAGAAAGGAAAGTACTTTGAGTACAATGGTATATGAGAACCATTGTTGTGAATTGTGATCGACACAAATGATATAATGAATAAATATATAAATTATGATGAAGGTAAATTTTATATAGAAATGTATTTTAAAAATTTATACTTCTGTTAGGAATAGAATTGAAATGTTATAAATTATAATTGAAATTTGTCATGAAATAATGAAGCCATAAAACATAATATATTAACATTTAATGGTACTATATGCCCATGTATTGCTTAGACATGTGTGTCAGATTAGATAGATTGGTATGCCAATAGGGTATTGTTTTAGCAGTACTGGGTAAGGCTTTATGCTGTATTCATGGCTTTATACCCGCACTCATGGCTTTATGCCTGCACTCATGGCTTTTATGCCTGATTATATGTTATCATGGCTTTTTAGCCATACTGACTGCATACGTGGTTGACATTCCACGTCCCATGGTATGAAAGCCCAAGGCACTGTGGTGTCCAGTGCCAACGACTTGTTATCTAGTTTAGTCAGCCTGTCATAGGTTACCTGGGCAATGTAAATTATTGAAATTATTTAAAAACATTAGTATTGAATGAAATGAAGAAAAATATTAACAATGGAAACATAACTAAATCAAGTAGTACAAATGAAATTTTTAGAATGGTAGGAACCAAAAATACAATACTCTAGAATTAATATGTATATCGAATATTATTACTGTATAAACTTAGCACTTCCAAAGAGGAATAAAATAGAATATAAGATAGTTGATATTAGAAATATCATACCAAATTTAATTGATATCCAAGGATCTAAATTATATTTTAAAATTATACCTCAGTCTTTCTTATTTGTATGTTATTTTCTTTGTTATATTATTGAACCACTAAGCAGAAATGCTTGCGCGATGAATTTGTTTTCTTCGCGCAGGTACTGAAGCTAAAACCCAGTGGACATTTGACTGGGATTTTTTTGTAGTCCAGATCTGCAGAAGTATTAGAAGTATTCAAGGTTTTCACCTCCTCAACAATGCATATAGATAGGGCCCCTATAGGTGATATTTTGTATTTTGTATAAAATACTTAGTTATTCTTTTGTAATGTAGATTACGAAAAGGTAATTAATAGGAATATGATATAAATTAATAAATTAGCTTTTTCATATGTAATTAATTTATATATCATGTAAATTACGAAATTATGTAATTATTTTGTAAATTATGTAATTTGAGCATGAATGAGATTGCATGGGTTTGAAGACATAATTGAAATATATAGATGACTCATGAAATGATGAGATGATTATGAGAATTATTTATGAGATTTTTAATGTAAAATATTATTGAAAATTTCAAGCAGGTGAATAGTAAATCACGTTAAAAGTAAATAAAATAAAGGAAACTTCGTTAGTTTCTCAATAGAATATGAATCATTTTAAAATATAACGAGTTCAAAATTATTAAAGAAATAAAGTAAGATAAGTTAGGGTGCTCCGGCACCGAGTGTGACATGCCTTGCTCGGCTACACTATAGACGGGTGAGGGCTGTTACATTTATTGGTATCAAAGCATGGTTTAGGCATTCCTGGGCATCGATAGATAGAATAAGATCATGTACATAACATGCATTGCATTCATATGAGTCGAGGTGACACTAATGCAGATCTGTTTTCTTTGGTTATTTTAGGTTATGGTATAGACTCAGAATCGCAGAGGGCAGTAGAGGAAGAAGTAGTAAGCTGTATCCCAACTGGGGGTGATGTTGGAAATCGAGGAGATCCTGTTTCACCAGTGCAAGAGGTGCTTGTACAACCCCAACAGGCCTTGTTTGAGCAGATGACTGAATTCTTCCGACAGATGACTAAGGTAATTCCAACACTGGTTTTGCAGAAATCACCTTTAGGAAAAATTAGGAAGTATGGAGCTATAGTTTCAATGGTATAAAGGAAGACGATTCTTCAGCAGCTGAGTATTGGTTAGACAGAACTGAAAGAGTCCTGCAGCAGCTCCATTGCACACCAGAATAGAGTTTGGAGTGTGCAGTTTCATTGCTATAAGAAGCTGCATATCAGTGGTGGGATGTCGTAACCAAGGCAGTGCCACCAGCCGACATAACTTGGGAATTATTTTTGATAGAGTTCAGAAAGAAATATATTAGCTGTGTTCATGAAGAGGAACAGAAGAGAAGTGGTGATCAATAAAAGAGGAAATTTGGACAGTCTAGTAATAAGAGGCCAAGAGAATAGTTAAGTCAGACATCTGATCAAAGTAGGAGACTTAGACCTAGGCCTATACCCAGAAGAGGTCAACCAGAGATACTAGTAGTGAGTGCACTAGGACTAGCAAGAAAATGTGGCCATTATAACAAGTGGCATAAAGGTGAATGTAGGGGATTGACAGGAGCCTATTATAGATGTGGGGCCATAGACCATCGTCTGAAAGATTGTCCTAAGAGGAATTTACCACGGACCCAGACAGAGATCGTGGAAGGATCAGGTGCAATAATAACACCACTTGCAAATGTCACCCAAGCCAGAGAGAAGCAAGATGCCCCAAATGTGAATTTGAGGTAAAGTATCCTTCCTTTATAATATACCTAAGTCTATACTGATAGATTCGAAAAGACTAAATAATACCATATATATAAAAGGAGTAGACAGGGGGAGCAATAGAAAGGTAAAGGAATTATCTCAGATACCTACACTCAGTAAATTTCGAGGATGAAATTTTTGTTAGAGGGGAAGAATTGTAACACCCTCACTTTAGATAGTCCGTATGTTCTACTGTTCCAGTGACCAATGTCGGTCAAGATAGTCGAAATGTCTGGAACTATAATTAAACTAGAGTGAGGAGTCATAAATAGACTAAATAATAGTAAGAAAAAATTAAGGAAAATTTTAGAAATAAAATACAACGAAGTTAAATGAGCAGGTGCCCCGGTGATGGGTGACTCTAATGGGAAGTTGCGGTGAAGACAACTAGTAGTCCTAAACTCGAGGAAAATTCAGTGAAATAATTTTTGGGATGCCAGAGAAGAGCTATGGAGCCCTAGATAGCATTAGAATGCCAAGAAAAGGTTAGGAAAAATTTTTAGATCGATACAGACAATTTTAGTCTGTTAAGCAAAACGAAGGGCATTTTGGTCATTTCGTCTTCAAAGATGATTTTTGGCCAACTTGTCCAGTTAAATAAATAATTATTATGACATAAAATATGAATAAATAATGCTAAAAATTTAATTGAAAATAAGTAGAAAAAGAAAAGAAAAGAAAATGAATTAAAATGAGAATTATGACATAATATGATGTCATTTAAAAAGCTCCACCAATCACAACTCAACAAGCCAATTAAAAAGAGATAAAATGGGAAAAAATGAAAAGAAATCTGCACTTTGTCTTCAACTAGCCAAACCAAGAGAAGAGAGAAAGACAAAGAAGAGAAAAACCTCCATTGATGCTTGGTAACAAGCTTGAGTTCATCCACCAAACCACCTCAAAACCCTAGCTTCCCTTCACAAAAACTTCTCCTCACACCTAGACCAAGACTTGGGCAGCAATTAGAAGAAGAGAAAGTGAAAGAAAATGAGGTGTGAACAAGCTTAGAAAATCACCAAAGAGGTTAGTGCCTAACTCTTGCTTTCTTTCTTCTTTAAAAGTTAAAACTAAGTTGAATAAAGGTGAAATTTCATGAAAAATGATATAAATGATGCATGAATGAAGGGTTTGTAGCTTTATGGGAGTGGTAGTTTGATGGTTTTTGATAGATTTGAATGTTTTAGAAATGGTGTTTGATGTTTATCAATTAGAAATTGATTAGTATGCCTAATGGGATATGTGTTGTGTAAATCTTGAATTGGAGCTAGGGTTTGATATAAAAATTAGGAATTTAATGATATGTTGATAAATTGTTGATGTTGAGACAAATTATGGACTAATTGAAGTGCATGGAATGTGAATTGTGGATGGTAGTAGTGTGGGAAGGTGGTATTGGGAGTGTTGTTCATGTGCAGGGAATTCTAGACCTGTGAGTCCAGTGTGTTTAAATGAACATAAGTAGAGCTAGATAGCTCCAATTAGTGTGAGGCCAATTGAAGATGAAATTTAAGACCTTAAGCCATATTTTTGGTGAAGAAACTATGCCTAGAAAACCAACCTAAGTTGCCCTAAAAATTGACCTAATCCGGGTAACATACATACTACCTGGAAAATTGCCAAATGAACAATGTTTGTTCATTTGGCCATAACTCAGTGTAAAAATATCCAAATGACCTAAATCTTATATCAATGGAAATATTAGACAATTTAGAACAACTTTCATGAAGAACACAAACTCAAATTCTGAATCTAACCAATTCAAATTACTAGTCCAAGTTAGGACACCAAATCTGGCAGAACCAAATTGCCCAGAAATTCTGGGTACAGGTCAATCCGGCCAGTTATGGTAAAATGGCCATAACTTGAGCTAAAAACCTCCAAATTGAGTGTTTCAAAAAGGGAATTAAAAAAGACACATAAAGGAACAACTTTAATGAAGAAAGGTTTGCCAAATTCTCACTGTAGCTTAGACCAATGGAACAGTAAACATAGGACACAAAAACTGAATTTTTGAAAAAACTTTTAGGAGGTTTTCAATTGCAATTGGCAATCAATAACAACAAACTTAAACCCAAAATGTGGTATAAATATGTTTCAAACATTTGTGTACATATTATGAATTAAAAATTCAACCTTTGAAGGGAAATGGTTAAGTGAATAGTAACTACCAAAAACTTAAGTCGCTAATGAGGTCAATGGTACCCACTTAAAAACTTAATGTATACCTAAATTAAGAGAATAGGTTGATGGGAATTGTATTCTCATCACAAATAGAACTTAGGAGACATTGTTAATATATTTTGAAATGTGGTTTGGAAATCAACATAAATCAAAATATTAAACCTAGGGAAATGTAAAATGATGTAATAAATTAGATAAGGAATTAGAAAGGAAAAATATATGATATAATTGATAAATTGTTAATTATATAAATGACATTCACGAATATATGCATTAGATGAAAATGAATCTAGATATTGTAATTTCACTAGGAAATAAAGTTTAAAATGTTACAACAATTATATATAATGGAATATATAATGAAATTACTGTTATAAATTGTGATCATATGAATGACATAATGAATAAATAAATGAATCATGTTAATGTATGAACTAAATATTAGTTCTCATTATTGTAGAAAGGAAAAGTACTTTGAGTACAATGGTATATGAGAACTATTATTGTGAATTGTGATCAACACAAATGATATAATGAATAAATATATAAATTATGATAAAGGTAAAATTTATGTAGAAATGTATTTTAAAAATTTATACTTCTGTTAGGAATAGAATTGAAATGTTATAAATTATAATTGAAATTTGTCATGAAATAATGAAGTCATAAAACACAATATATTAACATTTAATGGTACTATGTGCCCATGTATTGCTTAGACACGTGTGTCAGATTGGATAGATTGACATGCCAATAGGGTATTGCTCTAGCAGTACTACGTAAGGCTTTATGCCTTTATTCATGGCTTTATGCCCGCACTCATGGCTGTTATGTTTGATTATATATTATCATAGCTTTTTAGCCATACTGAGTACATACGTGGTTGATGTTCCATGTCCCATGGTATGACGGCCAGAGGCACCGCGGTGTCCAGTGCCAACAACCCATTATATAGTTTAGTCACCCTGTCATAGGTTACCTGGGCAATGTAGATTATTGAAATTATTTAAGAACTTTAGTATTGAATGAAATGAAGAAAAAGATTAGCAATGGAAACATAACTAAATCAAGTAGTACAAATGAAATTTTCAGAATGGTAGGAACCGAAAATACAATACTCTATAATTAATCTGTATAGCGAATATTATTACTGTATAAACTCAGCACTTCCAAAGATGGACAAAATAGAATATAAGATAGTTGATATTAGAAATATCATACGAAATTTAATTGATATCCAAGGATTTAAATTATATTTTAGAATTATACTTCAGTCTTTCTTATTTGTATATTATTTTTTTTGTTATATTATTGCACCACTAAGTAGAAATGCTTAGCGTGATTAGTTTGTTTCCTTCGCGCAGGTACTGAAGCTAAAACCCAATGGACATTTGACTGGGATTTTTTTAGAGTCCAAATCTGCAGAAGTGTCAGAAGTATTCAAGGTTTCAGAAGTATTCAAGGTTATCACCTCCTCAGCAATGCATGTAGATAGGGCCCATATAGGTCATATTTTGTATTTTGTATAAAATGCTTAGTTATTGCATTATAATGTAGATTATGAAAAGGTAATTAATAGGAATGTGATGTAAATTAATAAATTAGCTTTTTCATATGTAATTAATTTATATACCATGTAAATTACGAAATTATGTAATTATTTTGTAAATTATGTAATTTGACATAATTTGAGCATGAATGAGATTGCATGGGTTTGAAGACATAATTAAAATTTATAGATGATGCATGAAATGATGAGATGATTATGAGAATTATTGATGAGATTTTTATTGTAAAATATTATTAAAAATTTCAAGCAGGTGAATAGTGAATCACGTTAAAAGTAAATAAAATAAGGGAAACTCTGTTAGTTTCTCAATAGAATATGAATTATTTTAAAATATAACGAGTCCAAAATTATTAAAGAAATAAAGTAAGATAAGTTAGGGTGCTCCGGCACCGAGTGTGACATGCCTTGCTCGGCTACACTGTAGATGGGTGAGGGGTGTTACACAGAGTGGCTGCCATTGGATCCATAGGACCTTAGGCCATAAATGAGGGCTCCTGTAGTTATGGCTACTCTTCCAATTGAGCAGCTTTGGGTCTCCTACCATGCCTCCTTAAGGTTGGTGCCTCATTTTGTGTTGATATTTCATCTAGCATTTCTAGCTCTGGTGCCATAGCAGCTCTCCTACCTCTATGCATTTTTCCTGATATTCAACAATATTAGCCCACCAAACCAAAACAAAATACTATACATATCTACAAACGCATAAACACGTATAGGTACACAAAGGATTCAAGGATAATATTGCAAGGACGAATATGGACCCTATACTCTGTATATAACCCCCTAAAAAAACTCTTTTTAAAATCGTAGACATGCACTTCCCATGAATCTGAAGCCTAAGCTCTGATACGAACTTTGTCATGACTCAAATTATGGGCCAAACTGACACTAGGACTTGGGTCAGCATAAGGCTCCCAAAACCTGTAGTAAGCCTAACTATTCCTAGCCTAACCATAAAGCTCAACACTGTAGTCCAAATCTAAGAAAACAAACGGATAGAGTCTATCCATAAATTGGGCTACCCAACAGGGAGCAATAGCTCACTCGACCCGTAATCAAAATAAATCTCAATTTGGGGAGCTCAACTCACCCTCACAATCCTCAAACAACACATATAATCCAATGGGAGCTCAACTCCCTCATCCAAGCACAACCACATAATAACCTTTACAACATGCAACAAAATAAGTTATTACAGTCCTAGAAAGTTTAATACACTAATGGTACATGCGGACTTTCTAGAATATAAATAAGGAAATAAGAATGTAATAAATCTATTTCTAGTAAACCTATGAGGAAGAAAGTAGGTTAAAC